>NC_029793.2:83673086-83701272 GCF_000816755.2 Arachis ipaensis | reverse complement strand
AAAAGTTAGTGGCATTAACTTTGAAGAAGGAGAGCATGGAACGATAGCAAGGAAGACCCACGTTAAGAGTCACGTTAGCTACACTAACGTGAACTCTAACGAAGGGACAAAAGGCACCAAGCAACGTTAATGGGGAAGGTGAGCCCCAATAACGCTTGCGAAAGGGGTACATGCCAACGTTAGTGGAAAAAGAGAGTGCCACTAACGTTTGCGAAGGCTAGAAGACCCACGTTAGTCGCCACGTTAGTTACATTAACGTGGGAACTAACGTGGAAGGAAAGGGAGATGCCAACGTTAGTGGAAAAGGTAATCTCCACTAATGTTGGCGAAACAAAAAGACCCACGTTAGCTTCCACGTTAACTAGATTAACGTGGTAGTTAACGTGGGCAAAAGTCCCACCTGGCAGCCTGATCATGCCTTTTTCAAACAAGAATAACTTTAGCCACAAAACTCCAAATGAGGTGATTCCAGTGGCATTGGAAAGTAGGATTCCCGAGCTTTCCAAGCATATATGGCACTACATGGTGGACACTAAATTTGAGGGAGAAAACCTGCCCCGAAAGTGCAAAGATGAACATAGTATCAACCTGTAGTAAGGCCAGCTGACCTCTTCACCTTCCAAGAAGTGTAACTCGAGTTGTAGAGCTCCAAATGATGCGCTTACAAATGCATTGGAAAGTAGATATCCAGGGCTTTCCAGAAATATATAATAGTATGGGGTGGGTACTAAGTTTGAGCTCCAGAAACTAGCAATAATGAAGCCCTGATCGCTAGCGTTATTGGCACTCAAATTTTCCAGTAACGCTAGCAACTATGCCAGCGACCATGTCCACTTCAAAGGAGCGTAACTTGAGCTAAAGAGGTCCAATTGAGGTGATTTTAGATGCGTTTGAAAGCTGACATTCAGAGCTTTCCAACAATATATAATACTCTATAGTGGGCATAAAATTGGAGCACAAACAAGAGGCATCTTTTAAGCCCCAAAAATACCAACTGGGCAGCAAGTGCAACGTTAGCCACAATAACTTTAGCACTAACGCCACACTTGTAGCGTTAGTGTGGCTAACTTTAGCACTAACTTTAGCACCTGGACCTCAACTTGACTCACTTCTCTCTCAAGTCCACTTCAAAGCTCAAGCAAGCAAGCCCACAATTGTCAACCAATCAAGACCACAAGAAGCATCTAGAATAGGAATTTTCATTTAATTGTAATTTGCTTTTAATTTCATTTTGTAATTTAGGAGAGCCTATATAAAGGCCTTAGTCTTTACATTGAAAGCAATTCTGGAATGGGGGATTGAAGAGGGGTCTTCGGACTCCCTCCCCTCACACACTTTTCCTTCTCTTTCTTTTAGTTGTAATTTTCATTTATGAATGTTAAATTTTCAATTTCAGTTTGAATCTTCATATTTACTTTTCTGCACTTTCTTTCTTTTCTATTTTTGTAGAGCAATGATCAACTAACTCTTTACATTGGGTTAGAGAGCTCTAGTGTGATTCAATGGATTAAGTGTAGTTCTTATTCTTCTTCTTTTTTCTTTCCTCTTGATTTTACTAGAGGGCTTTCGATCTTCATCCAATTGGGTAGTTATCTTAGAAAAGAAACTATTCATACTTGGATCTCTTCTGAACCTTGAAAGAGGAATGAAGAGATCATGCTAGAAATGCTTTCTCATGCTGGACCAAATTGGGTGTGGATGGATATGTGACTATAATCCTTCCAACACTTGATTTGGGAAATGCATGTGGTATAATCAGTGACCATACTTCATCTCTTCTCATGAGCAATTGACCAAGGAATTGGCTATTGATCAAGATTTGAGAGATCGAATTACAAGGAATTGTAATTCGATCACTTAAGATTGCCAAGGAGATCAATGAATGCATTGATTGAGGAAGAGATGAGAATGAACTTGATCCGGAGGATTGCAATATCTCTTGATCCCAATGTTCATTTTATTTTTAGTTCTTACATTTACTTTTCTTGCTATTTTACTTTTCTGCACATTATAGTTTTTCCTTTACATTCATGTTATTTACACTTCCTGCTACTCATCATTCAAATCTGAACCGTCTAACTAGGATAATCAATTAACCATTGATTGCTTAATCCGTTAATCTCTGTGGGATTCGACCTCACTCTTTTGTGAGTTATTACTTGACGACAATTCGGTACACTTGCCGAAGGGAGATTTGTTATGAGACAAGTTTTCTCTGCATCAGTGGCAACCATCTCTGAGCTCAAGCTCTCATAAAAAAGGTACTCCGGGCCAGATTCAATTGGCCAACTTTACAAAAAGAAGCAATGGAATTCGTAAAGACATGTCCACCATGTCTGAAGCATGCTAATTTTCATATCGCCCCACCAGAGGAGCTCAGAAGCATCACCTCACGTTGGCCATTTGCAAAATGGGGACTCGACCTCCTTGGGCCATTCCCTCAAGGATCAGGACAGGTCAAGTTCCTCATCGTCGGAGTAGATTATTTTACAAAATGGATTGAGGCAGAACCCCTAGCCAACGACACTGCTCAAAGAAGTCGAAAATTCTTATATAGAAATATTATCACAAGGTTTAGGGTCTCATACTCTATTACCACAGATAATGGCACTCAATTCACAGACGCAGGCTTCAGAAAATTGGTGGCCGACTTGAAAATAAAGCACCAATTCACATCCGTAGAACATCCCCAGGCCAATGGACAGGCAGAAGCCACCAATAAAGTTATATTAGCCGGGCTAAAAAGAAGATTACAGGATGCAAAGGGAGCCTGGGCTGAAGAACTCCCACAAGTCCTATGGGCATATCGGACAACTCCATACTCCACCACAAAGGAATCACCTTCCAGACTAGCTTACGGAATGGAGGCAATGATCCCAGTGGAGGTCGAAGAAGGATCACCGAGAGTAATCCACTACAATGAAGAGGCCAATTCTCTAATTCAAAAGGAAGAACTCGACTTACTTCCAGAAATTCGAGAAAGAGCTCGGATCAAGGAAGAGGCGTTAAAACGTCAAATGGCCTCAAGATACAACCGAAAAGTAGTACATCGAGGTTTTGTCGAGATCGATCTCGTCTTAATCCGAAATGATATCGGACCAATTCGACCTGGAGAAGAAAAGCTGGCAGCAAACTGGAAAGGACCCTACCGAGTCGTAGAAGAACTCGGAAAGGGATACTACAGGCTGACCGAACTCGAAGGGTGAGAGCTTCCAAGGTCATGGCACACCTGCAACTTAAGAAGGTATTACAGTTAGGAGGTAATAAAGATCTTAGGATGAGGTGCACTCTTTTTCATACCCTGGGTTGAGCTGTCTGACCCGGGATGTGTAACGACAAGTCGACCGACCTCTTCAGGTCAGGACCATCCGACCTCTTCTCAAAGAGCTCGGCCAAAGTTACTGGGAAAAGCCCAAATAGGGTCCAAACAGAGGAACACGACCCAAATCCAAAGGCAGCCCAAGCCTACAGAGATAAGGGGGGTTCCCTTGAAGATAAGATGACCTCACTCAAAGATAAGATAAGATAACTATCTTATCTCCAGAAAGGTCACCCCTCATCACTATAAATACACTGGAGCACCCAGGTATAACTCATACTCTAATTCTACTAAAAACCTGCTTAATACCCTTCCTAACTTAAGCATCGGAGTCCCTTGCAGGTACCACCACCCTCCGGTGACGAAGGATCAGCATCACCAACAAGTCCAACAATCGGACACGGCGGCTCCGGCCACCACCCACAAGTCGGACACATCAGCGCCGACCAGCACAGAAGATCTCGTCCGAGATCAACCTACAGTTTCAGGTAACCCTCGGAACACCTTTCATCTTTGATGACAATTGCAAGCATGCCTTTGAAACTTTAAAAAGAAACTCACTACAGCACCAATCGTCACACTCCCAGATTGGGAATTGCCTTTTGAACTCATGTGTGATGCAAGTGACTTTGCAGTTGGTGCTGTATTGGGACAAAAAAAGACAAGCTGCATCATATTATATACTATGCACGTAAGGTGTTGAATAAGGCACAGAAAACTATACCACCACTAAGAAAGAACTCTTGGCAATTGTATATGCATTTGATAAATTTAGACAATACTTGATTGGTTCAAAAGTTATAGTATATACTGATCATGCTGCTCTCAAGTATCTCATGTCTAAACAGGATTCAAAGCCAAGGCTTATTAGGTGGGTGTTACTACTACAAGAATTTGACATTGAAGTGAGAGATAGGAAAGGAAATAAGAACCAAGTGGCAGACCATTTGTCAAGACTACTCCAAGAAGCCAACCAAGATACACCACAACCAGTGAATGAAAAATTTCCAGATGAATATCTTCTCCAAATCCAGCAGGCACCTTAGTTTGCTGACATTGCAAACTACAAGGTGGGAAGGAAGATTCCTCAAGAGTTTACCAAGCAACAAGTGAAGAAGCTGTGTAATGAAGCCAAGAAATTCTTGTGGGACGAGCCATTCTTGTTTAAGAGATGTCCAGATGGGATGATTAGAAGGTGTATTCCTGAAAATGAGATGAGAGACATATTGTGGCACTGTCATGGTTCAGCTTATGGTGGACATTTTGGGCCAGAAAGAACAGCAGCTAAAGTGCTTCAAAGTGGATTTTTTTGGCCAATTATATTCAAAGATGCCATAGAGTTTGTGCACCAATGCAATGAATGTCAGAGAGCTGGATGGTTGACAAAGAGGAATGAAATGCCTTAAAACTTCATTTTGGAAGTGGAACTGTTTGATCTCTGGGGTATTGATTTTATGGGCCCCTTTCCTCCATTATATTTCTTCAAATACATTCTGGTAGCAGTGGAATATGTCTCCAAATGGGTTGAAGCCATAGCAACAACTACCTGTGATGCACCAATTGTTCTTCAATTTCTTAAGAGACACATCTTTACTAGATATGGGGTACTTAAAGGCCTTATTAGTGATGGTGGAAGCCACTTTTGCAATAGACAGATGGAAAAACTGCTCCATAAATATGGAGTAATTCACAAAGTGGCCACACCATACCACCCTCAAACTAATGGGCAGGCTGAATTGGCAAATAGGGAGCTAAAGAGAATCTTGGAGAAGACAGTTGGGATCACAAGGAAAGACTAGGCCAGAAAGTTGGATGATGCTCTATAGGCATATAGAACCACATTCAAAACCCCAATTGGAAAGTCACCCTTCCAGCTAATCTATGGAAAATCATGTCACCTTCCTGTGGAGCTAGAACATAAAGCTTACTGGGTGACTAAGCTCCTCAATCTTGATGCTCGAGTAGCCGGAGAGAAAAGGCTATTGCAACTCAATGAGCTAGATGAATTTAGATTGGAAGTTTATGAGAATGCAAAGATATACTAGGAGAGATCTAAAAAGTGGCATGACAAGAAAATCTGGAAAATGGTTACTAGCTCCAAACAATCTGGAAAACTACTCGACCATTGTCTGTTTTCTAGTTTTTAGTTTTGCTCCATTTAGCAAAGGCACAAGGTTTCATGTATATGATTGATTTATTGCATAAGAGGTATTGGCAAGGGACTAAGTTTGGTATTCACACACCAAAGTAAGTTCAAAAGCCTACAAACATTCATGCATGTTAACCATCTTTTCAAGTGCTTGGGGGACAAGCAACTTCCACTACCAGTGTAGAAAACTATTCAACTTTTTGGAAGGACTGTACATTATCAGCAAGAAAAGCACAAAAACTAAGAAGTAGGATGAAGGACTAAGCAAGAAGATACCAAAAGGTTGTATAGTTACTCAACTGTCTATATCTTGCTATGTTTTAGTTGGAAGTTTAATTGTACCCCTTTCTGATAAGATTACCCTTATCTGCATCCTGCTAGTTTACTGTCCTGTTATTATTCAATTAAGTGATCTAGCCAGATTGTCTGCATCACTTATCCTATTTGAATGTATGTCTTGTTTCCCTCTGCATGAATAAAAGAAAATGTTAAAATAGAAAGTAATTGTCCAATTTGATAGGGATGATAATAAAGTTAAGTGGTGGTATATATGTTTGATTGTTAAAGTAAGCTCACTAATAAAGGATAAAGGTTAGGATGTTCCTCTATAGTATGAACTAGACTGCTGTTTGTGAACTCTTAATGAATAAATATCCTTTGAAAAAAAAAAGTAAGAAGGAAAGGAAGAAAAGCCAAGAATTGGCAACCAAAATGAAAGAAACAAAAGGCTAGACACCAATAGCTTGGACCTTAGGACATATGCCTGTGGTGCTTTTTGTACTAGGATCTGCTTGGACGATTACGTTCTAAGGAGTATTTTAAAACTTGGTAACTTGGGTTAATTAATCTGGAATTATCAACCGAAAGTCTATTATCAATAGCAACCTAGTTACAAGGCATTTAGTAACCCAAAGAGGTGCTGGGCATCAATTTCTTAGGATGAATATTGAGCCAAGTGTCTATGGTGAAGATGTGTTGACTGAAAAACAAAGCTAAAAAGCTGCTGCAACACGTAACACTTAGCTATGAATAAAAGTGTAAGCTTCTCAGCAGAAAAAACAAAAGAAAATCAGAACACCAAGGATGGATGAATAACAAGGTTCACAGCAGCAACTTTGGTTATCACTTAAAGGGACATTTCAATCCTAAAATCAAATAAAAGTAGAGCTTCAATTACATCTACATAAAATCCCATGAACCAAATTTAATTACCTGCTAATAAGGAAATATATGCTTTTCTGTTTTCTCTCCTTTCTTCCCATGTTTTAGTGCTTGCTTGGGGACAAGCAAGATTTAAGTTTGGTGTTGTGATAACAAGTCATCTTATGCTAGTTTCACAAGCATTTTTCATTTGTTTCATTAGGATTTATGCACTTTCTTACACAATAAGTAAGTAATTGGAGTTGAATTTCATGTTTATTTTGATTCAATCAAACATCATTTATTTTATACAAAATCATGAGATTTATGCAAGACTTAGGTGGTTATTATGAATGATGCAAATTCTTATGATTTTGGTGAGACTTTGATGGCATGTTTGATTGATGACAGGAGAAAATATGATGAAAGGAAAAAGCAACAAAAGTGAGGCGCAGGTGAACGCTACGTTCATTTGATGAACGCTACGTTCACCAGTGACGCGCACGCGTACAAGGCGCTTACGCACAGGATGACACTTTTGGAGATCCATGCGTACGCATGCATTGCGCGCACGCGTGGAAGGAGGATCAGTGTTCAACAGCAATGAACGCTACGTTTACTTTGAATGAACGCCTGCGATACTTTTAGAGTTGGAATTTGAATTTGGTCACCGACGCGCATGCGTCGATGTGACATAAGTGATGGTTGGCGCAAACGCGTACATCATGCTGGTGCGTAGAAGTGGAAATTTACCATCCACGCGTACGGGCAAAGGACGCGCACGCATGACGAGTGTTCATGGCGTGAACGTAGCGTTCAGTTAATGAACACTGCCAAGGGACGCGTGACAGTGAACATTTCCATCAACTAGGAATTTAATCTCAAATTAAGTTTGGCGTTATGATGCACGGAAACTTGTCTCTCAACAATTTTCCCTCGGCAAGTATACCGAATTGTCGTCAAGTAATAACTCACAAAAGAGTGAGGTCGAATCCCCAAGAGATTAATGGATTAAGAAATCAATGGTTAATTGATTATCCTAGTCAGACGGTTCAGATTTGGATGATGAGCAGCAGGAATTGTAAATTGACAGAAAAGAAAGGAAAAGCAATAAAGTGCAGAAAAGTAAAATGGCAAGAAAGTAAATGACTATGAAGTAAATGTAAGAACTAAAAGTAAAATGAACATTGGGATCAAGAGATATTGCAATCCTCTGGATCAAGTTCATTCTCATCTCTTCCTCAATCAATGCATTCATTGATCTCCTTGGCAATCTTAAGTGATTGGATCCCAATTTCTTGGCAATCCAATCTCTCTAAGCTTGAACAATTTCCCAATTCCTTGATTTAATTGCTCATGGGAAGAGATGAAGTTTGATCACTGATTATACCACACACATTCATAGATCAAAGTATTGGTAGGATTAAATGTCACAATATCCATCCAACCCCCTAACCTAATCCAATGTGAGAGAGCATTTCTAGCATGATTTCCTCATTTCTCTTCCAAGGTTCAGAGGAAATCCAAGTATGAGCGATTTCTCTTTCAAGACAATTACCCAATTGGATGAAGATCGAAAGCTCTCTAGTAAAATCAAGAGAAAAGAAAGAAGAAGAAGAATAAGAACTACAATTGATCCATTGAATCATAATAGAGCTCTCTAACCCAATGAAAAGAGTTAGTTGATCACTGCTCTATAAAAATAGAAAAGAAAGAAAATGCAGAAAAGTAAATATGAAGATTAAAACTAAAATTGAAACTTCAAAATTTATAAATGAAAAGTATAAAGAAAAGAAAGAGAAGGAAAAGTGTGTGAGGGGAGGGAGTCCGAAGACCCCTCTTCCATCCCCTTTTTCAGAATGTCTTGAATGTAAAAATTAAGGCCTTTATATAGGATCTCCTAAGTTACAAAATGAAATGAAATTAAATAAAAATTTCTATTCTAGATGCTTCTTGTGGCCTTGATTGGTTAACACTTGTGGACTTGTTTCTTTGAGGTTGGGTGGTCCTTGTAAGTGAATCAAGTTGAGGTCCAGGTGCTAATGTCAGTGCTAACGTTAGCCACCTAACGCTACAAGTGTGGTGTTAGTGCTGAAGTTAGTGTGGCTAACGTCACACTTGCTACCCAGTTGGTGTTTTTGGGGCTTGAAAGATACCTCTGGTTTGTGCTCCAATTTCATGTCCACTATAAAGTAATATATATTGTTGAAAAGCTCTGAATGTCAGCTTTCTAACGCAACTGAAATCACCTCAATTGGACCTCTGTAACTCAAGTTATGTTCCTTTGAACTGGACAAGGTCGCTGGCATAGTCGCTAGTGTTACTGGAAAAAGCGAGTCATAATAACGTTAGCAATCAGTGGCTTAATATTGCCAGGTTCTGGTTCTTAAACTTAATGTCCACCCCATACTATTATATATTGTTGGAAAGCCCTGGATGTCTACTTTCCAACGCCTTTGAAAGCGCATCAATTGGAGCTCTACAGCTCGAGTTATACTTCTTGGAAGGTGAAGAGGTCAGCTGGCCTTACTACAGGTTGATACCATGTTCATCTTTGCATTTTCGGGGCAGGTTTTCTCCCTCAAATTCAGTGTCCACCATGTAGTGCCATATATGCTTGGAAAGATCTGTAATCCTACTTTCCAATGCCATTGGAATCACCTCATTTGGAGCTTTGTGGCTCAAGTTATTCTTGTTTGAAGAAGGCATGGTCAGGCTGCCAGGTGAGACTTTTGCCCACGTTAATGTCCACGTTAGTGTAACTAACATGGCCATTAACGTGGGTCTTCCTTTGCTTCACAAACGTTAGTGGCCATTAACTTTCTCACTAACGTTGGGGCTTCTCTTTTCTTCCACGTTAGTGCCCACGTTAGTGGAGCTAACGGGGTCGCTAACGTGGGTCTTCTTGCCATTCGCTAATGTTAGTGGCGTTAACGTTCTCACTAACTTTCCATGCTTTCCTTCCTTCCACTTTAATGGCCACGTTAGTGGCACTAACGTAGCCACTAACGTGGCTCTTTTCTGCTTCTTGTTACCTGAAATCAATCAAATAAAGTACATCAAAGTCTTGCTCTTAATCATGAGATCATACATCATCCATTTTATCATTCAATTCATGCATAACTCTCATGAAATCATTCAAAATTCACAATGTTTGCTTGAATCATGGTATGAATGCATTTTCAACCAAATACTTGCTTATTTCCTAAGAAAATTCATGCAACCAACCTAAAGCATACAAAAAATGGCTAGTAAAACTAGCCAAGATGTCCTGGCATCATGTTGTAAGTATAGTTCCTAGCCAACAAGTAATGCTCAAATCAAATATTCCAATTCAAAACAAAACATATAACCGAGAGTAGTTAAACTTCAGTTTGTTCTCCCTAGGAATGCAAATGAAATGTTACGCTTTTGGTTGTTAAGAGGGCAAAAGTGGTTTTGTGCAATTAAAGAATGAAAGATTAAAAGAACTAAGCAATAAAAGAACTAAGCAATGCTCAAAATTGTAATTAATGCAAGGAAAAAGGAGATGAGATCAAAACTAGTGAAAATGCAATAAATACAATAAAGAACCTTGACTTGGGAATGAGTATCCAAGGAGTCCTATCATTTCCCTAACCACAACTATGGTAATTATCATGAGTCAATCTCGCATAGTCAACCCCAACCATCGAGGAGTAAGTCAAGCAAGCATAATTGACCTTAATCCATAAGTCCTAGCCAACTTACCAAACAAGTTGATAAAAGGCTAGCGTCAATGGAAACAAGAGTCAACTAACTACCCAAGAATCACCACTAAATGTCGGACATTATGACTCTAGTATCCTAGGAACTCAAACCACAAGCCAAGGTGGGAAAATCTACTCAAAATCTAGAGTTGGCATTTTCACAAACACCTTGTATGCATAAAAGTAAAACATGGGAATTTGCAAAGTAAAATGACAAACTATAACCAACTATCAACAAAACTAAAGATAAACAAGCAATCAAGCATAAAGAAAGCATGAAATGTAAAATTCATTAATCAAAACTTCAAGTAACACAAAATCGCAATATGAACAAAGTAACTTGAACCAGAAGGAAGTGAAAGTAAAAGTGCTTGAATTAAAGAGGAAATTGAGAGTACTTAAAATTGAAGAAGTAAATTCAAAGATCAAAGATTGCTATAAAATGCTACAATGGAAATGGAAATTAAAACCTAAGAGAGCAATGTTGCACTACTCCTACTCCTACTCCTAATTACTCTCTAAAACTATCTAAGTGAGACCCCCCTTTCATAAGTGATGAATTCTCCTTCATATAGCACTCCAAAACAGCATTCCACCCTTCCAAAATGGGCCAAGAGGCCTCCAAATTCGCGCAGCACGTGTTTCATTAACGAAATCACGTGCAGGGACCTGTGCAGACACGCGGCTGAAAATTGACCTATGCGTATGCATAGGTGCGTGCGTACGCACACATGGAAATTCTTGCTTGTGCGCACGCACGCAGGGCTGTGCGCACGCACACTTCCCTGTGTGTGCTTTTCCTTGTTTTCTTCATGTTTTCTCCCTTGTACATGCTTTTTTCCACTTTTTCCCATCCAGTCTTGCCTCCAAGGCCTGAAATCACGCACAAACCATATCACGACATCAAATGACATAAAAGTGGGATTAAATTACTCTATTGAAGCACAAAATTGCGTGTTTTCACATTTAGAATCAAATTAGGGATCGAACATAAAAGTGTGAGTTCTTGTGCTAGAATCCATCCAAATCAAGCCAAAATACATAGGAAAATATGGACTCATCAATTCCCCCACACTTAAACAATAGCATTTCCTCATGCTAAACTAACAAGGAGAATGATCAAAGGGGTAATCAACTTATTGAATGCAACTACCTATATGCATGCAAGTATATTATATACCATCTATATCTATATATCTATCTATCTATAGTATCTATATAAAATTGGTGAAAAAAAGAATCAAATTCCCAAGCAAGTGTAGATAAACAGGGCAAGGCAAGGAAATAATCCAATCATCCAAAATCCAAAGAATTGATTCAATTCATCAAAATGAAGCAACCTGCAAGAATACATGATAAGAAGCATGGACACATAAAGTTGAGTAATTGAACCCTCAGGTGTGTATACACTCTGATCACTCGGTGTTTAGGGTTTCAATCCCTCAAGTCTCTTCTAATCATGCTTTCAAGGATTTTCTTTTCATCTAACAATCAACACAAGTGATGCATGAATGTAATTATCATGAGGTCTTTGTATGGGTGTAATGAGATTAGGGTTAAGGTGGCATAGATATGGCTAAGTGGACTAAAATGGTTGAATCCTTGATTAGTTAAGTATCCAACTCAACACATATCAATTAAATCAAAATCAAATACAATTCTAACCTTCTATCTTTTCTTATTCATTAACATTCATGTATGTTTTTCTCACAAAACATCACATATGCAATTCTTTATTCATTTCTTTTCACTTTAGGGTGACTTTTGTACCCTTTTTATGATGAAGTTTTTTTTTTTTGAAAGTAAAATTACACATGGTTAAGTAGTTCATATATGAATGTTCCCATTTCCAAAAATTTTCAATGAATACCCAAGTTGAAGATTTTCTTTTACTACCAAAGTTTCCCAAAATTCCCCCACACTTAAATGAAACACACTCCTCAACCTAAGCTAATCAAGGATACAATCCAAGATAAATCATGATTTTTCGTTTAAGGTTGCGATGTGCTAATATCAAGATCAATGGGGTAAATAAAGCTCAAAAGGGGTTAACAATGGTAGATGCACGAGTAAGCCTATATGGGTAAAGTAAGCTTTTATCAAAGATGGCCTCAATCATGCTCAATGCAATTCACAACATCAATCATTGGAAATAAAGAATTAAGAAAAACCAAGATTACAATCATAGAAGAGATATATCACACAATGAATAAAATTAGTGGTTAAAATGTGTAACCACTCAATATGGCTCAAAAACTCACAAGGTATTTGTTCTTTACTCTTCTATGTTCCAAAAGGAAATCATTCAAGCAAGTTTGAAAACAATTTTCTCGATCAATTCAATTGCATGCCCTTGACAAAATTCTTGGAAATTCGTGTTGTTTTTCACCAAAATTTTATTCCTATATGTATGTATGATATGATGGATGCAAAATTTTTCAAAATTTCCTAGTTCTTTTCCTAATTTTCAACAAGCAAAAAGTAACATGAATAATTAGGATCAAGATAACTAGGCATAAGCTATTCACATCATCCAATCACAATCCATAACTATACTATATATCAGCAATATAAGGATGCAATATATATATACCAAAATGGAAGTGCAATACTAAAGATAACTAAAAGCAACTAATATATGTACCGAAAGTACTAATAGTAGTGCTTAAGTCAAAGTACTATAAATATCACCAAAAAGCATAGTAAAACTCAAAATAAACTAAATAGAAGTGTTCAAGAGAAAATGTTTACACCCAAAAATAGAAGATCCTCCCCCACACTTAAATCATGCACTGTCCTCAGTGCCAAAGGAATCAATCGGGGGGAATCAATCATGTGAAGCTCCACCGCCTGGCGGTGGTGGGTGGTGATGACGCTGGTAGACAATGAGGGCGCTGGATGGCTGTGTGGTGGTCTCAGCTCTCAGCTCGACTACAGCTGCCGGCTCCTCAGGTCACGGCTCCTCCGCTCTATGCTCCTCAGCTCTGTCGACTACTACCTCCTTAGCTGTGCTCTCCTCCAGTCTTTGCTCAGGGTGCTCGACTGCCTGGCCAGCTTCAGCTGCTGGCTCCTCAGTTGCAGGCTCCTCGGCCTTAGGCTCTGGTTTATCTGGAGGAGGTGGCTCAGGATCTGTACCCTCAAACTTCGCCACTATCCACTGGAAGCGGCGAGCGTTGTGGCGCTCGAATCGGTGGATCGCCTGAAGGAGCTCCCGGCACCACTCATATGGTGTCTAAGGTCGGGGTATGGGTGCAGGGGCTGTAGTAGGTGCTAATGGCTCTGCTGCTGCTGAAGCAGGCTCAGTAGTCTTCCTCTTCTTCTGGGGTGGCCCATCATAATCTCCGTATGGTAGGAATGGCTGCTTACTGATGTAGACAGACGTCTGTCGGGCGTCTCTCTACACCAGATAAGGCTACTAATCTCGTGATCAATGATAAGGGGAAGAACAGAGATCCTCTTACGCTCCAAAATAGCCCATAGTAACACTGCCACCCAAACTCTGATATGTGTGGCATGCGTGCTCGAAAGGATGTAATCGGCAATGATCTGCTGCCAGATCCTTGCCTCTGGGTTGAGGTTCGTGCATGCAATGCTCAAGGGTACAGGCTGCTCTCCCTTGCTGTATTCCCATGTAGCCTCAGGCTGGCCAATCTTTTTCAGGTCCGCATCCAAAGAAATCTTGCCCGTTGTCACATCCGTCATTATTTGAGTGTAACCCTAGCCGGAGGAATATGCGGAATATCCAAGAGGGCCAATAAAGTAGTATTAGAGGTGTCCAAGGTGACACCTCTTAGAAAAACAGTTTGGGCATCGCTCTTGAGGAGATTGGCGTAAAATTCCTTGACCTGGTGTTCATTTACTTCCACCGGGTCGGATTTTATGAATCCCCAATGATAAAAATTTATTCTGTCAAGTATCGCATCTGCATATTTCTTAGGCAGGTTTAGCTTCCTCTCATAATGAAAGGCGGACTTTTCTAGCTTATTATATTGTTCTTGGGCCTAAGAATTAATGAAAGTGTCTGGCTGGTCACTTGGCGACACGGGAGGAGGACGAGCCAAAGGATTGGCTTTCTTCTTTCCCTTGCGGGCCATCCTGAAAAAGATAAAAACAGAATACAACTCAGGGAACAGATAAAATCACAAAAAGAAGAAGGATATAATCAAACAATTCAATTAAGAGCCAGTCAGATAAACAAACACTCAATCAGGGAAAACATGTGTAAAATAATAGAATGTTCAAAAGAGAATGCATTTTCCCAAAATCAAGCAACCTAAGTGACAAATCAATGAGTAAACAACAATTAAAGCATAAATAGGACTTAGGTGTATGATGTATGTGAATTGAGGTGGAAGATGTCGATTATTGCACTTTTGCATTAGGAATTGGAAAGTGTGCAAAACTTGGCATAAAGAACAATAATCAAGGTCGTAGTCAAATCATGTACGTATTCATGTTAAAAAGATAAGAATTGATCATATGTACATAGCTTCTTGTCCAAAACAATGCTTGATTGAAAAACAAGGTTGCATTGCTCAAAAACCTCAAGTAACAAGTGGCTAAGTCTATGGTCATTGATGTTAAACACACATGAATAAGCATTTGATCAATTCACATATAAAGCAATGCATGTGCTGCTGATGACACCAAACAGATTTCAAACTTTATGAGTTTAAGGCTGGTTTGGTGTTTAAGAAATGAGCAGTAAGTACATGTTACAGCAAATCAGCATGCTACGCACTTAAAAGTACCAAATAGAATGAGGAAAGCTGTAAATTTCAATCTCTATTTGGTTTCAAAAACAAATTTAGCAACGAAATGCATAGTTGGCAGGTTGAGAATGGTATGCACATCAACAATTGACATCAAACAATAGAATTACAGAGGTAAAGCAAACTCCAGGTTGATGTTTCAACAAAAGCATAGAGTGCATAAACCAAATCATCTCAGGCAGCATTTACATTCAATAGAAAGTGTGCACAATCAGAAATTAACGATGCCAAATGAAAGAAAATTCAAAATTTATGATGATTAGACATAGAAATTGAACCAAAAATTCCAGTCAAGTATTTAATCAGGCATGTCATGTGCAGAAATTAGCAAGCAACATTCATAGTTCAAGTAAGAACAGCAACATCATCCAGTCCAGAAAACATTCCAAAATACTCAGCCAGCATCAACATCCACATTCAATCTAGAAAACTAGAAATCATCTAACCTAAAACCACCTAGGAACTAAATCAGAAACTAAAAGCAGAATTAAAAAGAAGTAGTATAAAGAAGCATCAAAGAAATGAGACAGGGCAGGGAAATAGGGCTTGAACCTATAATGCAGAAGAAGAAGGATTGAAGGAAGGTGAGGGCGAGGCAGAGAGGGGCGTAGCGGCACAGGGAACCGCCGCTGCTGGTGGCTACTCGCTGGACTGAAGGGGCGCGGCCTAGGGCTAGCGCGGAAGCAGGGCCAGGAAAGAGAGAGAATAGGGAAATGTAGGAGAAAGAGAAAAGAAGAGAGAAGGGAAGAGAGAGAGTGTGTCAGCGGCGGCAATATGGTCGTCGCCGGTGGTGGTTGGTCGCGGGAGGAGCGGGAGTGGTTGGGTGAGTATGTGTGTTTAGAGAGAAGAAGAGAAGAAGAAAAGGTTACTGGGGAAACTGAAGCGCGAGTCCCCTTTCTTTTCGAATTAACGTTCGAAAGTGACCTGTGCGGACGCATGGTGCGCAGAAATCGTGACGGTTCATTCCTTGGTAACGACGCTAAAAACTTAATACGCACGTTCATAATCTTAGTTCTTTGTCACAACTTCGCACAACTAACCAGCAAGTGCACTGGGTCGTCCAAGTAATAAACCTTACATGAGTAAGGGTCGATCCCACGGAGATTGTCAGCTTGAAGCAAGCTATGGTCATCTTGCAAATCTCAATCAGGCAGATTCATATGGTAATGGATATTTGATAAAATATAATATAAATAAAACGTAAATTAAAGATAGAGATACTTATGTAATTCATTGGTGAGAGTTTCAGATAAGCGTATGAAGATGCTTGTTCCTCTTGAACCTCTGCTTTCCTATTGTCCTCATCCAATCATTCATATTCCTTTCTATGGCAAGCTGTATGTTAGGTGTCACCGTTGTCAATGGCTACATCCTGTCCTCTTAGTGAAAATGGTCCAATGCGCTGTTACTGCATGGCTAATCATCTGACGGTTCTCGATCATACTGGAATAGGATCCATTGATCCTTTTGCGTCTGTCACTACGCCCAGCACTCGTGAGTTTGAAGCTCGTTGATGGGAAGCAGGAGCTGGTGAATTAAAAATTTATTAGAATGGTTACGTTGCAAGTATAGTTCTTAACTCACCGAAAATCTGCCTATCAATTTAGAAATATGTCACAGAGAGTTTAAATTAAAATTACTGGGAGTTTTAAGTCCCAGGTCGTCTCCCAACGAGTTACAGAAAAGTGTGCTATTTTATTAATCAGATGTTCCAAGAAGTTGAGCTAAGTAAATTGGAAATTAAATTGAGGAATTTTAAATAATATAAATAAAAGCCTTGACTGGGAATTGATTGGTTAGAATCTCTATCATTGATGGTGTGATTGTAAGATTAATTCATAATTAATGGTTGTCTGTTGGTTATCCTTTACTAGGTAAGGGAAAGTCAAACAAGTGGGAATGCCAGATCTGTTCACAAGTTGCAACCCACTTAGTTCAAAGGGATTGGCGTCGGTGACAGGATAGCAATCCAACATTTAACCTAATTACAAATTTTCTTTCAATCTTTCCAACTCAAGAGTTCCTTTTAATCAACTCCCCATCAAGTAAGGGAACTACTCATGCATTGTAAATAAAGAATCCATAGCACATGAACGGGAATTAAAAGAAGACATGATTATTGGAATTGAAATTGAATTAAAAAGAAATAATCCTTGCATTAAATAATCATAAAAGTATCTGAATGACAAAATTGAACATAACAAAGAACATGGAAGATTATAACCAAGTTAAGAGAACAAACTAGAATGATGAAGTCTTGATGAGAAAATAACTCTTCTCAATGTTCCAATGCTAAGACCAATTGAAAATTAAAATTCTAAAAACTAGACAGAAAAACCTAAGAGAGTGAAAAACAAGATCTAAAACTACTGAATGAATGTCTGTTGTTTCTGCATATTCTCTGACTCTAGTCTGCTGTTCCGGGTCGAAAACTGGGCCGAAATAAGGTTCAAAATCGCCCCCAACGAATTCTGCAGATTATGCAGATCGCACATGTCACGCGATCGCGTCATCCATGCGGACGCGTCGCTTGCGCTTTTTCCTCTCCATGCGTTTGCCTCGTCCACGCTACCGCGTCGCTTGCGCTTTCCAACCCGCGCGACCGCGCAAGCCATGCAGCCGCGTCACTGCGAATTGCGCTCCTTCATGCGGTCGCATGAGCCATGCGACCGCGTCACTTCTTGTTGGTTATCTCCTCAAATTCTTGTGTTCCTTCCATTTTTGCTAGCTTTCTTTCCAATCTCCAACTCATTCATGCCCTATAAAGTCTGAAACACTTAACACACAGATCACGGCATCAAATGGAATAAAGGAGAATTAAAAATAACTAATTAAAGTCTCTAGGAAGCAATTTTCAAACATGTACTGGATTTAGGAAGGAAATCTAAATGCATACTAAATTGATGAATAAGTGGGTAAGGGTCATGACAAAACCACACAATTAAACACAATATAAACTATAAAATAGTGGTTTATCAACCTCCCCACACTTAAACATTAGCATGTCCTCATGCTAAATTGAAGGAGACAAGGAAATAAGTATGAACATGCAGAAACTCATGAAATGCAATGCAATCCTACATATATAAATAAATGCAACTATATGATTATTGTCCACTTGATCAAAAGTAAATAAGCCCTTCAAAATAATTACAAATCAAATTCCACTAATTCTATCATTATATGATAAAACCGATAAAAGTGCAAGAAGATAGCTTATGAAAGCAGGAAACATGAAAATTTAAGCATTGAACCCTCACTGATAATGTATGTACGCTCTAATCTCTAGTGTATAGGGTAATCACTCTATTCTTCTCTAGTCATATTTTCTAACTTTTGTTTTTCTCCTAAACAATCAATAACAGTTAATATACCAATGCAAACATCATGAGGTCTTTTCAGGGTTGTAATGGGGCCAAGGTGCAGGTAAGGGTATACATATGGCTAAGTGAGCTTTATAATTTGAATCTTTAATTAACCTAAGCTCTCACCTAATATACATATATTCTATATACTTTTAAATTCATGCCTAGCTACCCATAATTTCCTTTTTCAACCCATACTCATGTTTCAACTTTGTACTTTGATTCTATCTTATGTGCATTGATCTTTGAATTCTTAATTTAACATTGGGGTAATTTTGTCCCCTTATTTATTTGTTTATCATTTTTTTTCAATGCACATAGATTTTTCATTCTTATATTTTTACATGAGTAGGTATCCAAATTCCTTTTAAATTTTCATGACACATCCCCTTAACAACTTTTGTTTTCACAATTTCCGATACTTAACTAGCACACTGATGCCAGGGCATCTTGGCCAGTTTCACTGACCTTTTCTTTACTATTTTTAGGTTAGTTTCATGCATTTCTTTAGGAAATAAGCTAGTTTTGGGTAAATATTCACTTATGCCTTGCCTCAAGCATACATTGTGCATTTTACATGATTTCATGAGGATTTTGCATAAGTTTAGTGACAAATATTATGTTGCATTACTCATGACTTGGGCTAGAGCTTTGATGCACTTTGTTACTTGATTTCAGGACCAAAAAGAAGCAAGAAAAGGGGAGGTAACTTGCAAGATTAATGAGAAAAGTGATTGCCAATAACACTCTCAAAAAGCCATCAATGCCCACGTTAGAGAGTCACGTTAACCAAGTTAACGTGAACTCTAACATGGAGAAGAGAAGTTGAGCCAACGTTAGTGACACTCAACATCGTCACTAACATTGGCAATTACTCATAAGTGGCCACGTTAGAAGCCACGTTAACCTAGTTAACGTGGCCTCTAACGTTAAAGGGGAGAAGAAAAGCCAACGTTAGTGACACTCAACATTGTCACTAACGTTGGGATGGCTAAAAGATGGCCACGTTAGAAGCCACGTTAACCTAGTTAACGTGGACTCCAACGTGAGACCTAGGGGCACATTGGAATGTTAGTGACAATGTTGAATGTCACTAATGTTCTCGAAGGATGGCAAAGGCCATGTTAGAAGCCACGTTAACCTAGTTAACGTGAGCTTTAACGTGAAGCAAGAAGGGGCACACTGGAACGTTAGTGACAATGTTGAGTGTCACTAATGTTCTCGAGGGTTGACAAGGCAACATTAAAAGCCACGTTAACCTAGTTAACGTGGGTTTTAACGTGAGGCAAAGGGGTGCATTGGAACGTTAGTGATAATGTTAAGTGTCACTAACGTTCCCGAACTTAGACTTTCACTAAATAATTAACACTCCTTACGCCGTGAGTTTTAAGTCTCTGCCCACTTCGCACTTTCTCTCTACAAGTAAAACCAAGCCCAAATAAGAAAGGAACTGCTTCAAACTCAAGATCCAAAGGCCCAAGACTTGAAGAGTAAACTAGAAGCTGAGAAGAGTAGTATATATAGGAGTAGCTTTGAATTGTAAAATAGCTCTGGAGGCTGAAGAACCACTCTCTGTATTTTACTTTCTTTACAATTTCTAGTTTTATGATGTATTCTCCATCTTTGTTTTCATTTTCAAGAGCTATGAACAACTAAACCCCTTTCATTGGGTTAGGGAGCTCTGTTGTAATTTGATGGATCAATACTAATTTTCATTATTCTTCTTCTATCTTTCCTCTTGATTTTACTTGAAAGCTTTCGGTCTTCATCCAATTGAGTAGTTATCTTGGAAGAGAAGCTATTCAAACTTGGATCTCTTTTGAACCTTGAAAGAGGAATGAAGAGATCAAGCTAGAAATGCTTTCTCGTGCTGGACCAAATTGGGTTTGGATGGGTATGTGACTATAACCCTCTCAATACTTGGTTTGGGAAATGCATGTGGTATAATCAGTTACCATACTTCATCTCTTCTCATGAGCAATTGACCAAGGAATTGGCTATTGATCAAGATTTGAGAGATTGAATTGCAAGACATTGTAATTCAATCTCTTAAGATTGCCAAGGAGCTCAAAATCAAAGTTGCTTGATCAATCAATCCCTGTGGGATTTGACCTCACTCTATTGTGAGTTTTTACTTGAGGACAAATTCGGTACACTTGCCGAAGGGAGATTTGTTGTGAGACAAGTTTTTCCCACATCAAGTTTATGGTGCCGTTGCCGGGGATTGATTGTGCATCAACAATGATTAGATTAGAAGATCACTAGATTGAGCATTTTATTTTGTGAAACTCTATGTTAAGCTAACTAAAGATTCAATTTGGGATATGCAATTTGTTTTTCATCTTAAGTTTAGTAATGTGGTAAAATATAGAACAGATGGGGTTTTAAAGGCTCAAAGTGGTTAACAAGGGTAATTGAAAAGGGTAGGCTTGATTTGGATAAGTGAGTTTAAACAAATAATGGCCTCAATCATGTGCAAGCATGTAAATATAATAAATATTGGACATATAAGATAAAACAAAATATAGATTACAATCATAGAGAAGTAAACACACAAGAATAAAATAATTATGGTTAAATAATGTAACCATACATAAAGGCTCAAATCTTTCACAGGTTGTGTGTTCTCTAGCTCAAACATCATGTTCCAAATACAACTCAAGAAGATTTATCATAAAAATTTGAAAAATTAGTGAAATTTTATTCTAAAGATAGATTTTTAAAAGAAACTTATTGTCTTTTCAATCAAGTAGAACATGCATGCAACTATTCTAACCTATGCAATTTATCCTATTCTATAAAGGGAAGAAAATCTAACTAAAATATCCTGATTATTGGTGTACAGAGAAGAGAAATTACCTCCGGAAGTCAGGTACTGACCGACCTCCCCACACTTAAGGCTTTGCACCGTCCTCAGTGCCATCTGTCAGAAACAGGGGTGGGCTGGTAGCAGTATCTCCACAGTCGGGACCATCATGGCTCTCGGTGCTGGTAAAAGAAGTGGAGTCCGGAGTGTCTGAGTCCTTGAATTTGCCCATGATCAGCTCCTTGAGGTATGTGAATCGGCGCTTGTTACAGCGCTCTCTCATCTTAGCTTTCTGTTCATGCCGATCCAACTTTTCAAGTAACTATTGGAGCAATTTCTCAGTGGTAGATGCTTATGGTGTTGAAGAAGGAATATCTTCAACTGGCTCAGTAGGCTGGCTTGTAGTGGCTGCTGAATGTCTGAGATATTTCCCATTAGGGACATATTGATCATCCCGTGGAAGCATGGCTTTGGTGTCCCTAGCTCTGTATGAGACTCCGGCTGCTGAGACAAGATCTGAGACCAGGGCGGGAAAAGGTAGGCTGCCCGCGATTTGTACGTGTTCCCTAGCATTCCGGATATGTCTTGAGAGATTCAGAGGTTGGTATGTAAGGATGCACCATAGTAGAACAGCCATGTCTGCAGTGAAAGAGGACTCATGAGTGCTCGGAAAGACGTAATGGGACATGATCTGTGCCCATACGCGAGCCTCCAAGGTAAGTGCGGAAGCCAAGATTTCCTTAGGGTGGGTACGGTGGTATCCGTAGATCCAACGGCTACCAGGTAATGCAATGACTCCGAGAACGGAGTCCCAGTCAAATTGGTATCTCTGGCGCTGAAGGGTGGCTTCTTGAAAAGTGTCCATTTCTGCTGGAAAAGGGGGAAGATTCAGAGCTTGTTGGATGGCCTCTTCTGTAATGGGCACTTGCTTCTGCCGGACATAAACAGACCGCAGGGTCGGTATGTAGAAGTTGGAGTAGAACTCAACTACCCAAGAGAGATTGACCTGCCTCGGCTGTTTCCGTAGGAAACCCCATTGTCTTCGCTCAATTTGCAGCTCAACAAAGGCGGCAATATTGGACGGGAGGATAAGAAGGTTGAAGAGAAAGAAAATTAAATTTAAAGAGAGATACAGCAAGGAAGGAAACGGAAAAGATGGTGAATGATGCACAGTAAAATGTAGATGACATTAACACATGCTCTCGAGTACATATGAAAAGCCATTAATGGGAAATAGCTAGTGCATAAAAAGATAAGTGAATGCAAGGTGTTTATTGGCATGCTGGCAAAGGGCATGAGTAGCGTAGACTAAGCATTACTTTGTAATAAACCATCACGTTTGTGTTGACAATTGAATTCAATCAATAAAATAATAAGGGAAAGTTGTGAAAAGCAAGCATTGAATAGTATAGTAACATAGGGAAGTGCATAATGCTATATGGGCTTTTTCACAAACACATGGCATGCATGTTAAACAAGATATAAAAAGTATGAAATTGAACATGCAAGCAATCCCTTAAAAATAATAATAATTGTCAATTAAATTGTAACAAGTCACAAGCATATAATGAGGGATAATGACTCAAAAAAATATTTCTAACACCATGTAAAAAGGGAAAAGAATAAGAATATGGTTGAGAAGCCGTGAAAACCAAAAAAAACTCTTAAGTGTAAAAGTGAAAGTGTCTAAGAGTAAAAATTGCTAAAATAAAAGTCCCAAAAAGTCCCTTCAAAGTACCAAACTCTTCTCTATTTATACTACTCCTAAAACTCCTTCAGAGATATTTAATTTGGGCTAGCAATGTGGGCTTTCTCTTTGTTGAATTCCTGGCTCAATGGAAGAAGTGTTGCTAAACATGGAAGGAGGAGTTCATTCATAATGCTTCTGGCCCAATGGATTGGCGTTTTTGCTAATAACGCTAGCCTTAATGCACGTTGGCAACGTGCATGGTATTTTTCTGGGAGTGGGCTTTGATACTTGGGCGTTGTTAGCCCAAGTTGTTGCTAACAACTTGCTTTTCTTCTTCTTGACTCTACTTTCATGCTTAATGTTGCCCAAAATTTGAGTGTCAATTCTCTGCTTCAATATAGACTATCATACATCATTGGAAAGCTTAGAGTGTCTTCTTTCTAATGCACTTAGAATCATCTCAATTGGATTTTTCTATCTCAAGTTATGCTTCCTCAAAGAAGGTAAGGTCAGGCTGCCAAGTTTGTTGGAGTTGTTGCTGAACACGCTCCTCTCTTCCAAGTTGGCAACGTGTCAAACCTCCCAATGCTGAGACGTGGGGCTCGCGTTGTTGCTGAACACTCCCCCTTGTTGGCACGTTGCCAACGTGTTTGTGCTTTCCTTATGGCCCCAAGCATTCTTTGCTGCGTTGTCACAAAACACTCCAACTCTTCCTGGAGTTGGCAACGTGCAGGATCACTTCCCAGGGTTGCTTTCTTGCTTGCTGCGTTGTCACTAAATACGCCTATAGAAGCTGGCATTGGCAACGTGCTTGAGTTGGAGAGGCATCATCCAAGTTGCCTTGAGTTGTTGCAAAACACGCCAATGAAGGCTGGCGTTGGCAACGTGCTCGATGGGTGGAGATCCAAGGCTTGCTGCGTTACCTTGGAACACGTCTCTTGTTCCTGGCGTTGGCAACGCCAGCTTCTCCCCTTCCTGGGCCAAGTCTTGACGTTGTCTTCAAACACACTAGTGAAGCAGCACGTTGGCAACGTGCTCTCCAGGATTGCCTCCTTCCAAGCTTTCCTCCCTGGCGTTGCCTCTAAACACTCTAGTGAAGCAGCACGTTGGCAACGTGCTCGAGCTTCTTCCCTGGGTTGCCTTGAATTGCCTATGTCGCTGGCATTTCCATCAAACACGTCCATGCATCATGGAGTTGGCAACGTGCTTGAGCTTTGTGCTTGCTACGTTGTCCCTAAACACGCCTTTGGAAGCTGGCGTTGGCAACGTGCTCGAGCTTCCTTGGCTGGACAAAATCTTTTAGCTCAGCGTTGCCTTGAAGAACGCCTATACATTCCCACGTTGGCAATGCCCTCGAGCTCCTCCCTAGCCCAATTCCTTACTTGCCTGTGTTACCATCATACACTCACCCTTTCTCCAAGTTGGCAACGCTCAAAAGTGTTCTCCAGGGCTGCCTTGCATTGTTGGGCGTTATTGATGGACACTCTAGTTGAAGTGCAAGTTGGCAATGTGCAACTCCTCTATATTCATTCCCCAGGGCTGTCTGGCGTTGCCTAGGAGCATGCCCTTGTTCCTGGCGTTGGCAACGCCCAGCTCCTCTTCTTCTTGCCCAGTTTACTTCTTGGCGTTGTTGCCAAGCACTCCAATGTAACTCCAAGTTAGCAACGTGCATGTTTCTCTTCTTGAATGAATTGTTAGCCACTTGCTTGCTTCATTCTTGCTTCAATGCCTTCTTGTTGCATCACCTATCATAAATAAGGAAACTTGCTTCAAAGTCTCACCAATGCATGCAATCAATGTAATCAACTTCATGAGATTTATTTATTTATGCATTCCTTGACTCATTTGCATGAAATTAGCCACAATTAACATGGTCCTTGGTATTCTTATGCATGAAAACAAAACTATAAAAAATACTTGTTTAAATTCAAAGAAAATGAGTGAAACTAAGCTAAAACTAACTAAACTGACTAGCTAATCTAGTAAATATGCGAATGCATCAATTCCCAATGTAGTTGGCTTGCTCCTGACTACCCTCTATTTCTTCACTCACTCCTTCTTGGTTTGTTGATAAAGTGGAGATTGCTGCTACTTGGTTCCTCTCCATCTTCTTGGTGAGGTCAGCCAGCTGCTGGGTAATGAGCTTGTTTTGTGCTAGCAGAGCATCTACATTGTTTAGCTCCATTACTCCTCTTGTGTTCCCTCTTTCGGAAGCATAGAAGTAGTCGTTCTCTGCTACAGTTTTAATGACATCTTTGGCCTCCTTAATGGTCTTCCTCTTGTTTAAAGATCCTCCGGATGAATGGTCTACGGCCTTCTTTGACTCATAAGAGAGCCCTTCATAGAAAATGTGCAACTGCACCCATTCATTGAACATATCTGGTGGGAACCTCCTTGTTAGGTCTTTAAACCTCTCCCATGCTTCATATAGAGTCTCACCATCTTGTTGCCTGAAGGTTTGGACCTCAGCTCTCAGCCTATTGATTCGTTGAGGGGGGTAAAATCTTGCTAAGAATTTGTTCACCACATCTTCCCAAGTTGTCAAGCTCTCCTTTGGGAAAGACTCCAGCCACTTAGCTGCCTTATCCTTGAGTGAGAATGGAAATAAGAGCAGTCTATAGGCATCAGGATGAACACCATTAGACTTCACTGTGTCACATATTCTCAGGAAGGTGGTTAGATGTTAATTGGGGTCTTCTTGGACACTTCCTCTGAACAAACAGTTGTTCTGAACAAGGGTGATGAGCTGTGATTTTAGTTCAAAATTGTTGGCATGGATGGTTAGCTTTTGAATGCTACTTCCACAGTTTCCTAGGTTTGGATTGATGTAAGAGCCTAAAACTCTTCTATCCTCCCCAGCATGATTTGCTCGTCCTCTTCCGCCATGGTTGTGAGCTTCGTCTTCAAGTTTTCCATGTTTTCTTCCATGTTTGGTTCAAAGTATTCCACAAAGTGTTCCTCCTCTTCTTCAGCACCAACTACACATTTTTCTCTTGCCTCCCTCCTTAGTCTAAGGAAGGTTCTCTCAGGTTCAGAATCAAAGGAAGTTGAAGCCCCGCTTCTTCTCCCTGTCATACAACCAACAAGTACAAGCAAAGAGAATAGGTGCAGAAAGTATATCTGTCAGAATTACTGTTAGTGTGAGTGATGCAATATATCAAACAGTTAGTGGGTTAGTGAAATGAATGGTAAATAACAAAGAAAAAGTAGGGGGAAGGAAAAAAATTAACTAAAACAGAAAGTAAATGACTCAAACAGAAAATTAAATCAAACAAAAATAAAATGCTCAATCAAGTTATCCTCCAATTTAATCATTGTTGATGCACAATCAATCCCCGGCAACGACGCCATAAACTTGATGCACGGAAAACTTGTCTCATAACAAATTTTCTTCGGCAAGTGTACCGAATTTGTCGTCAAGTAAAAACTCACAATAGAGTGAGGTCGAATCCCACAGGGATTGATTGATCAAGCAACTTTAATCAGAGGAATGTTCTAGTTGAGCGAATTCAGAATTTGAGTTGAGAATTGCAGAAAATAAAATGGCGGGAAGGTAAATGGCAGGAAAAGTAAATGCTAGAATTAAAGAACTGAAAGTAAATGACTAAAAGTAAATTGCAGAATTGTAAATGGGAATGGGGGAATTGCTCATAAAAGTAAGTAACAAAAATTAAAGAGAATAGGTAAGATCAGAAATGGGAGGTTCATTGGGCTTAGGAGATGTTGCATTCTCCGGATCAATTTCATTTTCATCTCTTCCTCAATCAATGCACTCATTGATCTCCTTGGCAATCTTAAGTGATCGAATTACAATTCCTTGTAATTCAATCTCTCAAATCTTGATCAATAGCCAATTCCTTGGTCAATTGCTCATGAGAAGAGATGAAGTATGGTCATTGATTATACCACATGCATTTCCCAAATCAAGTGTTGAGAGGATTATAGTCACATATCCATCCAAACCCAATTTGGTCCAGCATGAGAAAGCATTTCTAGCATGATCTCTTCATTCCTCTTTCAAGGTTCAGAAGAGATCCAAGTATGAATAGCTTATTTTCCAAGATAACTACCCAATTGGATGAAGATCGAAAGCTTTCAAGTAAAATCAAGAGAAAAGATAGAAGAAGAATAATGAAAACTAGTATTGATCCATCAAATTACAACAGAGCTCCCTAACCCAATGAAAGGGGTTTAGTTGTTCATAGCTCTGGAAAATGAAAACAAAGATGGAGAATACATGATGAAACTAGAAGTGCAGAGAAAGTAAAATACAGAGAGTAGTTCTATGTCAAGAGGTTTCCTATAATTTCCAACTCCCATTATAATTCAAAGTTACTCCTATATATACTACTCTTCTGTTCTTCTAGTTGGCTCTTCAAGTCTTAGGTATGGGCCTTTGGATCTTCAGTTTGAAGCAGTTCTCTTCTTCATTGGTCTTGGCTTTACTTGTAGAGAGAAAGTGTGAAGTGGCCAGAGACTTTAGCTCAGGACGTTAGTGGTATTAACGTTCAGTAAAAATATGGGTTCGAGAACGTTAGTGATAATCACCTTTTTCACTAACGTTCCTCACCAAAGTAAGAGCCAGGTTATCTTCAACGTTAGTGGCACAAACGTTACCACAAACGTTGCCTCTTTGTCCTTCGCACACGTTATTGGGGCTTGCCTTTCCCAATAACGTTGAGAAGTCTCCCCCTTCCCTACGTTAGAGTCCACGTTAACTTAGTTAATGTGGCTGTTTTAACGTAGGCTTGCCAACCTTCGAGAACGTTAGTGACACTTACCATTGTCACTAACGTTCCAATGTGCCCCTATTTCTCACTTTAGAGTCCACGTTAACTAGGTTAACGTGGCTTCTAACGTGGCCATGCTAGCCATCTCCAACGTTAGTGACAATGTTTGGTGTCACTAACGTTGGCGATCACCTCTCTTCTTCACATTAACTTCCACGTTAACTAAGTTAACGTGGGAGTTAACGTGGGAGTTAACGTGGCTTATTGGGGCTTGTGTGGGTTCCTTCCAACGTTAGTGACAATGTTTGGTGTCACTAACGTTGTCGACCACTTTGTCTCCTCACGTTAGCTTCCACGTTATCTAGGTTAACGTGGAAGTTAACGTGGCTTATTGTGACTTGGCCAATGTTAGTGACAAAGTTGAATGTCACTAACGTTGGCTTCCCCTTTACTTCTTAACGTTAGAGGCCACGTTAACTAAGTTAAC
>NC_029793.2:83593162-83673058 GCF_000816755.2 Arachis ipaensis | reverse complement strand
ACAAGGAGATTAAGGAATGAGTCCACCTTAGTGAGGGTGGCGTCTTCCTCTTCTTGAAGAACCAATGGTGCTCTTGAGCTTCTCTATGTCTCTTCCTTGCCTTTGTTGCCCCTCCCTCATAGCTCTTTGATCTTCTCTAATCTCATGAAGGATGATAGAGTGCTCTTGATGCTCCACCCATAGTTGTCCCATGTTGGAACTTAATTCTCCTAGGGAGGTGTTGATTTGCTCCCAATAGTTTTGTGGAGGAAGGTGCATCCCTTGAGGCATCTCAGGGATTTCATGGTGGGGGATTTTCTCATGCTCTTGTTGAGGTCCATGATCTCTTATTTGCTACATCCTTTTCTTAGTGATGGGCTTGTCCTCTTCAATGAAGATGTCTCCCTCTATGTCAATTCCAGCCGAATTGCAGAGGTGGTATATGAGGTGAGGAAAGGCTAACCTTGCCTCTTTTTTTCCCCCACTTTCAGAACTTCTTAACAATTCAAAGCTACTCCTATATATACTACTTCTCTCAGCTTCTAGTTGGCTCTTCAAGTCTTGGGCCTTTGGATCTTGAGTTTGAAGTAGTTCTCTTCTTCATTTGGGCTTGGCTTTACTTGCAGAGAGAAAATGTGAAGTGGGTAGAGACTTTAGCTCAGGACGTTAGGGGTGTTAACGTTTAGTGAAAATATAAGTTCGAGAACGTTAGTGACAATCAACTTTCTCACTAACGTTACTAAGTAAAAGCCACGTTAACTTCAACGTTAGCGGCATAAACGTTGCCACTAACGTTGCCTCTAAGTCCTTCACACACGTTATTGAGACTTAACATTTCCAATAACTTTGAAAAGCCCCCTTTGTTCCCACGTTAGAGCCCACGTTAACTTAGTTAACGTGGCTCTTTAACGTGGGCTTTCCATCCTTCGAGAACGTTAGTGACACTCAACATTGTCACTAACGTTCCAAGGTGCCCCTATGTCTCACGTTAGAGTCCACGTTAACTAGGTTAACGTGGCTTCTAACGTGGCCATGCTTAGCCATCCCCAACGTTAGTGACAATGTTGAGTGTCACTAACGTTGGCCATTCTTTCACTCATCAACATTAGCTTCCACGTTAACTAGGTTAACGTGGAAGTTAACGTGGCTCCTTGGGGGGTTGTGGTTGCTTCCAACGTTAGTGACAATGTTGGGTGTCACTAACGTTGTCGACCATGCTTGCTTCTTACGTTAGCTCCCACGTTAACCAAGTTAACATGGGAGTTAACGTGGTATATTTCTCCTTAGGCCAACGTTAGTGACAATGTTGAATGTCACTAACGTTGGCGCTTTTCCCCCTTTCTAACGTTAGAGGCCACGTTAACTAAGTTAACGTGGACTCTAACGTGGCCACTTATGAGCATTTGCCAACGTTAATGACAATGTTAAGTGTCACTAACGTTGGCTCAACTTCCCTTCTCTACGTTAGAGTTCACGTTAACTTTGTTAACGTGACTCTTAATGTGGTCAATGATGGCTTTGAGAGCGTTATTGGCAATCACTTTTCTCATTAACTTTGCAAGTTACCTCCCATTCCTTGCTTCCTTTGGTCCTGAAATCAAGCAATAGAGCGCATCAAAGTTCTAGTCTAAGTCATGGGCAATGCAACATACAATTTGTCGCTAAACTTATGCAAAATCCTCATGAAATAATGTAAAATGCACAATGTATGCTTGAATCAAGGTGTAAGTGAATATATACCCAAAACTAGCTTATTTCCTAAGGAAATGCATGAAACTAACCTAAAAACAGTAAAGAAAAGGTCAGTGAAACTGGCCAAGATGCCCTGGCATCACAACACCAAACTTAAAGCTTGCTTGTCCCTAAGCAAGTACTGGAACAAGAGAATGATGAATGGAATGCCAAGAGCAATGAGTCATTCTTGTGGAAGTCATATCACTGATTTTATGGTGGTTTCATGCATAGCAACTTAGGTTCATTCCTGGCTTTCAGACCTTTATCATGTCTTAAAACACTCACTTTGCTTACATCCCATGAGACTTTTATTCATCGATCCTTTTATTGTCATTTCAGAGCTTATTGGTGTTCTTAGGCTAAGTGCTCTGTAAGGGGGCAACTTTTTAAGATAAGCTTTCAGCCAACACTCCCAAACCAGTTGGTTCAAGGTGCTAGGTATTGAAGCACCCCTGAGGACTTACTCCCTCAAGTCTCTCCCCCATACATACACACCACAGGCATATAGTTCATTTATTTTCCTTCTTGAGACCTTGGTGTCCAGCACCTCTTTGGGTTACTAAATGCTTTGTGGTGAGTGTTACTCTTGATAATGGACTTTCAGCTGATAATCCCGGGTTAGTTAACCCAAGTTACCAGGTGATAAAGCACCCCTAAGAGCTTATTCATCCAAGTAGATCCCTCACACAGGAACACCACAGACACATATCTTAAGATCAAAACCATTGGTGCCTAGCCTTATTGCTTACTCTTTTTCTTTTGTTTTTTTTCCACTTTCATTATTCTTTTCTCTTTCTCTTATTAGGATCTTGTCATATACTTAGTCTCATGAGTATATTCAAAGCTCTTGGATTGTTCTGGTGTGGAACACCAAACTTAGCTCCTTACAATATAGGGGAAACGACTTATGATTTTTTTTATTGAAATAAAGATGAAAGTGAAACTACCTGAGGTTGGGTTGCCTCCCAACAGAGCGCTCTTTTATCGTCGCTAGCTCGACGAGTCCTTAATTACTTGAGATGGTACTTTACACTGGGGTTTTCCCCCATGTTGCCCAGATAATGTTTGAGTCTTTGTCCATTCACTATAAAAGTCCTCTCTGAACCTTCATCCGTGATTTCGATGTGGCCATATGGTGATACTTTCGTAACCATGAAAGGTCTGGACCACCTTGACTTGAGTTTTCCTGGGAACAGCCTTAATTTAGAATTGTAGAGGAGTACTCGCTGCCCCTTTTCGAAACTCCTGGGCGCAAGATGCATGTCATGTTTTCTCTTTGCCTTTTCTTTGTACATCTTAGTGTTTTCATAGGCTTGTGACCTGAATTCCTCCATCTCTTGCAGCTGCAAGATCCTTTTTGCACCAGCAGCAATGCTGTCAAAATTTAGTATCTTGATAGCCTAGAGAGCTTTGTGTTCCAGCTCCAGTGGTAAATGACAAGCCTTCCCATAGACCAGTTGATATGGAGACATTCCAAGCGGAGTTTTGAATGCTGTTCTGTATGCCCAAAGAGCATCATCCAGCTTCTTCGACCAATCCTTTCTAGATGCACCCACAGTCTTTTCCAGGATCCTCTTCAGCTCTCTGTTGGATATCTCAGTTTGCCCACTCGTTTGAGGGTGGTAAGGTGTGGCTACTTTGTGTTTTACCCCATATCGTAGGAGGAGAGCTTCTAGTGGTTTGTTACAAAAGTGGCTCCCTCCATCACTGATGAGGGCTCTTGGGACTCCAAACCGGCTAAAGATATTCTTCCTGAGGAAGTTCATGACTACCTTGTTATCATTAGTTGGGGTTGTAATAGCCTCTACCCACTTGGAAACATAATCCACTGCTACCAGGATGTACTTGTTTGCATATGAGGTTGGGAATGTTCCCATGAAATCTATTCCCCACACATCAAACAGTTTCAGTTCCGAGATGAAATTTTGTGGCATCGCGTTTCTTTTGGGCAGGTTTCCAGATCTTTGGCACTCATTGCAGCTTTTTACTAGTTCCTTGGCATCCTTAAAAAGGGTGGGCCAAAAGAATCCGCTTTGTAACACCTTTGCTGCAGTTCTGTCCCCTCCAAAGTGCCCGCCATAACATAAATCGTGGCAATTCCACAGGACTTCTCTTCCTTCTTCTTCCGAAACACATCTTCTAAGGATTCCATCTGAACATTTCTTGAAGAGATATGGCTCGTCCCAGACAAAGTATTTTTGCATCATTCATGAGCTTCCTTTTTTGATGTTTATTGATCCCTGGGGGTAATGCCCCAGTTGCCTTGAAATTTGCAATATCTGCAAACCATGGTGCTTTGTGAACTGTCATCAATTGCTCATCAGGGAAGAGCTCGTTCACATTTGTATCATTTTCTCCACCTTGATCATGAGGGATTCTGGATAGGTGATCTGCCACCTTGTTCTCCACTCCTTTCTTGTCTCTGATTTCAATATCAAATTCCTGCAACAGTAAGATCCACCTTATTAGTCTTGGATTTGATTCTTGCTTGGCAAACAAATATTTAAGTGTTGTGTGATCTGTAAAGACAATCAATTTAGCACCAATGAGGTATGATCTAAATTTGTCAAATGCAAAAACTATTGCTAGCAACTCCTTTTCAGTAGTGGTATAATTTCTTTGAGTTTCATTAAGGACTTTGCTAGCATAGTATATCACACGAACTAGGTTATCTTTCCTTTGTCCTAACACTGCCCCAACTGCAAAATCAGATGCATCACACATCAATTCAAATGGTAGGTTCCAATCAGATGGGGAAATGATAGGAGCAGAGGATAACCTCATTTTCAAATGTGCAAATACTAGCATGCATGTTTCATCAAAGATAAATGGTGTATCAGATACAAGGAGATTGCTTAAGGGCTTGGCTATCTTTGAAAAATCTTTAATGAACCTTCTGTAAAAACCAGCATGCCCTAAAAAACTTCTAATTGCCTTGACATCACTGAGTGGGGGTAGTTTTTCAATAAGTTCTACTTTAGCTCTATCAACCTCAATGCCTTGGTGAGAGACCTTGTGACCAAGAACTATTCCTCCTGTCACCATGAGTGGCATTTTTCCCAGTTCAAGACCAAATTGGTCTCTTGGCATCTTTTCAATACCACGATGAGGTGATGTAGGCAACTAGGAAAGGAATCTCCGAATACCGAGAAATCATCCATAAAAACATCAATGAATTTTTCTATCATATCTGAAAAGATAGAAAGCATGCAGCGTTGGAAAGTTGCAGGTGCATTACATAGCCCAAATGGCATGCGCTTATAGGCAAACACTCCATACGGACAAGTAAATGAGGTTTTCTCTTGGTCTCTGGGATCAACCACTATTTGGTTATATCCTGAATAACCGTCGAGAAAATAATAATATTCGTGCCCTGCAAGTCTTTCCAACATCTGATCCATGAATGGAAGGGGAAAATGGTCTTTTCGTGTAGCCTCATTGAGTTTTCTGTAGTCTATGTACATCCGCCATCCTGTGACGGTCCTTGTAGGTATGAGCTCGTTCTTCTCATTGGTAACCACAGTGATTCCTCCTTTCTTGGGCACAACATATATGGGGCTAACCCAAGGGTTGTCTGGAATGGGGTATATGACCCCTCCTTGCCAAAGCTTCATAACCTCTTTCTGTACCACTTCCTTCATGATTGGGTTCAGCCTTCTCTGGGATTGAATGGATGGCTTAGCATCATCTTCCAACAGTATTTTATGCATGCATATGGCTGAACTGATTCCCTTCAAGTCAGCAAGGGTCCATCCAATGGCTTCCTTATGCTCCCGCAGCACCTTGAGTAGTTCGTCCTCTTGATCTTGACTGAGGGATGAATTTATGATCACTAGGTAGTTTTCATTTTCTCCTAGATATGCATATTTGAGAGTGGGTGGCAGTGCTTTGATGGACCTTTCTAGAGGTTTCTCTAGCCTTAGGTGCCATAAATGGTTATGGAAAAACCAAAAGCTATACTTTTACCACACCAAACTTAAAATGTTTGCTTGTCCTCGAGTAAAAGAAGAAAGAAAGAAGGAGAAGAAGAAAAAGAATGGAGGAGATGGAGGGAGAAGGTGTATTCGGCCAAGGGTAAGAAGAGAGGGTTGTGTTGTGTGAAAATGAAGAAGGAAATAGGGGTTTATATAGGGGTGGGATGGGATTTAGGGTTCAGCCATTAGGGTTGGGGTTGGGAGGGAAAAGAGTTTGAATTTTGGAGGTAGGTAGGGTTTATGGGGAAGAGAGGATGGATGTGAGTGGTGAAGAGGTGATGGAAAAGAGTGATTGAGGTGATTGGTGAAGGGTATTTGGGGAAGAGAGTTATGAAAAGGTGTGAAGAGAAGAGAAGAAAATGTGGGGATCCTGTAGGGTCCACAAATCAAGTGGGGTCATGGACTTAACATCCCTGCTCCAATTAGGCGTGTAAAACACCCTTGCTGTACAATAGCTTGACAGTGAGCTCTCATGGAGCCTCACAGATGTTCAGAGCATTGTTGGGACCTCCCAACCCCAAACTTAGAGTTTGACTGTGAGGGTTCAACACCAAACCTAGAGTTTGGTTGTGGCCTCCCAACACCAAACTTAGAGTTTGATTGTGGGGGCTTTGGTTGACTCTGTAGTGATAGAAGCTTTTCATGCTTCCTCTCCTTGGTTACAGAAGGAGATCCTTGAGTCTTAAACACAAGGTTGTCCTCATTCAGTTGAAGGACCAATTCTCCTCTGTCCACATCAATCACAGCTCTTGCTGTGGCTAGGAAGGGTCTTCCAAGGATAATGGATTCATCCTCTTCCTTCCCAGTGTCTAGGATTATGAAATCAGCACGGATGTAAAGGCCTTCAACCTTTACTAACACGTCCTCTACTTGTCCATAAGCTTGTTTTCTTGAGTTTTCTGCCATCTCTAATGAGATTCTGGCAGCTTGCACCTTAAAAATCCCAAGTTTCTCCATTACAGAGAGTGGCATTAAGTTTATTCCTGACCCCAGGTCACACAGAGCCTTCTCAAAGGTCATGGTGCCTATGGTATAGGGTATTAAGAATTTGCCAGGATCCTGTTTCTTTTGAGGTAATTTCTGCCTATCCAATGCATTCAGTTCATTAGTGAGCAAGGGAGGTTCATCTTCCCAAGTCTCATTACCAAATAATTTGGCATTCAGCTTCATGATTGCACCATGGTACTTAGTAACTTGCTCTTCAGTAATTTTTTCATCCTCTTCAGAGGATGAATACTCATCAGAGCTCATGAAGGGCAGAAGGAGGTTCAATGGAATCTCTATGGTCTTTAATTGAGCCTTAGATTCCTTTGGTTCCTCGAAGGAAAACTCCTTATTGGTCACTGGACGTCCCAGGAGGTCTTCCTCACTAGGATTCACGTCCTCCTCCTCCCTTGTAGGTTCGGCCATGATGATTAAATCAATGGCCTTGCACTCTCTCTTTGGATTTTCTTCTGTATTGCTTGGGAGAGTACTAGGAGGAGTTTCAGTGACTCTTTTACTCAGCTGGCCCACTTGTGCCTCCAAATTTCTAATGGAGGACCTTGTTTCATTCATGAAACTTACAGTGGCCTTAGATAGTTCAGAGACTATATTTTCTAAGCTAGATAGATTCTGCTCAGAATTCTCTGTCTGTTGCTGAGTGGATGATGGGAAAGGCTTGCTATTGCTAAACCTGTTTCTTCCACCATTATTAAAGCCTTGTTGAGGCTTTTGTTGATCCTTCCATGAGAAATTTGGATGATTTCTCCATGAGGGATTATAGATGTTTCCATAGGGTTCACCCATGTAATTCACCTCTACTATTGCAGGGTTCTCAGGATCATAAGCTTCTTCTTCAGAAGAGGCCTCTTTGGTACTGTTGGATGATTCCTTCAATCCATTCAGACTCTGAGAGATCATGTTGACTTGCTGAGTCAATACTTTGTTCTGAGCCAATATGGCATTCAGAGTATCAATTTCAAGAACTTCCTACCTCATAGACGTCCCATTACTCACAGGATTCCTTTCAGAAGTGTACATGAACTGGTTATTTGTAACCATGTCAATGAGTTCTTGAGCTTTTGCAGGCATTTTCTTTAGGTGAATGGATCCACCTGCAGAATGGTCCAATGACATTTTAGATAATTCAGACAGACCATCATAGAATATATCCAGGATGGTCCATTCTGAAAGCATGTCAGAAGGACACTTTTTGGTCAGTTCCTTGTTTCTCTCCCAAGCTTCATAGAGGGACTCACCTTCTTTCTGTTTGAAGGTTTGAATATCCACTCTAAGCTTACTAAGCTTTTGAGGAGGAAAGAACTTGGCTAAGAAAGCCGTGACCAGCTTATCCCAAGAGTTCAGGCTGTCTTTAGGTTGATAGTACAACCATATTCTAGCTCTGTCTCTTACAGCAAATGGGAAAAACATAAGCCTGTATACCTCGGGATCAACCCCATTAGTCTTAACAATATCACAAATTTGCAAGAATTCAATTAAGAACTGAAAAGGATCTTCTGATGGAAGTCCATGAAACTTGCAATTCTGTTGCATCAGAGAAACTAATTGAGGTTCCAGCTCAAAATTGTTTGCTCCAATGGCAGGGATTGAGATGCTTCTTCCATGTAAATTGGAATTTGGTGCAGTAAAGTCACCAAGCATCTTCCTTGCATTGTTATTATTTTCGGCCATGTCTCCTTCTTTTTCGAAAATTTTTGTCAGATTTTCTCCAGAGAGTTCTGCTTTAGCTTCTTTTAGCTTCCTCTTCAGAGTCCTTTCAGGTTCAGGATCAGCTTCAACAAGAATGTTCTTATCCTTGTTCCTACTCATATGAAAAAGAAGAGAACAGAAAATATGGAATCCTTTATGTCACAGTATAGAGATTCCTTATGTAAGTATAAGAAGAGAATAATAGAGGAAGGAAAAGATAAGAATCCAAACACAAGGGAGAGGAATAAGTTCGAATTCTTGGGTGAAAGAGGTGTATTAGTAGATGAATAAATAAACAGAAGGAGGTGAGAGGGAGAGAATTTTGAAAATTAAACAAATTAAAATAAAAATATTTTTATTTTTTTAATTTAAAATTAAAGTGAAAATTCAAAAATTTTAGAAAAAGAAATTAAACAAAATTAAAATTTAAAACAATTAGTTAATTAAAAAGGAGTTTTGAAAAAAAAAGGGGAAAGGATTTTCGAAAATTAGAGGGAGAGAGTTAGTTAGGTAGTTTTGAAAAAGATAAGAATCAAAAAAAAAGTTAAGTGGTTAATTGAAAAAGATTTGAAAATCAAATTTTGAAAAGATAAGAAGTTAGAAAAGAAGTTAGAAAATATTTTGAAATTGAATTTGAAAAAGATGTAATTGAAACTTATTTTAAAAAAAAGATTTGAAAAGGAAATTTAAAAAGATTTAATTTTTGAAATCAAAGTTGATTACTTGACTAACAAGAAACTAAAAAGATATGATTCTAGAGTTTAAAGATTGAACCTTTCTTACTATGCAAGTAACAAACTTAAAAATTTTTGAATCAATCACATTAATTGTTAGTAAAGATCTTGAAATTATGAAACAAAATAAGAAAAAGATTTTTTAAAATCAATTTGAAATTTTCGAAAATTATGAAGGAAAAATGAAAAATATTTGATTTTTGAAAAAGATTTGAAAAAGATAAGATTTTTAAATTGAAAATTTGACTTGACTCATAAGAAATAACTAAATTTTTAAAAAGTTTTGAAAAAGTCAACTCAAATTTTCGAAAATTTATGAGAGAAATAAGTAAAAGATATTTTTTTGATTTTTTTTTTAATTTTTAATGAGGAGAGAGAAAAACATAAAGATGATGCAAGACATAAAAATTATGAATCAAAACAACTAATGCATGCAAGAACACTTTGAATGTCAAGATGAACACCAAGAACACTTTGAATGTTAAGATGAACATCAAGACTTATTTTTGAAAATTTTTAAGAAAAGAAAAACATGCAAGACACCAAACTTAGAAATTTTTAATGTTGACATATTAAGAATTCAAGAATGCATATGAAAAACAAGAAAAGACACAAAATAAGAAATTTTTAAAGATCAAACAAGAAGACTTACCAAGAACAACTTGAAGATCATGAAGAACACATTTTCAAAAAATGTAAGAAATTATAAAAGCATGCAATTGACACCAAACTTAAAAACTGACACAAGACTTAAACAAGAAACATAAAATTATTTTTGGTTTCATGATTTTAATTTTTTGGTATTGTTTTCGAAAATTATTTTGAAAAAGATAATAAGGATTTCAAAATTTTTAATAGAAATTCCAGGAATCTTGCAATGTTAGTCTAAAGCTCCAGTACAGGAATTAGACATGGTTTACTAGCCAGCCAAGCTTTCAGTGAAAGCTCTGGTCCAAAACACTAGACATGGCCAATGGCCAGCCAAGCTTCAGCAGATATTGATACCTCCCATGTATACAACAACTATGTGTGTAACTGCCAAATGGGTGAAGATCAACAAGCTCTTGTGATGATAAGTTGAAACCCCGGTCCAAAAGATTAGACATGGCATACAGCCAGCCAGGATTCAACAGATCATCATGAAACACTAGAATTCCTTCTTAAAAATTCTGAATATAAATATTTTTTTGAAAATATTTATTTTTATTTTTTTTGAAAATAAGAATAATAAAAACAAAAAAGCTTAAAATTAAAATAAAATTACCTAATATGAGCAACAAGATGAACCGTCAGTTGTCCAAACTCGAACAATCCCCGGCAACGGCGCCAAAAACTTGGTGCGCAGAAATCGTGACGGTTCATTCCTTGGTAACGATGCTAAAAACTTAATACGCACGTTCATAATCTTAGTTCTTTGTCACAACTTCGCACAACTAACCAGCAAGTGCACTGGGTCATCCAAGTAATAAACCTTACGTGAGTAAGGGTCAATCCCACGGAGATTGTCAGCTTGAAGCAAGCTATGGTCATCTTGTAAATCTCAGTCAGGCAGATTCATATGGTAATGGATATTTGATAATTAAAATATAATACAAATAAAACGTAAATTAAAGATAGAGATACTTATGTAATTCATTGGTGAGAGTTTCAGATAAGCATATGAAGATGCTTGTTCCTCCTGAACGTCTGCTTTCCTATTGTCTTCATCCAATCATTCATACTCCTTTCTATGGCAAGCTGTATGTTAGGCGTCACCGTTATCAATGGCTACATCCTGTACTCTCAGTGAAAATGGTCCAATGCACTGTCACTGCATGGCTAATCATCTGTCGGTTCTCGATCATACTGGAATAGCATCCATTGATCCTTTTGCGTCTGTCACTACGCCCAGCACTCGCGAGTTTGAAGCTCGTCGCAGCCACCCCTTCCCAGATCCTACTCGGAATACCACAGACAAGGTTTAGACTTTTCGGATCTCAAGAATGGCCGTCCATGGATTCTAACTTATACCACGAAGACTCTGATTAAGGAATCCCAGAGATATTCATTCAATCTAAGGTAGAACGGAAGTGGTTGTCAGGCACGCGTTCATAGGTTGGGAATGATGATGACTGTCACGATCATCATATTCATATTGAAGTGCGAATGAATATCTTAGAATCGGAATAAGCTTGCATTGAATAGAAAAATAATAGTACTTTGTATTAATTCATGAGGAACAACAGAGCTCCACACCTTAATCTATGGTGTGTAGAAACTCTACCGTTGAAAATACATAAGAACAAGGTCCAGGCATAAACTAATAAAAATATACTAAAAACAAACTAAATCATACTTAAAACTATGTAAAAATAATGCCAAAAAGCGTATAAATTATCCGCTCATCAACGCATAGGGTCGTGTGCGGGCACACACAAGGGGAAAGAAGGGGGTGTGCACGCGCACAGAGTTGTGCAGACACTGCGGACAGAAGGTGAAACGCGGCTTGTGCTAGTGCACAAGAGCGTGTGCGGACGCACAGGAGAAGGAAAAGGGTTGGGTGCATACGCACAGCTTGTACGTGCGCTGTGACCAGAGGAGGTTGTTCACCCTGTGCGGGCGCACAGATTGATGCGCTCGCAGAAGGGACTTTTTTTTTAAGGGGACGTGTGCGGCCGCACGCATGGTGTGCGGTCGCACAAGAGGGAAAAGAAGGTGGTGTGCACAGGCACAAGACGTGCGCGTGCTGTGAACAGAGGGAGTGTTGAGGGTTGTGCGTGCACACGCTACTGTGTGGATGCACAGGGATGGCAAAACAGGGGCGCTATGCGCACGCACAGGTCTGTGCAGACGCACAGGTCTCTATTCCTGCAACAAAAATTTTGCCTCTAAGGCATCAATCTTGTTATCCAAAACAAGTTTTCAAGTCCCAAAACATCATAAAACATCCAAAAACACATTATTTCACTAAAATTACCTAGCAAACATCAAAATAAATCTAACCAACCAAGCAATACAACCAATTATTCAAGAAACAAAAGCTAAAAGAGAGAAAGTTAGAAGGATATTACCATTGTGGGGTGTCTCCCACCTAGCACTTTGGTTTATAGTCCTAAGTTGGACTTGGTGAGGAGATCCTTGTTAGGGCGGCTTAAGCTTTCACTCCTCCTTAAATCTCCAACCAAGTTTGCTATTGATTCGACCTCCGGGGTCCCAATTGAATTGCATCAAACTTTTAAGAGACTTCAAGCTAGCAACTAGGATCCTTAAGTATTGATTCTTGAAACATATGCCCAGATCCCATACTTGAGTTTCTCTATCACCATTGGTATACTCGTGCACTCCTCAGAATCCACTAATTAGACTCTTGCACCAAAATTGAGCTCCAAATGTTAAGTTGGCTCCCTTGATGAACTTCCCATTCCTTAGCCAATCAACATTCTTCTCTTCACCATCCACTACTCCAAGAAAGGTTCAAAGTTGACCATCTGTTTCTAAATTGGCATATTGATGTGGGACTAGAAATCTTGTTAGAGAAGTCTTCACCCACTCAATTCGCTCTTGCACAACTATCTTCACCTCTTGGTGGATAGAATCTTCCTTAACCTCTTTTGAATCTTCTTCATCATCACTCAAGTCAAAAATTGGAGGTTGCGTGAAGTCCATATCAACATCTCCTTCCAAATCTAACAATGGAGGTCTATGAAGGTCATAGAAGGAATTACCCAAGTTGGACATAAAATCTTGAATGATGGAATCCTCTTGATCAATTCCTACCCACTCTTCACTTATCTCCTTTTACACTTGATGTTGTGACTTGACATCTTCTTCTTGATTTTGCAATTCTTGTTTCACTCCACACTTTTCACTTGGTCCCACACATTCATCCACTAGAACCTCTTGCTTGTGGCATGAACGCAATGAAGCTAAATGATTCAAAGCTTTTGCTAAGGTAGACATAACTTGCTCTTGCTTCTTCCGGAACTCTTGTTGTTCTTGAATAAGCATAAGAAGTTTTTCTTATGTGGCTTGATCTATATATGAAGATGAAGATTGAGGTGATGAAGGTTGACAATTAAACTCATAAGGGTAAGGGTTTTGTATGTAGTGAGGGGATGGTGTGTAAAATTGGTGACTATAAAGGTAAGTGTCTGGGTTCCATTGGGGTGCATTGTGATGATGGTGTGAAAAAGCCATCAAGAAAATATAAACAAAGACTTACAAACAAGAGCAAACAAAAAACTAAAGAGAGCTATTTACACTATTAACATATTTATAACAACCAAAAGATATAACACCGTTTGCACTCCCCGGCAACGGCGCCAAATTTGACAGTGAACATTTCCGTCGACTAGGAATTTAATCTCAAAATAAGTTTGGCGTTGTAAGTATAGTTCCTAGCCAACAAGTAATGCTCAAATTAAATGTTCCAATTCAAAACAAAACATATAACCGAGAGTAGTTAAACCTCGGGTCATTCTCCCTAGGAATGCAAATGAAATGTTACGCTTTCGGTTGTTAAGAGGGCAAAAGGGGTTTTGTGCGATTAAAGAACGAAAGATTAAAAGAACTAAGCAATGCTCAAAATTGTAATTAATGCAACTAAAAAGGAAATGAGATCAAAACTAGTGAAAATGCAATAAATACAATAAAGAACCTTGACTTGGGAATAAGTATCCAAGGAGTTATATCATCGCCCTAACCACAACTATGGTAATTATCATGAGTCAATCTCGCCTAGTCAACCCCAACCATTGAGGAGTAAGTCAAGAAAGCATAATTGACCTTAATCCATTAGTCCTAACTAACTTACCAAACTAGTTGATAAAAGGCTAGCGTCAATGGAAACAAGAGTCAACTAACTACCCAAGAATTACCACTAAATGTCAGACATTATGACTCTAGTATCCTAGGAACTCAAACCACAAGCCAAGGTGGGAAAATCTACTCAAAATCTAGAGTTGGCATTTTCACAAACACCTTGTGTGCATAAAAGTAAAACATGGGAATTTGCAAAGTAAAATGACAAACTATAACCAACTATCAACAAAACCAAACATAAACAATAAATCGAGCATAAAGAAAGCATGAAATGTATAATTCATTAATCAAAACCTCAAGTAACACAAAATTGCAATATGAACAAAGTAACTTGAACCAAAAGGAAGTGAAAGTAAAAGTGCTTGAATTAAAGAGGAAATTAAGAGTACTTACAATTGAAGAAGTAAATTCAAAGATCAAAGATTGCTATAAAATGCTACAATGGAAATGGAAATTAAACCCTAAGAGAGCAATGCTACACTACTCCTACTCCTACTCCTAATTACTCTCTAAAACTATCTAAGTAAGGCCCCTCTTTTATAAGTGATGAATTCTCCTTCATATAGCACTCCAAAACAGCATTCCACCCTTCTAAAATGGGCCAAGAGGCCTCCAAATTCCCACAGCACGTGTTTCATTAATGAAATCATGTACAGGGACCTGTGCGGACACACAGACGTATGCGTCTGCATACACGGCTGAAAATTGACCTGTGCGTACGCACATATGGAAATTCTTGCTTGTGCGCGCGCACGCAGGGCTGTGCACATGCACACTTTGCTGTGTGTGCTTTTCCTTGTTTTCTTCATGTTTTCTCCCTTGTACATGCTTTCTTCCACTTTTGCCCATCCATTCTTACCTCCAAGGCCTGAAATTACTCCCAAACCATATCACGGCATCGAATGACATAAAAGTGGGATTAAATTGCTCTATTGAAGCACAAAATTGCATGTTTTCACATTTAGAATCAAATTAGGGATCAAACACAAAAGTATGCTATTTTGGTGCTTAAGTGTGAGTTTATGTGCTAGAATCCATCCAAATCAAGCCAAAATACATAGGAAAATATGGACTCATCAACGCGCACGTGTGAAGATATCGCACAAGCATGGATGAGGCTGAAGACAACGACAATGTGCACGCGTATATGACGTGAACGCATCGACGTGCAAAAATACGAGGGACGCACGGGCGCGAAGCACGCGTACGCGTGGGTGAATGAACGCAGTGCTCAATTTGAAAATGCTCCATTCTCCTGAAAGCTGCAACTATCCTGACCCACTACAACAGAGGCCAAAAAGTCCACTCCAAGTACTTGACGACTGAATTAGAAAGTGTATAAATAGGAGAAAATTTGATTTCATTGGGACTTTGACCTTTGGAATTTTTTTAGGGGGATTTTCCTTTTTATGTTTCTGGGAGCTTTTCTTTGAGGAATTCTGGAGAATTTTAGATCTGAGTTTAGTTTGCTTTCTATTTTCCTTCTGTTCTTCATCTTTTGCATTTTCTTTTCTGTTGTTGGTACTGGGGGATTTCTTTTATTTTACTTCTTGTTTTTTAGAATTTGAGAATTGAGGATCTGATCTGATCTTTCTTTCCGTTTCTTTATCTTCTTCTGCGAATTTTCCTTTCCTATTTTAAAATTGAAGATTTGATCTCAATTTTCTTTCTGTCTTTCTTCTTTTGCAATTTTCCATTTCTATTTTAGAAATTGAGATTTGATCTAAGTTGTCTTTCTATTTATATTCTTCTACACCTTTTCCATTTCTGTTTTGGTACTGGAATCCTGATTGATTTGTTTTTCTTCAAATTCCTTCACCTTAGAGTTCTCTGATTTACTACAATTTACATTTTCCAATTCTGTTTAATTCCCAGCACCTAAAATAAGAGCTGAATGTAGATGACGGAAAGTAAATTGCAGAATCTTAAATGGAAATGGGGAAATTGCTCATAAAAGTAAATGATAGAAATTAAAGAGAATGGGTAAGATCAGAAACGGGGAGTTCATTGGGCTTAGGAGATGTTGCATTCTCCGGATAAATTTCATTTTCATCTCTTCCTCAATCAATGCACTCATTGATCTCCTTGGCAATCTTAAGTGATCGAATTACAATTTCTTGTAATTCAATCTCTCAAATCTTGATCAATAGCCAATTCCTTGGTCAATTGCTCATGAGAAGAGATGAAGTATGGTCATTGATTATACCACATGCATTTCCCAAATCAAGTGTTGAGAGGATTATAGTCACATATCCATCCAAACCCAATTTGGTCCAGCATGAGAAAGCATTTCTAGCATGATCTCTTCATTCCTCTTTCAAGGTTCAGAAGAGATCCAAGTATGAATAGCTTCTTTCCCAAGATAACTACCCAATTGGATGAAGATCGAAAGCTTTCAAGTAAAATCAAGAGAAAAGATAGAAGAAGAATAATGAAAACTAGTATTGATCCATCAAATTACAACAGAGCTCCCTAACCTAATGAAAGGGGTTTAGTTGTTCATAGCTCTGGAAAATGAAAACAAAGATGGAGAATACATGATGAAACTAGAAGTACAGAGAAAGTAAAATACAGAGAGTAGTTCTATGCCAAGAGGCTCCCTATAATTTCCCACTCTCAATTTAATTCAAAGCTACTCCTATATATACTACTCTTCTGTTCTTCTAGTTGGCTCTTCAAGTCTTGGGTATGGGCCTTTGGATCTTGAGTTTGAAGCACTTCTCTTCTTCATTGGGCTTGGCTTTACTTGCAAAGAGAAAGTGTGAAGTGGGCAGAGACTTTAGTTCAGGACGTTAGTGGCGTTAATGTTCAGTGAAAATATGGGTTCGAGAACGTTAGTGACAATCACCTTTTTCACTAACGTTCCTCACCAAAGTAAGAGCCACGTTAACTTCAACGTTAGTGGCACAAACGTTGCCACTAACGTTGCCTCTATGCCCGTCGAACACGTTACTGGGACTTACCTTTCCCAGTAACGTTGAGAAGTCTCCCCCTTCCTTACGTTAGAGTCCACGTTAACTAAACGTTAACTTAGTTAACGTGGCTCTTTTAACGTAGGCTTGCCAACCTTCGAGAACGTTAGTGACACTTACCATTGTCACTAACGTTCCAATGTGCCCCTATTTCTCATGTTAGAGTCCACGTTAACTAGGTTAACGTGGCTTCTAACGTGGCCATGCTAGCCATCTCCAACGTTAGTGACAAAGTTGAGTGTCACTAACGTTGGCTCATCATTCCCTTATCCACGTTAGCTTCCACGTTAACTAAGTTAACGTGGGAGTTAACGTGGCTCATAGTGGCTTGTGTGGGCTCATTCCAACGTTAGTGACAATGTTGGGTGTCACTAACGTTGGCGATCTCCTCCCTTCTTCACGTTAACTTCCACGTTAACTAAGTTAACGTGGGAGTTAACGTGGCTTATTGGGGCTTGGCCAACGTTAGTGATAAAGTTGAATGTCACTAACGTTGGCTTCCCCTTTACTTCTTAATGTTAGAGGCCACATTAACTAAGTTAACGTGGCAACTAACGTGGCCACTTATGAGCTTAGTCCAACGTTAGTGATAATGTTAAGTGTCACTAACGTTGGCTCCATTTCCTTTCTTCCACGTTAGAGTTCACGTTAACTTAGTTAACGTGACTCTTAACGTGGGCAATGATGGCTTCGAGAGCGTTATTGGCAATTACTTTTCTCATTAACTTTGCAAGTTACTCCCATTCCACGTTAGTGTTAACGTTAGTGTAACTAACGTAGCCACTAATGTGGTTCTTCTTTGCTTCCTTTGTCCTAAAATCAAGCAATAAAGTGTATCAAAGTTCTAATCCAAGTCATGGGAAATGCAACATCCAATTTGTCATTAAATTCATGCAAAATCCTCATGAAATCTTGTAAGGTGCACAATGTATGCTCGAATCAAGATGTAAGTGAATATCTACCCAAAACTACCTTATTTCCTAAGGAAATGCATGAAACTACCCTAAAAACAGTAAAGAAAAGGTCAGTGAAACTGGCCAAAATGCCCTGGCATCACAACACCAAACTTAATGCTTGCTTGTCCCTAAGCAAGTACTGGAACAAGAGAATGATGAATGGAATGCCAAGAGAAATGAATCATTCTTGTTGAACTCATGTCCCTGGTTTTATGGTGGTTTCATGCATCGCAACTTAGGTTCATTCCTGGCTTTCAGACCTTTATCATGTCCTAGAATACTCACTGTGATTGCATCCCATGAGACTTTTATTCATTGATCCTTTTATTGTTATTTCAGGACTTATTTTTGTTCTTAGGCAAAGTGCTCTATAAGGGGGCAACTCTTTAAAATAAGCTTTCAGCCAACACTCCCGAACCAGTTGGTTCAAGGTGCTAAGTGTTGAAGCACCCCTAAGGACTTACTTGCTCAAGTCTCTCCCCCATACATACACACCACAGGCATATAGTTTATTTATTTTCTTTTCTTGAGACCTTGGTGTCCAGCACCTCTTTGGGTTACTAAATGCTCTGTAGTGAAGGTTACTCTTGATAGTGGACTTTCAGCTGATAATCCCGAGTTAGTTAACCCAAGTTACCAAGTGATAAGGCACCCCTAAGAGCTTATTCATCCAAGTAGATCCCTCATACAGGAGCACCACAGACACATGCCTCAAGATTAAAACCATTGGTGCCTAGCCTTATTGCTTACTCTTTTTTTTTTTAGGATCTTCTTATTTAGCTAGTCTCATGGGGTGTATTCAAAGCATATGATTCAGGATAGATAGTTGTCTTCCCACCTTATGGTTGAGCCAACTTAGCTAACTTATAACTATACCATAAACTTATGAACTTACTCCATAGTATGAACTCCTCTCTGGTCTTTTGAAACACTCATTCTCTTTTTCATTTGATTCAAAGGGACAAGCATACAAGTAAGTAAAGAGATGATGCAGTGACATAGAGACTAGCAAACATAGACCTATTCAAAAAAAAACTTTAAAAGACAGAATTGAAAAGGTTCAAACTATTATGGAAGCATGTTCTATTTCATACAAGATCTTCCTTATTCAAAGCATAGAAAAAGATGGACCAAAGAAGGAACTCCACCACCTTTTACTCATGTGGTTGCCCATGCTCTCCTCCTTGCTTGTCCTCCTTGTGTCCCTTTTGAGTGCTCGTACTCCCATTCCCTTTGCTTTTTCCAATCAACTTCTTCCAGAAACCACCATCTTCCATCTTCTTCTTGAGTGGTTCCTTCTGCTGTTTCACCTTCCTTTCTTCTTGTTCTACAAAATCTTTTTGGACCTCATCATATGTAGGGATGGCATAGTGTAGATGGTGCATATTACTAGACATGTAGTTCAACTTGGCCTGAGTGTTTATGTTGAACTCCTCCCTATGTAGTTGCCGTCCTTCATTAAGTACAATGAACTCATTGAATGCTTTCATCTGAGCTATTTGCCGCTGATTGAGTTCTTGCAAGTGCTTATCTTGACGTTCTTGCCTCTCAGTAACTTGGTGGATGGCTTGAGTGAGCTGGGAGTATTGTTCCTGTTGCTGCTCCATTTGTTGTTTCTACCATTCTTCTTGTCGGCTCATCCAGTTGGACTGAAGGTTTAGTATTTGCTCTTGTCCTTCTATCTGTCTCATCCCTAAATCTTCAATGGCTCTTAGAAGGTGGTTCATATTCAAGTCGGTTGGGTCATGATGCTCGTCTTGTTGATATTCTTCCTGATGATGCTCCTCTTGGTGAGCTCCTTCTTTTGCTTTTAGCTTCCCTATTTGTGGCCTTCTTTGTTGCTGAGCAGGTGTAGTATAGACCAGACGCTGGATAGTCATTAGCCTCCCAGGGTTCACCTAGTCTGGATTGCTATCCTCAAAGACCACCTTGGCCTTTGTGCACAATCTGAGAATGGTGCTGGGGTACCAAAGCCTGGCACCTGAATCAGCCTTCTCAGCTGACTCTTGAATCCCCTCAGCTATGAGTTCATGCACATTGATTTTTCCACCCTGTACTAGGCAATGTACCATAGTCGCTCGATTAATATTGACCTCTGAATTATTTGTAGCTGGAAGGATGGACCTCCTTACGAGTTCAAACCACCCTTTGGCTTCCGGGCTAAGGTCTCCCCTCTTGATGAACCGGGGTCTTCCATCTGCATACCTCTCCCAATCAGCTGCTATGACACAGATGTCCGTCACGATTTCTGTGAGCTCATCATTGTCAGGGCTCTTATTTATCCTTGCATGATAACTGGGCTCATCAAAATGTGGTGATTTCAAGTGAAGAGTTCTTGTTATAGCATTTGGGCTGAAGTCTACCTCCTTTCCTCTTACATAGCTTTTGAAGGTTGGGGCCCTGGTTTTGTCTTCTCTAACCACATTTGCGTAGAAATCTTTGATGAGGTTTGCATTGATCTTCCCCTCTGGATTAGTGAGCCTTTGCCACCCTCTTTGTTTAATTTTCTCCCGAATCTGTGGGCACTCGTCTTCATTGATTTGGAAGGTTAACTCGGGCAATATCTTTTTGAGCTTTATCCGCTCAAATTCTCGTTGATGGATGGCAGTTTTGAATCTCTTCTCATCGAAAGGAATGTTCTCCATTGGTTCCTTCCTCTTTTGCCTCTTGGAACTTGATGATGCCATGAATTTGAGTTGCTATTTGAGGGGATTGGAAGGTAAGGATAGATGAGGAATTTGGTTGGTTGAGACGAGGTATGATGAAGGGGTTTTGGATGTCGAAAGTGTGAAGTGTGGAGAGTGGGAATTTGAATGTGAGGGGTAAGCATGCACTAGGACTCATTTATATAGGGAGATTATGAGTGAGTGGATGGTGTGGATTGATGGAATGGTTGCTTGATGGACGGTTGGGGTTCTGCATGGAGAAAGGACAAGGATCATCACTTTATGAGGGTTATTGGTTCGGTCTTCAAGAGTCTCCTTTCTTCACTGTTGCATGGCAACATTTTCCAATGCATTTCTTCTTGAGACAAGTGTGTAGTTTCTCTTCATGAAGTGGCCGAACCTTTCTCCTTTAATTGTCCAATCAATCTCCTTCAATGCTCCTCTCCTTTTCCCTATAAAGATCAAATAAGAAAAGTAAAAAAAAAAAAAACAAGTTAAACTTTACGACCAGAATAATAAAAAGAAGAAAAGATTTTGTTTATTCATGAACTCCAACTAACTAACTAACTGTGTATCCTTATATGCACATTGGTGGCACCATGGGGTGACACCAAACTTAGTTTAGATCAGAGGGGATATCTGGGAAGTAAGCTGAGATCACTTTATCCCCTGGAGAGAAGTCTTCCATAGGGATCTTCTTGTTCCTCCACCCCCTTGGTACCTTCTTCTTTGTCCCTTTTGATGTTGCCTTGCTCTTGGTGACTTCTTCTTCTAAGGGAATTTTGTTGTTGTCTTCACATGTCTCTGGTGGTTTAGGTTCCTCCAGCTTTTCCTTGAGTTGTAATAACTGCTTATTTCCTTGTTCAACGACCAAGGGCTTTCCCAGATGGGCTGGTTGTGGATTAGTGCTTGCTTCCTTTGTTAGCATCTCATTATGATCTTTGATTGGTTCTTTATTCGCTTGGTCTGATTCTTGTGAGAGTTTGAAGACATTAAAGCTGAGTCGTTCATCATGGATCCTCAATATTAGCTCCCCTCGCTCCACATCTATGAGTGCTCTGGCTGTAGCTAGGAATCATCTTCCCAATATGATTGGGTGAGTGTGACTCTCTTCCATGTCCAAGATGAGAAAGTCTGTGGGAAGAAAGTACTTTCCAACCTTTACCAATACATTTTCCACCACTCATATTGCTTGTTTTTGAGTTTTGTTTGTCAGCCTTATGACTACATCTGTGGGCATTATCTCATTGATCTTCAGCCTCTTCTCCAGGGATAAGGGCATTAAGTTGATGCTTGCTCCCAAATCGCAGAGTGCTTTATCAAACATTGTTTCTCCTATGGCACAGGGGACATGAAAACTCCCTGCATCTTTTCTTTTCGTAGGCAACTGTGGTTGAATGAGGGCACTGCACTCCTTGTTCATCACTATAGTTTGGCCTCCCTTGAGTGAGCTTTTCCTGGAAGCAGCTCCTTCATATACTTGATGTATGCAGGCATTTGTTGAATAGTCTTGATGAATGGTATGTTGACATGCAGAGATGCCAACAAATCTAGAAACCTTGAGTATATCCTCTTCTCCACAGCACCATTGAGTAGTTGGGGAAAAGGTGCATAAAGTCTCAGCAGCTCCTGTTGTGAGATTTCTGGTTCTTGATGATCTTTTTCCTTCTTCTCTACTAAGGTATCTTCAGGTTGTTCTGACATCTTGCTTGGCTTGTCCTCAGTCTCCTTATCACTTATAGTGACCATCTTGCAATCTTCCCATCTTACTTTCTTTGTTTCACCTCTCGGATTCTTCTCAGTGTCACTTGGGAATCCATCTGTGGGTTTGGGAATTTGCTCAGAGAGATATCCCACTTGAGATTCCAACCTCTTGATTGTGTCTCCCTGGTTCTTGAAACTGGCTCGCACTTCCTTCTTAAACACCTTGTTGTCTTGAATCTCCTTGCCTATGCCTTCAAGTAGATTCTCGATCCTTGAGAGTCTGTCATCAAATGATTGTAGATCGTGATTAAAGGTGGAAGGATGAGGTAAGTTATTTTGGTTTTGATGTGGATGTGGAGAGGTGTTGTTATTGGGGTGTTGATATGGTCTAGATGTGAAATGTTGGTGGCTTGCATTGTTGGGATTTGGGCGTCTTTGATCAAGGCTTTGGTCTTATTGATTTCCCCACCCAAAGTTTGGGTGATTCCTCCATCCAGGGTTGTAGGTCTTGGAGTATGGATCATGGTTTTGCCTAGGTGAATTCCCAATGTAGTTGACTTGCTCCTGACTTCCCTCTGCTTCTTCATTCACTCCTTCTTGGGTTGTTGATGAAGTGGAGATTGCTGCTACTTGGTTCCTCTCCATCTTCTTGGTGAGGTCAGCCAGCTGCTGGGTAATGAGCTTGTTTTGGGCCAGCAGAGCATCTACATTATAGCTCCATCACCCCTCTCGTGTTCCCTCTTTCAGAAGCATAGAAGTAGTCATTCTCTACTACAGTTTCAATGACATCTATGGCTTCCTCAATGGTCTTCTTCTTCTTCAAAGATCCTCCAGATGAATGGTCTACTGCCTTCTTTGATTCATATGACAGGCCTTCATAGAAAATGTGCAGCTGCACCCATTCGTTGAACATATCTAGTGGGCACCTCCTTGTTAGGTCCTTAAACCTCTCCCATGCTTCATAAAGAGTCTCACCATCTTGTTGCCTGAAAGTTTGGACCTCAGCTCTCAGCCTATTGATTCGTTGAGGAGGGTAAAATCTTGCTAAGAATTTGTTCACCACATCCTCCCAGGTTGTCAAGCTCTCCTTTGGGAAAGACTCCAGCCACTTGGCTGCCTTATCCTTGAGTGAGAATGGAAATAAGAGCAGTCTATAGGCGTCAGGATGAACACCATTAGACTTCACAGTGTCACATATTCTCAGGAAGGTGGTTAAATGTTGATTGGGGTCTTCTTGGACACTCCCTCCGAACGAACAGTTATTCTAAACAAGGGTGATGAGCTGTGGTTTTAGTTCAAAATTGTTGGCATGGATGGTTGGCTTTTGAATGCTACTTCCACAATTTCCTGGGTTTGGATTGATGTAAGAGCCTAAAACTCTTCTATCCTCCCCAGCATGATTTGCTCGACCTCCTCTGCCATGGTTGTGAGTCTGTTCTTCATGATGGTTTTCCATGTTTTCTTCCATGTTTGGTTCAAAGTATTCCTCCTCTTCCTCAGCACCAACTACTCTTTTTCCTCTTGCTTCCCTTCTTAATCTCAAGAAGGTCCTCTCAGGTTCAGAATCAAAGGAAGTTGAAGCCCCGCTTCTTCTTCCTGTCATACAACCAACAAGTACAAGCAAGGAAAATAGATGCAGAAAGTATTTCTGTCAGAATTACTGTTAGTGTGAGTGATGCAATATATCAAACAGTTAGTGGGTTAGTTAAATGAATTGTAAATAACAAAGAAAAAGTAGGGGGAGGGAAGAAATTAACTAAAACAGAAAGTAAATTACTCAAACAGAAAATTAAATCAAACAAAACAAAAATGCTCAATCTAGTTATCTTCCAATTTAATCATTGTTGATGCACAATCAATCCCTGGCAACAGCGCCATAAACTTGATGCACGGAAAACTTGTCTCATAACAAATTTCCTTCGGCAAGTGTACCGAATTTGTCGTCAAGTAAAAACTCACAATAGAGTGAGATCAAATCCCACAGGGATTCATTGATCAAGCAACTTTAATTAGAGGAATGTTCTAGTTGAGCGTATCAGAATTTAAGTTGAGAATTGCAAAAAATTAAATGGCGGGAAAGTAAATAACAGAAAAGTAAATGCTAGAAATAAGAGCTGAATGTAGATGACGGAAAGTAAATTGCAGAATCTTAAATGGAATGGGGAAATTGCTTATAAAAGTAAATGACAGAAATTAAAAAGAATGGGTAAGATCAGAAATGGGGAGTTCATTGGGCTTAGGAGATGTTGCATTCTCTGGATCAATTTCATTTTCATCTCTTCCTCAATCAATGCACTCATTGATCTCCTTGGCAATCTTAAGTGATCGAATTACAATTTCTTGTAATTCAACCTCTCAAATCTTGATCAATAGCCAATTTCTTGGTCAATTGCTCATGAGAAGAGATGAAGTATGGTCACTGATTATACCACATGCATTTCCCAAATCAAGTGTTGAGAGGATTATAGTCACATATCCATCCAAACCCAATTTGGTCCAGCATGAGAAAGGATTTCTAGCATGATCTCTTCATTCCTCTTTCAAGGTTCAGAAGAGATCCAAGTATGAATAGCTTCTTTTCCAAGATAACTACCCAATTGGATGAAGATCGAAAGCTTTCAAGTAAAATCAAGAGAAAAGATAGAAGAAGAATAATGAAAACTAGTATTAATCCATCAAATTACAACAGAGCTCCCTAACCCAATGAAAGAGGTTTAGTTGTTCATAGCTCTAGAAAAAATGTTCAGTGAAAATATGGGTTCGAGAACGTTAGTGACAATCACCTTTTTCACTAACGTTCCTGACAAAAGTAAGAGCCACGTTAACTTCAACGTTAGTGGCACAAACGTTGCCACTAACGTTGCCTCTATGCCCTTCGAACACGTTACTGGGACTTACCTTTCCAAGTAACGTTGAGAAGTCTCCCCCTTCCTTACGTTACAGTCCACGTTAACTTAGCTAACGTGGCTCTTTTAACGTAGGCTTGCCAACCTTCGAGAACGTTAGTGATACTTACCATTGTCACTAAGATTCCAATGTGCCCCTATTTCTCACATTAGAGTCCACGTTAACTAGGTTAACGTGGCTTCTAATGTGGCCATGCCAGCCATTTCCAACGTTAGTAACAAAGTTGAGTGTCACTAACGTTGGCTCATCATTCCCTTATCCACGTTAGCTTCCACGTTAACTAAGTTAACGTGGGAGTTAACGTGGCTCATAGTGGCTTGTGTGGGCTCATTCCAACGTTAGTGACAATGTTAGGTGTCACTAACGTTGGCGATTTCCTCCCTTCTTCACGTTAACTTCCACGTTAACTAAGTTAACGTGGGAGTTAACGTGGCTTATTGGGGCTTGGCCAACGTTAGTGATAAAGTTGAATGTAACTAACGTTGGCTTCCCCTTTACTTCTTAACGTTAGAGGCCACGTTAACCAAGTTAACATGGCAACTAACGTGGCCACTTATGAGCTTGGTCCAACGTTAGTGATAATGTTAAGTGTCACTAACGTTGGCTCCATTTCCTTTCTTCCACGTTAGAGTTCACGTTAACTTAGTTAACGTGACTCTTAATGTGGGCAATGATGGCTTCGAGAGCGTTATTGGCAATTACTTTTCTCATTAACTTTGCAAGTTACTCCCATTCCACGTTGGTGTTAACCTTAGTATAACTAACGTAGCCACTATGTGGTTCTTCTTTGCTTCCTTTGTCCTGAAATCAAGCAGTAAAGTGCATCAAAGTTCTAATCCAAGTCATGGGAAATGCAACATCCAATTTGTCATTAAATTCATGCAAAATCCTCATGAAATCATATAAGGTGCACAATGTATGCTCGAATCGAGATGTAAGTGAATATCTACCCAAAACTAGCTTATTTTCTAAGGAAATGCATGAAACTACCCTAAAAACAGTAAAGAAAAGGTTAGTGAAACTGGCCAAAATGCTCTGGCATCACATAATTCTCCCAGAGAGGTGTTCAGTTGATCCTAAACAAATTTTTTTGGGAGCAAAATACATTCCTTGAGGCATCTCAGGGATTTCTTATTGAGGTGGCTCCACATTCTCTTATTGTGGTCCATGTGCCGACTCTCTAACATGCTCCATCCTTCTTTAAGTGATGGGCTTGTCCTCTTCTATGAAAATTCTAGCTGAATTGTATAAGTGACAAATAGGGTGAGGGAAGTGGAAGTCAAAAAGCAAAGCTTTTGCAACACCAAACTTAAGAGTTTTACTCGTCCTCGAGCAAATATGAACAATTGGGAATAAGAGAGAAAAAGAAAGAGGGAGAGATAGATGGTGAGGTAGGTGTGGTAGGTGGAGTTTCTATGGGACCCACTAGTCCTGGGAGGCTAGGGAATTCGAATTCCTTGTCCCCTCGTGGGAGTTGAATGCCCAGCTCCTGCTCCTGGCTAGCATTCAATGCTAGCAATGTGCCTCTCATGGGGCGTTGAACGCCCATTGGGTGCTCCTTCCTGACGTTCAACTCCAGGTATTTGCCCCCTAAACACCAGCTTCATGCTCCCTGGTTGGCATTCAACGTCAGCTTGCTGCTCCTCATAGGAGTTGAACGCCCACTCTGACCCCCTTGTCTAGCGTTTAATGCCAGCAAGGTCTCTGCTCCAGGGTGTTCTGTTTCCAGCTCTGACTGTTTCTGTTTCTGTTCCAATTACTGCACATATCACAAACATTAAAAAGCAAGGGAAAACTTTAAAATCAAACTAAAATAAACTCTAATGAAAATAAACAAAAGAAATAAGAACAGAAATACTCTACTCATGGTTGGGTTGCCTCCCAACAAGCACTTCTTTAATGTCATTAGCTTGAGACTTGATTGCTGACTTTCTTCCTCTTCTTCTAGTTGATTAATAAAAATAACTCCATGGGAGAAGAGGAAGAGATTAGTGCCCTCAGATTTGAATTCCTGCTAATAAGCTTTCTTTTAGTGTGATCAGCTTCATTCTCCTTGCTTGTTAGGGTAGAGGTTGTCTTGTGTCTCCATCCCTTATGCTTCTTCCTCTTGGGACCTTCCTCCTTAGTGGGTGGTGACTACCCATCACCAAACTTAAGTTTGATGTCTGGGAAAACTGTATGAGTTTTTACCAAGGGAGGAGGCTTTACTATTATACTCTGTATGGTAGTACCCCCTTTGCTAGGGGGTAGTGGTGATGAGGGAAAATCGATTCCACACAAACTCACCGGCAAGTATACCGGGTCGCATCAAGTAGTAAAACTGACGTGAGTGAGGTCGATCCCACGAGAATTGATGGATCAAACAACTTTAGTGAGGGGATTAGTCTAGTCAAGCTAACAGTGGTGAACTAAGTAAAATTGAATCAGCAGAATATAAATTGCAAGGAATTTAAAGTACTGAAGGTAAATGGCAGAAACTTAAATGGCAGGGAAAGTAAATTGCATCAAATGTAAAGGGCTTTGGGTGCAAGAAAATTGAAGAAGCGATAAATCACAGTGAAATCGAGGACACTTAATAGAAAGAAAGACTCATAAGGGATTGGACATATCAAATTCCACAATGAATCCAATGGGTCTCAACTTCCTTCTCAATCATATGAGTAGATTTATGGTAGATTAAAATTGATTGGATCCCAATTCCTTGGCAATCCAATCTCTCTAATCACAATCAATCTTGCCAATTCCTTGATCTAATTTTCATGAGAAGAGGTTAAGTACATACTCTCACCCATAAGCCACACTAACTCTCAGGATCTCAATTCCTTACGAATGGTGTTGATCAAGAGAGCAGTGAAAGGTAGAGCCTTAATTCTAATGCTCATGATTCCCCTTCCGAGGCTCACACAAGCATTCAACAGATTCTAACCCCCTTCCAGAGTGGATGAATCTCAATCAAAATAGAGGATATCCTATAGCTACTCAATTGAATGGAAAAGAAGAAAAAGTTCACTAAATCATGTGAATCATAACAGAGCTCTTCCCCCTAATGATTGGGGTTCAGTGGATCATTGCTCTAAGACACTTGCAGGAATTTAAATTGCATGAAAATGGAACAAGCTCACTGTAAACTAAATTGTAAAATTTTGCAAAAAAGGAAATTGCAGAAGAGAACTAGAAGAATTTGAAATTGCATAAGCTAAATTGAAATCAATAAAAGCTACAATGTAGAAAAAATGGCAGAAAAGAAAAGTGTATACAAAAGCCTTCTATTCTACTCCTACTCCTACTCCTACTCCTACTCCTACTACTACTCCTAATGCAGCCCTCTGAATACTACTCAAATGAAATGAAACTAATGCCTTTATATAGGTTTTTCTAAATTATAATTAAATAAAATTCCTATTCTAGATGATCCTTGTGGCCTTCATTGAGTGATATGAGTGGGCTTGCTTGCTTGTGGTTCAAATAGGCTTGGAATGAAGTTAATTTGAGCAGAAATTCACTTCCAGGAGAGCGTAGCGTTCATTTGGAGAACGGAGCACTTTTACACCCACGCCCACGCGTCACCCACGCGTGCGCGCAATTTTGCATTTTGGCACATCCACGCGTACACGTGACCTTCAGAATTTGCCCTTGTGATGCGTACGCGTGATATATGCTTGCACGTCCCTTGGTAGCATTCTCTTTGAGAGCGTAGCGTTCACTTGCAGAGCGCTTCCCACGCGTATGCGTCACCCACGCGTACACGTGGTCTTCCAGAATTGCAACTTCGACGCGTACGCGCGTGTACACGTCACATGTGAATTTTTCTTACTCCACTATCACAAGTGCTCTTGAAGAATGAGCGTAGCGCTTGCACCAAAAGAGCACTTTTTGTGACGGGTCATGGGCCACGCTTTTAAAAGCGTGGCCTAACGTTCCAAAGCGTGCTCAAACTTTAAAGTATGTCCAAAATTTCTTTTTTTCTTCTTCTTTTCATATGTCATCAATCAATCATGCAACCAGAGCCTTGCCAAAATCATAAGATTTTGCATCATTCATAATAATCACATAATTCTTTCATAAATCTCATGATAATGTACAAAATTTACAATGTTTGATTGAATTAAGACAAGCATGAAATTCTCACTCAAATACTTACTTGTTGCCTAAGAAATGCATGAAACCTAATGAAAACAAGTAAAAATTGCTAGTAAAACATGCACAAAATGACTTGTCATCACAACACCAAACTTAAACTTTGCTTGTCCTCAAGAAAATAGAGAATCATGCAATAAAGTTTGACATACCAAGATGAGAAGAGTAGCAATTTTTATGTTCATGGTTGGCTAGTTTTCTATGCACGCAGCAATCACAAAAGAAATTCAAATGATTGATGTTCCTATCTAGCTCATTTTATGAAATCTTTTCTTTATATTTCTTCCTTGAAACAAGCTTTTCATTCTTTTCTTAGCTTCTCTTTTTGGGTGCTTTGCCCCATGAGTTAAAAATAAAGCTACAACTCTAAATGCTTTGTTTTCAAATATTACCACTTGATACATAAGCACCACAAGCATTTAATTAGAGGACTTCTTTAAGCTCATTTGTTTCTTTTCTTTACTCTCTAAAGATTGATGCTCAGAGCCTTGAGCTTTGAGGGAGTGCTTTTGCACCTGAGCCTAGCCTTGACTCTAAGTGTTTTTTTTCAAGCTTTTTGCCTGATACATAAACACCACAAGTACTTAACAAACGAATTGTCATTGGTACTCAGAGCCTTCAGCTTTCTTATTCTTTCCCTTTTCTTTTCTTGCCTCATTTGCATTTGCTTCTTCAAGGTTTTCATGATTTCAAAAATTTCATAAAATGTCCTAGATGAAAACTTCAATTAAATAAATTCACATGCAATTGAGCAACAGTAATCATGCTAACCTTCCAATACTTATATGCCCATGCTAAGTTCTTCTTTAATGACCTTGTTTGTTTATGATCATGATACTTAATTACTTTGAACTCACAAAACTCAAGCTGGTAGTCATAATGTCATAGCAACATGTTATAATTCAGCAATCAAGCTATGCTTATTCACAACACACATGCATACAGAGAAGATAGAAGACAATCATGCAATTTAAAGTGTACTGGAAACAAATAAGATGAAAAAGAACTTTACCACCTTGTAGTTCATCTTCACTATTGTTGTGATTTTCCTCCTATTCTTCCCCTTTCCATACCAACTTAGAATGCTTGCTTATCCTCAAGCAACAATTAGAACAGTGGTGATGGGATCTATGATGGATCATGAGTGTCTTACACAATGAAATGTTAGTAGTACATGTGTTTAAGCAAGCAAAATGAAAAATAACAATGAAGGCACAGAAAATAGAGACATTGTAATTTTAAAAACAAGTGGGGGTGTGCATGATACATTGCATGAAGGATAAGTGGCACACCAAACTTAATGTGACACTTTCACTTGGAATTGATGCAAGTATCCAATATAGATTGGAAATAAATTTTTGTTGCATAGCAACACCAAACTTAGAATGCAACCACATGTCAATTTATTTGAACTCAAACTAAACAAAGGAAACAGTTCTAAGCTAATAACACAATCACCAAGAGAAGAATTTGTCAGGAGTAAGGATTTCTTGGTAAGGTATTAGCAACAACACTTAGGGAGCAAAATAAAAGAAAGTATTAAAAACAAAGGAATGACTAGAACAAAGAGAAAGAAAAGAAATGTCACACCAAAAGAAAGATAACACTGCAAAGGCATTATGATTATACAAACAAGTGGTGTTGCTGGATTCATTGCATAAAAAATTAAGTGGCACACCAAACTTAGAAACTTAGTGTGACACTTTTATTTTAGAATGGTGCAAGTGTCCAGGAAAATTGAAAACCAGATTATTGCAGGGCAACACCAAACTTAGAATGTGATCATATGCCAACTTTATTTGAAAATAAACAAAGCAAAGATAGAAAATAAACAAAGAAAAGAAATGAAATGTTACCTAGGGTTAGGTTGCCTCCCAACAAGCACTCTTTTAATGTCATTAGCTTGACATATTGTGATTAATTTTCTTCCTCTTCTTCCAGTTTGTTAAGAGGAATGACCTCAAGGGGAGAGAAGAGTCAGTAAGTGTCCCCTGTCTTGGCATCTTCTCAGTAAGCTTCCTTTTGTTATTTGCTGGATTGAACTTGCTTGCTGGATCAAGGGTTGGATTGCTTGCAGTTGACCTTTTTTTCTTTATGGATATGATCAACTGTGGCTTGGTCACAATCCTCTTCTCGGTGCTCTTGTTAGTTGCCTTCACTTCTTTGATTTCAAGACTTGGTGGTTGTGTGATTGTTGGAGTGTTTTTTTCATCAAAAGCCTCTTGGATTGGTGGTTCAATGAACACTTCCTCTATGTAGCTCTCTGCTCCAATTGAGTGTGGACTTCCTTGAATGACTTCCTCCCCTTCTTCTGCATGATCTTCCATTGAGTCCATTGAGAGGGAATTTTCATATTCTTCTATCACCTCAAGTAGCCTCTGTGGATATGGATTCACAGGCTCATATACCTCCACAACCTCCTTCTTCATTGAAATTTCACTTGACACAGGGACCTCTTTCTCTTGTTCTTCCACTACCTTACCCATAAATTGGTCTACATCTTCAATGCTTGGCAATCCTGAGTTTCTCCTTATTTGCTCTAAATGCCCATCCATCTTCTTAAAGAGGATTTCTTGTCTTTCCAAGGATTCTCTAGCTCTTTCCTTAGATTATATGGCATCCCTAGATTCTATGGCACTTTAAAAGCATTGTTCTACTTATAGCAAGAGAGGAGAAGGTTGAGAGTAAATTTGTGGACATAGATGTGTTGTGGTGAAGTTGTTTTGAGGAGGTATAGAATGAATTTTATGAATTGTGGAATAAATTTTGTGAATGTTGAAATGAGTTTTCTGTGTAGTGTAATGAATTTTGTGATTGGTGAAATGAGTTGTATGAATCTTGGAGGAAACTTTGTGTTGAGGCATAGTCAAATGATGAAGGATTTTCAAATTAAAAACTGGGAGGTGAGGTTAAAAAATTTTGCATAAATGAATTGAAGGTACGCTCAAGTAATGATGGATCTTGATAAGTGGAGTATGAACTATTGAATGCTCCTTGATTTTGATTTTCCCACCCACAACTTGAGAAATTGTTGAATTCATCACAGTATGGATCATTTTGTGGCATTGGGGAGCAATCTTGCATGAATGTATTGACAGCACAATTAAATGATGATGTCTCTGGATGAATAGCATGTGGAGCATTAAAATCTCTTTGGTTTTGATCCTCCCAGCCACAATTTGTGTAGTTGTCATAACAATATGAGTCATGTTGTGGCTCTGGGGAGTATCCCATTTCACTTGATTGTTCACACTCTTGTTGATATGCCCAGACACCATGAGGGTAATGACATGAATCATTTTGTGGTGTTGGGAAATATCCTAGGAAATTGTCTTGATCATTTTGTGGCTCTGGAGCATATCCCCACTGGGTGGATTACTCATAGTCTGTCATTCCTTGGTGATATTCCCAGCCACCATTAGAATAATGACTTGAATTATATTGTGATGGTAGGCAATATCCCATGACATTTGCTTGATCAAAAGATGAGGAAAACTCTATTTGAATTTTGTAAAATAGAATCACCAATGAAAATTGAAATTCATGTCACATATGAGAATTTCTTAGTGAGGCAAAAATACAAACACCTAAGTATCAGCAAAAAATAGAAAAGTAAAGGAACTCAAATGACAAAAACAAAGAAAATACTTAATCTAGACTTATCACTCACTTAATCATTGTCGATCTAAATCAATCCCCGGTAACGGCGCCAAAAAGTTGATGAGGGAAAATCGATTCCACACATCCTCACCGGCAAGTATACCGGGTCGCATCAAGTAGTAAAACTCACGTGAGTGAGGTCGATCCCACGAGGATTAATAGATCAAGCAACTTTAGTGAGGTGATTAGTCTAGTCAAGCTAACAGTAGTGAATTGAGTGAAATTGAATCAGTAGAATATAAATTGCAAAGAATTTAAAGTGCTGAAAGTAAATGGCAGAAACTTAAATGGCAAGAAAAGTAAATTGCATCAAATGTAAAGGGCTTTGGGTGCAGGGAAATTAAAGAAGCAGTAAATCACAGTGAAATCGAGGACAATTAACAGAAAGAAAGACTCATAAGGGATTGGAGATATCAGAATCCACAATTAATCCAATGGGTCTCAACTTCATTCTCAATCATATGAGTAGATCTGTGGCAGTTTGAAATTGATTGGATCCCAATTCCTTGAAAATCCAATCTCTCTAATCACAATCAATTTTGCCAATTCTTTGATCTAATTGTCCTGAGAAGAGGTTAAGTACATACTCTCATCTATAAGCCACACTAACTCTTAGGATCTCAATTCCTCCCGAATGGTGTTGATCAAGAGAGTAGTGAAAGATAGAGCCTCAATTCTAATGCTCATGATTCCCCTTCTGAGGTTCACACAAGCATTTAACAGATTCAAGCCCCCTTCCGGAGTGGATGAATCTCAATCAAAACAAAGGATATCCTATTGCTACTCAATTGAATTGAGAAGAAGAAGAAGTTCACTAAATCATGTGAATCATAATAGAGCTCTTCCCCCTAATGATTGGGGTTTAGTGGATCATTGCTCTAAAACACTTGCAGGAATTTAAATTGCATGAAAATAGATCAAGCTCACTGTAAACTGAATTGTAAAATTTTGCAGAAAAGGAAACTGCAGAAGAGAAGTACAAGAAATTGAAATTGCATAAGCTAAATTGAATTCCATAAAAGCTACAATGTAGAAAAAATGGCAGAAAAGAAAAGTGTTACAAGAGCCTTCTATTCTACTCCTACTCCTACTCCTACTACTACTCCTAATGCAGCCCTTTGAATACTACTCAAATGAAATGAAACTGATGCATTTATATAGGTTTTCCTAAATTACAAATGAAATTGAAAACAAATTACAATTAAATGAAATTCCTATTCTAGATGATCCTTGTGGCCTTCATTGAGTGATATGAGTGGGCTTGCTTGCTTGTGGTTCAAATGGGCTTGGAATCAAGTGAATTTGAGCAGAAATTCACTTCAAGGAGAGCATAGCGTTCATTTGGAGAACGGAGCACTTTTACACCCACACGCACGCGTCACCCACGCATGCGCGCCGTTTTGCATTTTGGCACATGCACGCGTACGCGTCACTCACGCGTAGCGTGACCTTCAAAATCTGTCCTTGTGATGCGTGCGCATGATATACGCTTGTGCGTCCCTTGGTAGCGTTCACCTGGAGAGCGCTTCCCACGCGTACACATCACCCACACGTACGCGTCACTTGCGAATTTTTCTTACTCCACTATCACAAGCACTCTTGAAGAATGAGCGTAGTGCTTGCACCAAAAGAGCGCTTTCCTTGTGATGGGTCATGGGCGACGCTTTTAAAAGCGTGCCCTAACATTCCAAAGCGTGCTCAAACTTTAAAGTGTGTCCAAAATTTTTTCTTTTCTTCTTCTTTTCATCAGTCATCAATCAATCATGCAATCAAAGCCTTGCCAAAATCATAAGATTTTGCATCATTCATAATAATCACATAATTCTTGCATAAATCTCATGATAATGTACAAAATTAACAATGTTTGATTGAATCAAAATAAGCATGAAATTCTCACTCAAAAACTTACTTGTTGCCTAAGAAATGCATGAAACCTAATGAAAACAAGTAAAATTTGCTAGTAAAACATGCACAAAATGACATGTCATTAAGTGGAGGTTGAAGGACCTTGATAATCATGTAATCCTTCAGTAACCTCATCACTAATTTACCTCTCTCAGCATCAGAGAGGTTTCTTCCACTAGATAGAGACCATTGCTCCAAAATCTCAGCAAAAGGAATATTAAACTGCACATTTTTATAGCCTTTAAAGGATTATGAGTAGTGCTCATCCTTGGTCTCCTTTTGGGGCATCTGAGGGTGTGGTACTTCAGGCTTTCTTCCCATAAGAGGGATGTGCAACAATGTGCTTTCAGCCTCTTCTTGATTTAGTTCCTCAATAGTGTGTACCATCTTAGGCTCAGCCTCCTTGATACTAATAAAGGCTAGATACGTGTTGTCTAGTTTGACTCAACTGTGCCTCTATAGATCTATTAGAGGCTCGAACTTCTTGTAGCATCTCTTGAAATTTCAACATTTGTTGTGCAAGGTAGTGCAGTTGCTGAGTTAAAGACTCATTCTGTTCCGGAAGGTCTGACTCAGTGGTAATTGTCTTAACCTCTCCTTTCATTGGAGTCTTATTAGATGAGTACAGATGCTGATTGCTGGCAACGGTCTCAATGAGCTCGTGAGCTTCCTCAATTGTCTTTCTCATGTGGATTGATCCACCAGCAAAATGGTCTAAGGACATCTTAGCCATATCTGTGAGTCCATAATAGAAGATGTCTAACTTTACCCATTCTGAAAATATTTCAGTAGGGCATTTTCGTAGCATCATCCTGTACCTCCTCTAAGCATCATAAAGGGATTCATTAACTTCTGTCTGAAGCCTTGGATGTCCAGTCTCAAGTGGGTCAGCTTCCTTGGAGGAAAGTATTGGTTCAAAAACTTGTCCACCATCTGATTTCATGTTTTCAAGCTAGACTTAGGTTGGTTATCTAACCACCTCTTTACCTGGTCTTTAACAGCAAAGGGAAAAAGCAACAACCTGTAGACATCTTGGTCTACTCCATCAGTGTACACTGTGTCAGCATATTACAGGAAATCTACAAGGAATTCTATGGGCTCTTCTTGAGGAAGTCCCTAAAACTGGCATTTCTACTGCACTAATGTGATTAGTTGTGGGTTGAGCTCAAAGTGAGCTACTCCAATAGGAGGTATACTAATATTGCATCCATAGAAGTTAGGAGTGCGGGCTGTATAAGACCCCAAGGTTCTTCTTAGTTGTACCTCTTTCTCTAGATCCATAGTGCACTCTTTCTGTTCCTTCATACATAAACAAGAGATAAAGCAAAATGGGGAGTCTCTATATCAAAGTATAGAGAGCTCCCTGTGAGATACCAAATAGAACAAAAAAGACAAGAATTTTTTTTGAAAATTAAATAAATAAATAAAATAAAAATGAAAACTAATTCGAAAATAAATAAAAAATAATTAAGAAAATTTCAAAAAATAAGAAAAGGAAAGATTAAGAAAAGATATGACAACTAATTAACAAGCAAGATTTAAAATCAAAGGGGGGATTTTCGAAAAAGAAGAAAGAGAAAGTAGTTAGGAAGTTTTGAAAAAGAGGAAAGAGAAATGAGAATAAAAGATAAAACAAGTAACTAACTAATTAACAAGATTTAAGAACAAAATAAAAGATTTGATTTTGAAATTAAAAGGAGAAAGTGTTGAATTTTAAAATTTGAAAGAAAGTAAAGATTTGAAATTTAAAAGTTTTAAGTTCAAAAAGAATGATAAGGTAAAGATCTAAAAAGATTAAGAAAGATAAGATTTAAAATTTAAAGATTTTGAAAAAGATTTGAAAAAGATTTTAAAAAGATATGAAAAAGATTTGAAAAGATAAGATTTGAAATTTGAATTTTGAAAAATATTTGATTTTGAAATTTGGAATTTGAATTTTAAATTTCGAATTTTGAAATTTGAAATTTAAAATTTGAAAATTGAAACAAGATAAGATAAATGGTTGAAAAAGATTTGATTTTTGAAAAGATTTGGTTTTGAAATTTAAAATTAAGATAAGATAAGATAATGATTTGAAAAAGTTTTGAATTCTAAATTTTAAAAGAAAGCTAAGATAAGAAAGAATTAAATTAAAAGAAAAGATTTGAAAATATAACAAGAAAGTTTAAAATTTGAATTTTGAATTTTTGAAATTTGAAAAATTAAAAAGACAAATACTAAAAGACACCAAACTTAAAAATTTTTGAAATTAAAGGCTATTATTTTCGAAAATTTTGGAGGAAAAATACAAAAAGACACCAAACTTAAAAATTTTAAGATTAAACAAAGAAAAATAACAAGAACAATTCGAATACAAGGAAGAACACTCAAGAACAATTTTCGAAAAATTAAAGGAAAAACAACCAAAAGATACCAAACTTAAAATTTTTAAAATCAAATAAGAAAAATAACAAGAACAATTTCAAAAATAAGGAAGAACACCAAGAACAATTTTCGAAAAACTAAATGAAAGAAAAACCAAGAAACACCAAAAAGACACTAAGTTTAAGAATTTTGAAACCAAAGACTCTAATTTTCGAAATGTTAGAAAAGAAAAGAAAATACTCAGAAAGACACCAAACTTAAAGATTGACACAAGACTCAAACAAAAGAAGAAGATTACTAAAGAAAAGAAAAGATTTTGAAAATTTTTTGAAAAAGAAAACAAGAAATAGGTAAGACTCAAAGTAAGAAAATACAAAAAAAATACATAGCCAAAAACAGAAAAGGTTTTGAAAATTTTTTGAAAAGAAAACAAAAGATCAAGTAAAACATAAAGAATACCTAATCTAAGCAACAAGATAATCCGGTAGTTTGTCAAATCCAAACAATCCCCAGCAACGGCGCCAAAAACTTGGTGTGCCAATAATTTTGAGCTGAAGCCGCAATTGATCACTCTGGTGCAGTAAAACTGCTAATTTCATGGACTCCCGCAAGAAGATCCAAACCTATTCATCTCTAACTTCCTGCAGATCTGTAACACTGTGAAGACGAATGGAGTGAATCTTGTGCTCTACAAGCTCATGCTCTTCCCATTTACTGTAAGGGACAGAGCAAAACAGTGGATTGATTCTCTGCCCAAGGAGAGCCTGAACACATGGGACAAGGTGGTCACTGGATTTTTGACCTAATTTTTTCCACCTCAGAAGCTAACTAAGCTTAGGGTGGATGTTCAGGCCTTCAGATAGAAAGATGGAGAATCCCTCTATGAGGCTTGGGAGAGATACAAGCTAATGATCAGCAGGTGTCCTCCTGACATGTTTTTTGAATGGACAAGGCTACAGATCTTTTATAATGGCCTCTCTTAGATGGCCAAGATGTCAATGCATAACTCTGCAGGGGGTTCCTTGCACATGAAGAAGATGCCTGAAGAGGCAAATGAGCTTATTGAGATAGTTGCCAACAACCAGTATCTATACACCTCTGAGAGGAACCCTATAAACACTTGGACTACTCAGAAGAAAGGAGTCATAGAGGTGGACACACTGGATACTATCTTGGCTCAGAACAAGATCATGTCCCAGCAAATTAGCATGATCTCTTAGCATTTAACAGGGATGCAAGTCTCAGCTGTCAACACTCAAGATGCATCCTATGACATGACTTGGAGCTACAACCAAGGGGATGCTTGTGGCTATGCTCAACCCACCACTGAGCAAGTTAATTACATGGGCAACTCCTCTAGAAATCCCAACAATGATCCATATTTGAATACTTTTAATTAGGGATGGGGGAATTACCCTAACTTTGGGTGGAGAGAGCAGCCACAAAAGCCCCAACCGAGCTTCAACAACAACCAGGGTGGATCCAATATGAATAGGTTTAACAACCAACAATTTCATCCTTCTCAGCAGTAACAACGATACTCTCAAAGCCAAGACACTCCTGACTTAGCCACAATAGTTGCTGAAGTTTCGAAGACCACTCACAGCTTTATGCAAGAGATAAGAGCTTCAATTCGGAACTTGAAAGTACAAGTGGGTCAGTTGAGCAAGAGGATACCTGAGAGACCTCCTAACACTCTTCCAAGTAACACAAAAAAATCTAAAAGAAGAGTGTAAAGCCCTTGCCATGGCCAAGGAAACAAAGCCTAAGGAGGTGCATGAGACCAAGAGGAGCCTGAAGTACCACACCCTCAGAAGCTTCAAGTGGAGATCAAGGATGAGCAGTTGACTCAATTATTGAAAATCTTTAAAAAGTTGCACCACAATATTCTTTTTGTTGAGGTGTTAGAGAAGATACCTCCCTATATGGCCTTTGGTGTGCAGAATTTAACTTCGCACAACTGAACCAGCAAGTGCACTGATCGTCCAAGTAATACCTGAGGTGAGTCAGGGTCGATCCGATGAGGATTGTTGGCTTGAATCAAGCTATGGACACCTTGTAAATCTTAGTCAGGCAGATAGAAAAGTTGTTTGGTTGTTTAAGTGCATAAACGTAAAATAAAGATAACGTTACTCAGTAATTGTGGATTCAATGATAAGAAGATGGTTAAGGCTTCAGAGTTGCTTTATTCTTCTGGATCGATCCTTTCTTACTGTCTACTCCAACTGTGAATGATTTCTTCTACAATAGGCTGTATGTGATCAACGCTGGTTGAAAGGCCGTTAATCTTCCTCTAGGCTGAACACCAGGTTTAGTGTGCATCCAGTCTGAATGAGGGTGAAGCTCCTACAGTTCATCCTGCAGAGAATGCTGCGCCTTGGTTCTACCCTCTACCACAAAGACTCTAATCTCCCCATACCTCGGCTGAACTGATGTCTCAAAAAGTCCCCAACGAAGTCGTGGATTAGCTGTCTAAGAGATGTATACTCAAGCTAGTGGTTCATTGATATCCGATGAAAGATGCTCGCTGAACCCATGTATAACAGAGATAACTTGTGATGGTTCAACTCATTCATAAGGTTGAAGAACGAAGATACATCTTAGGAGAGATTTAAACACAAATTGAAATAGAATAGTAGTACTTTTATTAATCCATAAAAATCAGCAGAGCTCCTAACCTTTACCTAGGAGGTTTAGTGACTCATACTGTACATAATAGTGTTCAAAAATATAATATGCTGGAGAGAGATCCTAAACATGGTTGATCTTTTCCTATATATACTAGTCTAGTAACTAAGGATTACAAAAATATGATAAACCAGTCTAATAGTGCGAAAATCCTCTTCCAGGGCCCACTTAGTGAGTGTTTGGGATGAGCTTGAGTGTCTCCCACGTGCTAATATCCCTTAAGGGCGTTGAACGCTGGCTAGGGACCCCCTTTTGGGGGTTGAACTCCATCTGCTCCCTTGTGGGCGCTGGACGCCAGGAATGAGGCTGGTGGCTGGTGTTGAACGTCAGTTTTGGGCCTTCATTTCCGAAACAAAGTATAAACTATTATATATTTCTGGAAAGCCCTGGATTTTAGCATTCAATAGCCATTGAGATTGCACCATTTGGACTTCTCTAGCTCCAGAAAAGGTCCTTCGAGGGCACGGAGGTCAAATCCTGACAACATCTGCAGTCCTTTCTCTGTTTCTGAATCTAACTTCTGCTTAAGCTCCTCAATTTCAACTAGAAAATGCCTGTAATCACCATAAAACACACAAACTCAAAGTAGAATCCAAAAATATGAATTTTACACTAAAATCTATGAAAACTTAATAAAAATTAAATAAAACAGAATAAAAATCATATGAAAATGATGGCAAAAAGTGTATAAAATATCCCCTTATTAGCCTTCATGCAGAGCATAATCTCTGAGAAGAAGGCCTTGAGGGAAGATAAAACTGTGGTCTTGACCAAGGAATGCAGTGCATTGATTCAAACGAAGTTACCCAAGAAAATGCCTGATCTCGGAAGCTTCCTAATTTCCTGTACTATTGGGACTTCTACATTTGAAAAGGCACTGTGTGATCTTGGATCAAGCATAAATATCGTGCCGCTCTCTGTAATAAAGAAGCTGGGGATCGAAGAAGCACAACCAACAAGAATTACACTGGAGATGGCTGACGAGTCTTGGAAGCAGGCATATGGGCTAGTGGAAAACGTACTGGTCAAGGTTGGATAGCTCTTCCTCCCAGCTGATTTTGTGATACTTGACATGGGAGAAGAAGTAAATGATTCCATTATCCTAGGAAAGCCATTCCTAGCCACTGGAAGAGCCCTAATTGATGTAGAGAGATGTGAATTGGAGCTGAGGTTACATGAGGATTACATGATTTTCAAGGTTTTTAAACCTCTACTAATCTCTAACAAAGGAGATACTTGCATGCAGAGCTTAATGCTTAAGTCATCTCCCTTGGTAGAAAGTCATACAGTTCCCCCTAACATCAAACCTAAGTTTGGTGTTGGACATTCACCACCCACCAAAGATGGAGGAGGCCCCAAGAAGACGGTACCTAAGGGCTGGAGGAATAAGAAGATTCCTACTTAGGACTTCTCACCTAGCATGAAGGTGGTGTTCACTAGAAGCCAATCATACCACATACTGTGAACATGATCCTGTCTCTGGAGTATGTTGAGCTGATTCATGAGAGCACAAAAAAGAAGTTCACAGTAAGGGGTGAAGATCTGAGCCCCTATGATTCTTCTCCTTAGAGGAGCTGACCATCAAGCTAGTGACGGTAAAGAAGCACTTGTTGGGAGGCAACCCAACCATAAGTATCCTTTAATTTATTTTTGTTTTCTTTCAATATTATTTTAGTTTGATTTCATTTCATTTTTCATTGATCTTTAGAGTTTCTTAGGTTTTCTACTGTTTGTGATCATGTACAGTGCTTAGAATAGGGACAGAAAGACTTAGACAGAAAAACAGAACACCCTGGATAAAGCATGCTGGAGGCGCTAAATACCAGGGGGCATTTAACGCTATGAGGGGAGTAAGAGCATGGGCGTTTAACGCCCAAAATGGGTGTTTCTTTCAAGTTGTAGCACCCCCTTTGGGGCTCTAAATGCCAGTCCTGGCGTTTAGCGCTAAAGGTGCTCACAAAAAAAAAAAGAAAAGAGAGAGATCCCCTGATGGCGTTAAATGCCAAAACCAGCGTTTAGCGCCCAAGGAGCAGAATTCAAGTTTCGAGGAAGTGTTTTGGCCATTGGTTAAACCCCAACTCCCACCTACTTTTCCCATTCAAACTTATCCATTCTCTCTCTTTCTTACCCACATTTTCATCCACGTTCATCCATCCCATCACCTATCACTTCCCTTGATTCTCTCAACTCACCTCCTGATGGACAAAAAATGTATCCGCACAAACTACCGGCAAGTATACCAGGTCACATCAAGTAGTAAAACTCACAAGAGTGAGGTCGATCCCACAGGGATTGATGGATCAAGCAACTTTAGTAAGGTGATATGTCTAGTCAAGCGAATATTGAAAGGAGTTTGGTGAAATTTAATGAACGGAATATAAATTCCAGGAAAGTAAAACAAAAAATGTAAAGTACTAGAAACTTAAATGCTAGAAAGTAAAGTGCTGAAACTTAAATGGCACAAGTACTAGAAGATTTAATGCTGAAAATAAAGGACAAAAACCTAAATGGCGGGAAATGTAAAGGGCTGAAACTTAAAGGGCAAGAAATGTAAATGACTTGAATCTTAAATGACAAGAAATTGAAAGCAAGAATGTAAATAGCGATGGAAAGTAAATTTCATGAAATGTAAAGGGCTTTAGGTGCTGGGAAATTAAAGCAGTAAATCAAAGCAATTAAAGTGAATTCAAGTTAACCAAAATGAAGAATATCAAAGAGAAATATTCATTAGGGATTGGAGATATTATAATCCATCATGAATAAATGGGTCTCAACTTTATTCTCAATCATATGAGGTAGATCTATGGCGGATTGTATTTGATTGAGTCCCAATTTTTTGGCCACCCAATCTCTCTAATCACAATCAATTTGCCAATGCCTTGATCCAATTGTCATGAGAAGAGGTTAAGTGCTTATCTCTTATCCATATGCCACACAAATTCTCAAGACCTCAATTCCTCCTGAATGGTGTTACTCAATAGAACGATGAAGGATAGAGCTTCAATTCTAATGCCCATGATTCTCCTTCCGAGGCTCACATAGGAATTCAATAGATTCAAACCCCCTTCCAGAGTGAGTGAATCACAATCAATATAGAAGATATCCTTTAGCTACAACAAGCGGATTGAGAAAAAGAAGAATTTCATTCAATCATGTGAATTACAATAGAACTCCTCCCCCTAATGAAATGGGGGGTTTAGTTCATCATTGCTCAATCAAAACAAAAAGGGAATGAAAGTAAATGAAACTAAAGAAACTACAAAGAAAATGATTTCAGGGTTTCCCAATTAAGGTCCCTGCTTCCCAGCCTTCTTTCTAATTACAAAATCTATCCTATTTATACACTTCCTAGATCAATCTTCAAGTCTTTGGATGTGGGCTTTGGCCTTTTTTTGAAGCAAGTTTGGAGTGACTTTGTGACGTTGAAAAGGACGTTAGTTCATCACCAACGTTGCTCACTTTCTTCTTGTCAACGTTTGCAGCAACGTTGGTGAGCCAACTTTGGCAACTAATGTTGCCCCCTTTCTTCTCTAGAAACGTTTGTGGCAACATTGGTGAGCCAACTTTGGCCACCAACGTTGCTCCCTTTCTCCTTTCGCAGCATTTGTGGCAACGTTGGTGAGCCAACTTTGGCTACCAATGTTGCTCCCTTTCTCCTTTGGTAACGTTTGTGGAAACGTTGGTGAGCCAACTTTGGCCACCAACGTTGCTCTCTTTCCTTGGGCCAATGTTTGTGGCAATGTTGGTGAGCCAACTTTGGCCAGCAACGTTGGCTTCTCTACTTCTTCCTTGCCTTTCCTCTGTTTCTCCTCACCTATCATCAACCAACAAAATGCATCAAAGTATTGCCATAATCAAAAGATAATGCATCATTCATTGCATTAGGTAATTCTTGCATAAATCTCATGAAAATGCACATAATTAACAATGTTTGATTGAATCAAGACATGCATGCAATTTTCATCCAAATGCTTACTTATTGCCTAATAAAGTGCATGAAACCAAATGAAAACTAATGAAAAAAGCTTGCGAAACTAGCCTAAGATGTGTAGGGATCACAACACCAAACTTAAATCTTGCTTGTCCCCAAGCAAGCAGTAAAACATAAGAAGAATGAATGAAAACAGAGAGGAATATTGGTCCTTATTGGAAGACAATCAATCTTGGTTCATGGGGTTTCATGCAAAATATCTTTGAAGCTCAACACTTATTGATTTCCAAGCCACAACATCCCTTTAAGCATTAATTAAGGTGCTTTTATGAAGACCTTTTTATTCCTTTATCCTTGGTGCTTTTCTTTTTTTTCTTTGCTTTTCTTTTGCTAGAAACTTATTCTTTAATTTGAAGCTTAGTGTTCTGTGTTGAGGCAGCTCTTTCTGGTAAGCTTTCAGTCAACACTCCCGATCCAGTTGACTCAAGGTGTTGGGTGATGAAGCACCCCTCAGACTTACTAACTCAAGCCTCTCCTCAACACATACACACCACAGGCACTTGGCTTGCATTTCAACCTAGGGACATTGATGCCCAGCACCTCTTTGGGTCACTAAATGCTTTGTAGTTAGGTTGCTCTTGATAGTGGACTATTGGTTTATAATCCCCGGTTAGTTGACCCAAGTTACCAAGTATTAAAACACTCTTTAGAACCTAATCATCCAGGCAGATCCTAGTACAAAAGCACCACAGGCATTTATCCTAAGGGTCAAGCTATTGGTGCCTGGCTTATTCTTTGTTTCTTTCCTTTTTATTGCCAACGTTGGTGCTATCCGTTGGTGGCCCAACTTTGCCACTAACGTTGGCTTTTCTTTCATTCTTTCTTTTTCTTTCTTTCTTCTAAGGATCTTTATTCACAAAGGTTTCATATTAAGCAACTAAGTTCATACTTTAAAGGACATTCTACCCTTCAACTTTATTAGTGAACTTGCTAAGTTTTCAAGCATGCACCACCACTTAACATTATTCTATCTTCTACTATAATGGACTTTTACTCTTTCTGTTTCACAACATTTTTCTTTTATTCAAGAAAGGGAACAAAGCATACAACTTAAGTAGGATAAAGTGGCATAAGCACTTAGCCTAGCAAACTAAAATGACAATTAAAGAAAGCAAACAGAATGTAAATGACTTAAACAGAAGTTAAATTCATAAACTAAAAATGGAAGCATGTTCTTCCTTATATAATTTGACGAGCAAGGAGCATCACCACCTTTTATTCCTTGGGTTGTTTTTCTTTCTTCTTCTTCTTCTTTTTCTCTTTCCATTGTTCTCCCTTCTGTGGATTGCTGGTTTCTCCTCTCTTTGAACTTTCTCTCCTTGACCTCCTCCATTCTTCCATTGTTTGCTTCAAAATCTCATCACTTTGCCTTGCTCTTTCTATTTCTAGGGATGTTATCTCCTCATGAACTTCTTCATATGTTTTGATTTCTGAGTTTAGCAAAGGTAGATATCCAACCAAGTAGTTAAGCTTACTTTGAGTATTTATGTCACACCTTGCTCTGTTGAAGTAGCTTCCTTCTTGAAATACCCTCATCTCATCAAATGCTCGGAGGCATGCTTTTTGTCGCCTGCCCAGTTCTTGAATTCGTTCATCTTGATGCTTTTGATTATGGATCAATTTATGCATGGCTTCTTCCAGTTGAGTTTGCTTTTGTCCTACATGTTGATAGATTCACCAAGCTGGTTGTGTTGCTCTTGCTGCTTCATCAGTTGCATATGCAACTCCCTTTAGTGATCTATCATTTGGGATTGAAATCCATTCTGTTGATCCATCATCTATATTTGAAAGCTCCTTTGTTGATCCATCAACTGTATTTGAAGGCTCCTCTGTTGCTCTTGACTTTCCAAGTATTGTCTAGATAGGCCATCAATAGCCTCTTGAATTTGGCTCTTGTCCATAGTGGCTGGTGCTGGAGCTTGTTGTTCCTCTTGTTGCTCCCTTTCTTGGTGTTCCTCTTCTTGTTGTTTCTCCCTTTTTCTTCTCCTCCTTTGTGGCCTTCTTTGCTGTTGGGCAGCCGTGACATATGACATTTGTTGAGGAGTAATTGGCTTGCCCGGGTGTAAGCAAATAGGGTCTTCATCTTCAAATACCACTTTCACTTTCTTGCATAGGCGCAAGATGGTGCTAGGGTAGTAGAGCCAAGAGTCCGAATCACTCTTTTTAGATATCTCTTGAATATTCTTTGCTATGAGTTCATGGACTCTTATTTCTCCTCCTGTCAAAATGCAATGCACCATGGTAGCTCTCTTGATATTGAGCTTTGAAGTGTTTACACTAGGTAGGATGGATCTCCTTGTAATCTCATACCATCTCTTGGTTTTCGGGATGAGGTCTCCTCTTCTAAGAAACCTTGGCATTCCATTGGAATCCCTCACCCAGTCAGCCCCAATTTTACAAATATCATTGGCAATTTGCTCACAATCAGGGTCGCCACTTACTCTTTCATGATAACTAGCCTCTTCAAATAAGGCCAAGAACTTTCATGATGGCCTTTGGACTGAAATCAACTTCTACACCTCTTACATAGCTTTTTTAAGAGGTGTCAATGCTTGTGTCTTACCTCACGGTGTTGGCATAGAATTCCTTCACAAGATTTGCCTTTATCCATGTGATCAGATTGGTGAGGACCTCTCATCTTCTTCTCTCAATCGTCTCTTTAATTTCTTGGCACTCATCCTCAGGAAGTTGGAATGGTATCTCTGGCAGTATCCCTTTAGGTTTCATCCACTTTAGTTGCATCTCGTGGAATACTGACTTGAACCTCCAATCATCAAAGGGAATTTCTTCAATTGGCTATTTTTTCTTTCTCCTTTTAGAACTTGATGAGGCTGCCATTGGTTACTGTGAATTGACCGAATAGAAGATAGAGAAGGGACGGGGAAGATTGGCTAGTGTAGATTGTAAAAAGTAGAATGAGAGTGTGGCTTGATGATTAAGTAAAGTGTTTGATCAAATGAAAACAAGAGTGGTTTGAACAAAGAAGAGCACACGGTTATGGCTTGGAGTTGAAGGAATATAAGAAATGAATTATGGATGAAAGCAAGTGTAGAATGAGGGTTATTTATAACGACAATGGTGAGGAAATGGATGGTAGGGATGCATTTGAGATAGTGAAAATGGAGGGTGTGCATATAAGATTGAATAGAGACAAGGATTGCTTCTTTATTAGGTTGGTAGGTTCGGTCATCAAGGTGTTCTTATGACACACCTAACCAACCAATGTGTGCAAGGTTGTGCTTCCCAATGAGCAACTTCCAAGAACATGTGACTTGCTTTTCCTCTAGAATAGCCGAGCCTTTCCTTGCCTTGTCCTCTCCATCAATCTCCTCCTGCATATGCCTATTCACCACAACACAACAAAATTGAATCAACTTAAATGGCGGCAAAATGAAAAGAATTAACTAACTTTTGAATTTTTGAAAATTTGGCTAAGTGTTCCTCATGAATCAACAATAAAAAACGTGACCTCTTGTGAGCATATTTGTGATATTGGTGAACACCAAACTTAGTGTCTGGCCATGTGGTTCAAAGAATTAAATTCAATTCCTAGGATGCACATATTATGCGTATGCATCATCCTAGGTGCCTTGCACACCAAGTTTGTTATCCAGCATATATTTCATGCAAAAGTTCAATGAAATTCTCACCATCTTTGATTGAATCATCATGAGGACTACTTTATTTTCAAACATGAACTCAAAAAGGATGCAGAGCATGGTTTAACTTTTCATGAGATTCAAGGCTTAAAACAAATTTGACTCCTATCATTTATACCCAGAGCATATGCAGAACACCAAACTTAGCAGTTAATCATATGCTCCAAAATACTAAATGCAGCAGTCAAATTTGTTTATGAAAGCCTGAATTCATGCTAGAAAATCATTGATTATTAACACTAAAGCAGTAAATGAAAATGCTAAACATAGGCTGCCTCCCATGGAGCGCTCTTTTATTGTCACTAGATTAACATTAGTTCTCTGTTAGGGTGGCTGATGGTCATAGTGTCTCAGCTTATCTCCTCCCACTGTCAATTTCCTTCTAGTATCTTGTCTGAAAATATCTAAGTGCTCCAATGAGAGGATCTTGCTGACAGTGTAATATTCTGAAGGTTGTGGATGTGTTCCAAACTGTTGATAAATTAGCTTCACCTTGTCCCCCGATGAGAATCCTTCTATTGGGATGTTCTTGTACCTTCATCCCTTCGGCACCTTTTTCTTACTCTTTTTCCCCTTTTTCTTTGTCTTTCCCTTCTTGGTGATTTTGATGTCAGGAGCTTTCTTCTTCACGGTCCTCTCTGGTGTCTTTTCTTATAGATCCTTCTCAGTTTCTTTGTTCTTTTGATCCTTCTGCTTTTCTTCAGACTCAAGCTTCTTTCCCAAGAGTGAATTTGTGAGTCATAGAGATGGTTCCTTTGGCTTCTCTTTCCAGTTTAAGTCCTCATCCTCAACTCTCGTGCAGTCTTTCTTTTTAGCAGGGAGTTGCATTTCCTTGAAGACATTGAGAGTTATTTATTCATCGTTGCCCTTAAGATCATCTTTCCTTTCTCTATATCAATGATGGCTTTTGCTGTGGCTAGAAAGGATCTTCCCAGTATCATCGAATCACTTCCTTCTTCATCTAAGTCCAGAATCACAAAATCTCCTGGGAAGATGAACTTGCCCACGTTGGCTAGAAGGTTCTCTACCACTCCATTGGGTATGATGAGTGACCTATCAGCTAGTTACAATGACATTATTGTAGCCTTTACCTCCTCTATAGATAGCTTTCTCATCATAGAAAGTGGCATCAAGTTGATGCTTGAGCCCAAGTCACACAAAGCTTTATCAATTGGTATGTGGCCATTGGTACATGGTATGAAGAAACTCTCAGGATCTTTGAGTTTTGATGGAAATCTTTTCTGAATCACAACACTACATTCTTGGGTCAAGATCACGGTTTCTTTTTCTTTCCAACTTCTCTTCTTGTTGATGAGCTCCTTGAGGAATTTTTCATAGAGGGGAATTTGTTCTAATGCCTCAGCAAGTGGAAGGTTGATCTCTAGCTTCTTAAAAATCTCTAAGAATTCAGGGAATTGTTGGTCCTTGATCTCTTTGTGCAGTCTCTGAGGGTGTAGTAGAGGAGGGACATATGGCTTCACCTTTTTTCTCTGCTCTTGTGGTTATTTCTCTAAGACTTGCTTCCCCTTCTTTGAGGCTTGTGATTCCTCCTTCTTCTTAGAGTCCTTTTGGTCATTCTCTTTATCCTTTGTTCCTTCTTTGCTGGCAACCTTGGTATCACCTTCCAATGTCTTCCCACTCCTTAGTTGTATTGCCTTGTATTCCTCTTTGCGGTTAGAAATGGTGTCACTTAGGAATCTGTTGCTTGGTCTCTCAACAGGTTGCTGCTTAGACAATTGCCCAATTTGCCTTTCCAGATTCCACATTGAAGCTTCATAATTTTTGTTGGCCATTTCTTGATTCTTCATTAATTTCTCCATCATCATCTCCAAGTTGGGATTCTTTGGGCTTTTTGATGCGGTTGTGGTTGAGTGTAGGATGTAGATAGTTGATGGAAGTTATTTTGGTTATTTGGGGGGTTGTGTTGAGGATAGAAGGTGGACGGGGGAAGATTGTTTTATGGTTTTCTATATGGATTGTGGTTAGTGGGTTGATGGCTTTGGTGGTTTGTGTTGCGGAAGTTACTTGGGTTAGAATTTCTCTGCCATTAATTCTGGTTTTCTCCCCATCTTAGGTTGGGATGGTTCTTCCATGAGGGGTTGTATGTGTCCCCATGGAAGTCATTTTGGCCAGAACCTGGGTTGTGCATGTATTGAACTTGTTCAGGCTTCTGCTCAGTGTTATACCCTTCATAACTCTCTTCACTTTGCCCCCACACAATTGGAGGTTGGTTAGTTGTATTCACTGCAGCAAGTTGCAATCCATCCATCCTCTTTGACATCATCTCTATTTGTTGTTGAAGTTACTGGTGCATGATCCTGTTTTCAGCTAAGATTCCATATACTCCTTCAAGTTCATAAACGCCTCTTTTGGGAGCTGCTTGTCTTTCCGAAGAATAGAAGTTTTGATTGTTGGCAACCATGTCTATAAGGTCATGTGCTTCTTGTGCAGTCTTCATCATTTGCAATGACCCTCCTGAATAGTAGTCCAAGGCCTTTCTTGCCTTCATGGATAGACCTTCGTAGAAGTTTTGGAGCTTAACCCACTCACTAAATATGTCCTCAGGACATCTTCTAATCAATGCTTTATACCTTTCCCAAGCTGCATATAGTGACTTTCCCTCTAGTTATCTGAAGGTCTACACCTCAGGTTTTAACTTGATGATTCTTTGAGGGGGTAGAACTTGGCTAAGAACTTGCTAACCAAGTCATCCCAGTTGGTAATGCTCTCATTTGGGAATGTTTCTAACCAGGGAGAGGCTTTGTCCCATAGAGAAAATGGGAATAGGTGAACCCTGTAAATATTGGGATGTACTCCATTGGTCTTGACAATGTCACATATTTTCAAGAAAACAGAGAGATGTTGATTTGGATCTTCAGCAGCACTTCCTCCATATTGGCAGTTGTTCTGAACTAGAGTGATAAGCTGTGGTTTGAGCTCGAAATTATGGGCATGGACATTGGGAGTAAGGATGCTGCTCCCACAATTTCTTGGATTAGGGATGGTATAGGAGGCTAACACTCTCCTTAGAGGCTGGCCATTGTTGTTCGCAACCTCCTCAGGTGGATTGTGTAGGTTGTCCTCCATCTCTTGATTTCCCCCTTCTGAATCTTCTTCTCCAATCACTTCATTCCCTATTGCTTCTCTTCTAAATCTCAAGAAAGTTCTCTCTGGTTCAGAATCAAAGGAAGTAGATGCACCTCTTCTTCCCCCTGGTATACACAATACAAAGCACACCAAAAACAAAGCAGAACACTCTTTTGCTAGAGTAGTGTTAGAGTTAGTACACCCAATGTGTCAAACAGTTAGTAGGCTTTAAAGAAAACAAAGAAAAATGCTTAATCGAGACTATCACCTACCTAGTTATTGTCAATCTTAATCAATGCCCGGCAACGGTGCCAAAAACTTGATGGACGGAAAATGTATCCGCACAAACTACCGACAAGTATACCGGGTCACATCAAGTAGTAAAACTCACAAGAGTGAGGTTGATCCCACAGGGATTGATGGATCAAGCAACTTTAGTAAGGTGATATGTCTAGTCAAGCGAATATTGAAAGGAGTTTGGTAAAATTTAATAAACGGAATATAAATTGCAGGAAAGTAAAACAACAAAATGTAAAGTACTAGAAACTTAAATGCTGGAAAGTAAAGTGCTGAAACATAAATGGCTCAAGTACTAGAAGATTTAATGCTAAAAGTAAAGGACAGAAACTTAAATGGTGGGAAAAGTACAAGGCTGAAACTTAAAGAGCAAGAAATGTAAATGACTTGAATCTTAAATGACAAGAAATTGAAAGTAAGAATGTAAATAGCCATGGAAAGTAAATTGCATGAAATGTAAAAGGGCTTTGGGTGCTGGAAAATGAAAGCAATAAATCAAAGCAATTAAAGTGAATTCAAGATAACCAAAATGAAGAATATCAAAGAGAAAGATTCATTAGGGATTGGAGATATTATAATCCAATGTGAATTAATGGGTCTCAACTTCATTCTCAATCATATGAAGTAGATCCATAGCGGATTGTATCTGATTGAGTCCCAATTCCTTGGCAACCAAATCTCTCTAATCATAATCAATTTGCCAATTTCTTGATCCAATTGTCATGAGAAGAGGTTAATTGCTTATCTCTTATCCATATGCCACACAAATCCTCAAGACCTCAATTCCTCCCGAATGGTGTTGGTCAAGAGAATGATGAAGGATAGAGCTTCAATTCTAATGCCCATGATTTCCCTTCTGAGGCTCACATAGGCATTCAATAGATTCAAACCCCTTTCCGGAGTGAGTGAATCACAATCAATATAGAAGATATGCTTTAGCTATGACAAGCGGATTGAGAAGAAGAAGAATTTCATTCAATCATGTGAATTACAATAGAGCTCCTCCCCCTAATGAAATGGGGGTTTAGTTCATCATTGCTCAATCAAAACAAAAAGGGAAAGAAAGTACATGAAACTAAAGAAAGTAAAAAGAAAATAATTTCAGGGTTTCCCAATTAGGGTCCCTACTTCCAAGCCTTCTTTCTAATTACAAAATCTATCCTATTTATACACTTCCTAGATCAATCTTCAAGTCTTTGGATGTGGACTTTGGCCTTTTGTTAAAGCAAGTTTGGAGTGACTTTGTGACGTTGACAAGGACGTTAGTTCACTAACATTCTCAAGCTAGCGTGGGTGCCGTTTGGAATGAAAGTTGGTGTTGGCGTTGGTGACCAACGTTTGTGCACAAATGGTGGCTAATGTTCCCTTTAAAATCCTTTAGGAACGTTGCCACTGGCGTTTGTTCACCAACGTTGGTGTGCCAATGATCCTCCTTGTGCGTACGCACCATGCCTTGGGCCTGTGCACACTTGAAAATTTTCTTTTTCTGCGTGCGCACAATGACTCATGCGTACGCACACTAGCACTTTTTCCAGCTCCAACTTGAAGATTTATCAAAGACGTTGGTGTGCTACGTTTGTGGCAACGTTGGCACTTCTTTTGCATGCAATGTTGCCAGCAACGTTGGTAAGCCAACTTTGGCCACCAACGTCACTTCTCATGCTTGGCTCATTAGTGGGCAACGTTGGTGAGCCAATCTTTGGCCACCAAAGTTGCTCACTCTCTCCTTATCAATGTTGCCCCCTTTCTTCTCTAGCAACGTTGGTGGCAACGTCGGTAAGCCAACTTGGCCACCAACGTTGCTCCCTTTCTCCTTTGGCAACGTTGGTGAGCCAACTTTGGCCGCCAACGTTGCTTGCTTTCCTTGGGCCAACGCTTATAGCAACGTTAGTGAGTGAACTTTAGCCACCAATGTTGCCTTCTCTGCTTCTTCCTTGCCCTTCCTCTGCTTCTCCTCACCTATCATCAACTAACAAAATGCATCAAAGTATTGCCATATTCACAATATAATGCATCATTCATTGCATTAGGTGATTCTTGCATAATTCTCATGAAAATACACATAATTAACAATGTTTGATTGAATTAAGACATGCATGCAATTCTCATCCAAATCCTTACTTATTGCCTAAAAAAATGCATGAAACCAAATGAAAACTAATGAAAAAGGCTTGTGAATCTAGGCTAAGATGCCTGAGCATCACAACACCAAACTTAAATCTTGCTTGTCCCCAAGAAAGCAGTAAAACATAAGAAGAATGAATAAAAAATAGAGAGGAATATAGGTCCTTATTGGAAGACAATCAATCTTGGTTCATGGGGTTTCATGCAAAATATCTTTAAAGCTCAACACTTACTGATTTCCAGGCCACAACATCCCCTTAAGCACTAACTAAGGTGCTTTTATGAAGACCATTTTATTCCTTGATCCTTGGTGCTTTTCTTGTTTTCTTTGCTTTTCTTTTGCTAGAAACTTATTCTTTAATTTGAAGCTTAGTGTTCTATGGTTAGGCAGCTCTTTATGGTAAGCTTTCAGTCAACAGTCCTGACTCAGTTGGCTCAAGGTGTTAGGTGATGAACCACCCCTCAGACTTACTAACTCAAGCCTCTCCTCAACAAAATCACACCACAGGCACTTGGCTTGCATTTCAACCTAGGGACATTGATGCTCAGCACCTCTTTGGGTTACTAAATGCTTTGTAGTTAGGTTGCTCTTGATAGTGGACTTTTGGCTGATAATCCCGGGTTAGTTAACCCAAGTTACCAAGTGTTAAAACACTCCTTAGAACCTAATCATCCAAGCAGATCCTAGTACAAAAGCACCACAGGCATTTATCCTAAGGGTCAAGCTATTGGTGCCTAGCTTATTCTTTGTTTCTTTCCTTTTTATTGCCAACGTTGGTGCTGTCTGTTGGTGGCCCAACTTTGCCACCAACATTGGCTTTTCTTTCATTCTTTCTTTTTCTTTCTTTCTTCTAAGGATCCTTTTTCAAGTTTGGCGCCACACTCAAGAATCCAAGGAATACAAGGCATAGATTTGAATCCAAACTTAAGATACCTCATGTTTGGCACCAGCTAAGGATTCTCCAAGTTTGGCACCACCTTTAGCAATTTGGTGTTCCCCACTGGCTCCTCAAGGCTCGCACAAAATGTTATTAATTTTGATTAAACTTTTGTTTTATTTTAAAAATAGGAAAAGATATTATTTAGTTTTAGGAAATATAATTTACATTAATTATGATTAGATATAAAAAGGAAAAGAATCAGCCCTTCAAGCTCTTCTCTTTTCTTCTTTCTCATTCTATAATTTACAGTTTTTTCTGAATCCTAGTTTTCTCTCTCGACCATGAGCAGCTAAACCTCCACTGTTAAGGTTAGGAGACTGATACTATTATTTTTCTATTTTAATTCATGTACTAATTTCTATTTCAAGAATTATTTTCGTTCTTTATCTTATGAATCTGAGTGGAACGGAATTATGACCCTTGTTCTAATTGAGTTCTTGTATAACTTGGAAAATCTCTTTACTTGAACAACAGCTTGAAAATAATTTCTCCTAAATTTTTAATTATCTGGACTTAATAGGTTACGTGACATATAATCCTCTTATATTTGGGTAATTAGGATTTCTGTGGCACATAAACTAGTTTTGGACTTAACCCTCTAATTGGAATCAAGTGACCAAGGAATTGGCAATTGATGAAGGTTAGAGGAGACTAGAAAGGTCTAAAGAATTAGGGTTTAGTCACATATAGTTTGCCATGAATTGAATCTTGCATGATTAAAATAGTTAGTAAGAAAAGTCAATCTGGAAGATAGATATCTCTGAAGCTTTAACTATTTTCTCCATATATATTTCACCTCAATTTACTGCTTGTTTTTTGATTCTCTGAATTACTGTTTGATGCATTTGAACTCTCAACACTCTTTTCTATTTGTCTAACTAAGTAAATCACTTAACCATTGTTGCTTAGTCCATCAATCCTCGTGGGATCGACCCTCATTCACTTGCCGGTTAGTTTGTGGGTTACAAATTCTGAACCAAGTTTTTGGCGCCGTTGCCGGGGACTGACTGTGATTGACAACTGTTAGTTGTTTGATTGCTTAGATTAGGCATTTTAGTTTTAATTTTATTTAATTCTGCCTTATAATTTTTGAATTCTAGTGCTAGTATTTTTCCTTAATTTCTAAAATTAAGTTTGGTGTTAGCTATTTAATTTTATTTTAATTTTCATGCTTAATTTTCTTTATAAATTTCGAATTTCCTAGCTTTACTAGTATATTATTTTCAAAAATCACTCTGTTTGATTGTTTAGTGTTTCATTTTATTTTTTTACATAGGTTACCTCACTGGGAATTCTCTACACTCTGACATAGAGAATCCCACTTTTCTTGTTGGTGCGCGTGTACGTAAAACCTCACACCTTTTGGTACAGCAGCAGTACTAGCAAGTGCACTCAGTCGTCCAAGTAATATCTGAGCGAGTCAGGGTCAATCCCATGAGGATTGTGGCTTGAAGTAAGCTTATGGTTGTCTTGCAGGTCTTAGTCAGGCGAAATCAGAAGGTCTTTGGATTATGAAATTAGCTATTAAGAAGTTAGCTATTAGGAATTATATGCTAGGAATAGTAACAATGGGAATAGAGTTGAGAGTTGGAGTTGGTTTGTCTTTTTGAAGTAACTCTGGTACAATTATCTTCCTTGCTTATGAATGATCTTCTTCTTTGGCAGGCTGTAAGTGATCAAAGCCATTACCCATGGTCATTGATCTCCTATGCTACAGAATGAACGCCAGGGCCCTTGGTCATTCAATCCAGTGGAGGGTGAAGCTCTAGAAAGTCATCCTCTTGGCGATCCTACTCAAAACACCACAAACAAGGTCGAATCTTTTAGATCTGAGAACGCTGTTTCTTTGGATCTAGCCTATACCACAAAGACCTTAATCTCCCCAGAGATCAGCTGAACTGGTGTCTCGAGAAGTCCCATCAATGTTGTGGATTAACTGTCTGAGAGATATATAAACATAGCTGTTGGCTCGTGCTTTTCTTCCAGGTACTCACACGAACACAAGTAGATGCGGGTGTTTGTCAGGCACGTTCGTCTTAGTGTGATGAACATATCTAAGTTGTCAGATCATTCTATTCATCACGATGAAGATTGGATATACATCTTAGAGATAGATCAAACACATATCGAAGAAGAAGAAATAGTACTCTTATTAATTCATAGGACTTAGCAGGGCTCCACCCCTCAACCTAGGAGGTTTCAAAACTCATACTGAGGTAAAATACAATGATAAACATGTATAATGAGAAAAGTAAAGTAAAAGTTCCCTGAATGACATGAATAAAATCCCTTAAATACTAAGCTAATGACTAGTAAGGGTACAACAGTCTTTTTAGTGCTAAGATCCACTTCTACGGCCCACTTGGTAAGTGTTTGGGCTGAGCTTGATGAGATCCACGTGCTATAAGATCTTTTGGATGTGGAATGCCAGCTAGGGGGTCCTCTCTGGGCCTTTGGATGCTGGGCTCTCCTCTTTGGGCGTTGGACACCTAGAAAGGGCAGGAAGCTGGCTTTGGACGCCAGTTTTAGGCCTTCTAATCCGAAGCAAAATATGAACTATTATATATTGCTAAAAAGCTCTGGAAGTCAGCCTTATATAACCGTTGAGAGAATTCCATTTAGACTTCTATTTCTCTAGAAAAGCGCTTTCGAATACAGGCAGGTTAGATTTGGACAGCATCTGCAGTGGTTTCTCTATCTTTGAATCAGACTTTTGCTCCAGCTCCTCAATTTTAGCCAGAAATTACCTGAAATTGTCTAAAAACACAAAAACTCATAGTAGAATCCAAAAATGTAAAATTAACACTAAAACCTATAAAAACTTAATAAAAACTAAATAAAAATTACTAAAAACTATATGAAAGTGATGCCAAAAAGCGTATAAAATATCCGCTCATCACAACACCAAACTTAACTCGTTGCTTGTCCCTAAGAAACTACAAACACAGTAGGATACAAAAGAAAATTAAGATACAATAAATTTCTATGTTTCAAATGAAGGTTAGTTACAATCAGATGAGCGGGACTTAGTAGCTTTTTACTTCTGAATAGTTTTGGTATCTCACTATCCATTGAAACTCAGAGAAGTTTGCATCCTTAGGAACTTAGAATCCAGATGATATTATTGACTCTCTTAGTTAAGCTTATTTTGATTCTTGAACATAGCTTTCAGAGTCTTGGCCGTGACCCTAAACACTCTATTTTCCAGTATTACCACCGGATACATTCATGCCACAAACACTTTAACTAGGTGAACCTTTTCAGATTGTGACTCAGCTTTGCTAGAGTCCCCAGATAGAGGTGTCCAGAGTTCTTAAGCACACTCTTTTTGCTTTGGACCACTACTTTAACCGCTCAGTCTCAAACTTTTCACTTGACACTTTCATGCCACAAGCACATGGTTAGGGACAGCTTGGTTTAGCCGCTTAGGCCAGGATTTTATTCCTTTGGGCCCTCCTAACCACTAATGCTCAAAGCTTCGGGCCCTTTTACCCTTGCCTTTTGGTTTTAAGGGCTATTGGCTTTTTCAATCTGCCCTCCTTTTCCTGCATTTTTGGGCAGTAATGGATTTTTCTTTTTTTTTCGCCAATTTTTCTTTCTTGCATGCATATAATTTTTTTTCTTTTGCAACATGCTTTTTCTTTTGCTTTTTGCTGCTTTTTCTTGCTTCAAGAATCAATTTTTAGATTTTTCAGATTATCAATAATATTTTCCTTTTTTCTTATTCTTTCAAGAGCTAATATTCTAAAATTTCAACTTTAAATATGCACTATTTAATCATACATTCAGAAAACAAAAACAAATGACACCACATCAAACTAATTGTCTTATTTTAAACTTAAAATTCATGCATCTCTCAATTCTTTTCAAATAAAAAAAAATATTTAAGCAAGGTGAGAGATATATGGAACATTTTACATCTTTAAGACATCAATGCAAATGATCATGCAACTAGAACAAGAGAGCAGATAAATACACAGACAAAAAATAGAAAAAATAATAGGAAATGAGTAAAAGATAACGAATCCACTTGAATGATTGTGGCCAGTGCTCCTTCTTGAGGATCCCATGTAGTTCTTGATCTCTTCTATGTCACTCCTTTGTCTTTGTTGAGGCAGCTGCACAGGCTCATGTGCATGCTCTCTAGTTTACTCCATCCTCTTCTTCTATACTTAAGAGTGGTAGAAGTCACAAAGCAGAGCTTTTGCAACACCAAACTTAAGAGTTTTGCTCACCCTCGAGCAAATATGATCAATGGAAAGGAAGAAGGTGGGGTAGGTGGAGCTTCTGTGGGACCTCTTAGTCTTGAGAGGCTAGGGAATTCCAGATTCCTTGCTTCTCTGCATTAGCGTTTGGATGCCCAGGGGCTGCTCCCTGGCTGGCGTGCAATGCCAGCAATGCTCCCCTCTTGGGGCATTGAACGCCCAGGAGGGCTTCCTCACTGGCGTTCAACTTTAACACTATTTATGGAGTGTTCTATTTTTATTGCTGTAAATTTTGTCTCTTGACTGATGCACATGATCATGACTCTCAGATTGAAAGAAAATGAAAACAAAATAAATAATTGAGTAAAGTTGGATTGCCTCCCAACAAGCGCTTCTTTATTGTCTTTAGCTAGACTTCACTGTACTTAACTTAGTAACAGTGTTGAGCCTCCTAGCTCTATATCTCCTTCAAGGTAATGCTTGACCCTCTGTCCATTAACAGTGAACCTGGTTTCTTTACCTTGAAGTTCTATGTGTCCATAGGATGATACCTTGGTAATGATAAACGGTCCTATCCACCGGGATTTAAGTTTCCCAGGGAATAGTTTGAGTCTTGAATTGAAGATTAGGACTTTCTGTCCTGGTTCAAAGACTCTAGAAGCTAGCTTCCTGTCATGCCACCTCTTTGCCTTTTCCTTATAGATTTTTGCACTTTCAAATGCTTCTAAGCAGAATTCATCCAACTTATTTAGTTGGAGCAGCCGTTTCTCCCCTGCTACTTTAGCATCAAGGTTGAAGAATCTAGTAGCCCAATAGGCTTTGTGTTCTAGTTCCACTGGAAAATGACAGGACTTCCCGTATACTAATTGGTATGGTGAAGTTCCAATGGGGGTTTTGAAAGTTGTTCTGTATGCCCACAAAGCATCATCAAGCTTTATAACCCAATCCTTTCTAGAGGCACTTACTGTCCTCTCTAGGATTCGCTTTAGTTCTCTATTTGAGACTTCAGCTTACCCATTTGTTTGGGGATGATATGGTGTTGCTACTTTATGGCAAACTCCATATCGGCTCAAGATAGAATTCAGCTGTCTGTTGCAGAAATGAGTTCCTTCATCACTGATTAGTGTCCTAGGGACACCAAATCTGCTGAAAATATTCTTCTGGAGGAACTTCATTACTACTTTAGTGTCATTAGTGGGTGTTGCTATTGCTTCAACTAATTTAGACATGTAATCTACTGCCACAAGGATGTAGGTGTTTGAGTATGAGGGCGAGAATGGTCCCATGAAATCTACGCCCGAAACGTCAAACAACTCAATCTCTAAGATTCCTTCTTGAGGCATTCTGTGACCATGAGGAAGGTTGTCAGCCCTCTGGCAACTATTACAGTTACGGATAAACTCTCTAGAATCTTTGAAGAGAGTCGGCCAGTAAAAGCCACTTTGGAATACCTTAGTGGCTGTCTGCTCACCTCCAAAGTGTCCTCCACAGTCAAAGCTATGGCAATGCCATAGAATTCTCTGTGCCTCTTTTTCAGATACACAACATCGAATTATTCCATCCGAGCATCTCTTAAAGAGATATGGCTCATCCCATAGGTAATACTTTGCATCATGCATGAGTTTCTGGGCTTGCTGCCTGGTAAACTATTTGGAAATGAACCGTGTAGCCTTGTAGTTTGCAATGTCTGCAAATCAAGGTACTGTCCGAAGGGCATAGAGTTGCTCATCTAGAAAGAATTCGGATATGTCAGTAGAGGGAGAGGAAGTTCCTGCTACTGGCTTAATCCGGGACAGGTGATCAGCCACCTAATTTTCTGTCCCCTTTTCTGTCTCTAATTTCTATATCAAACTCTTGCAGGAGTAATACCCATCTTATAAGTCTAGGTTTAGAATCCTGCTTAGTCAGTAGATACTGTAGAGCAGTATGGTCAGTATAAATAATGACCTTAGATCCTACTAGGTAGGATCTAAACTTGTCAATGGCATAAACCACTACAAGTAGCTCCTTTTCTGTAGTAGTGTAATTTTTCTGTGCATCATTCAATATGCGACTAGCATAGCAAATAACATGTAGAAGCTTGTTATGTCTCTGACCTAGGACTGCGCCAATTGCATGATCACTTGCATCACACATTAGCTCAAATGGCAAGTCCCAGTTGGGTGCAGAGATGATAGGAGCACTGACAAGCTTGGCCTTCAGAGTTTCAAAGGCATGTAGGCATTCTTGGTCAAAGAAGAATAGAACATCATTGGCCAAAAGATTGCACAGGGGTTTGGCAATTTTAGAAAAATCTTTTATGAACCGCTTATAGAATCCTGCATGTCCTAGAAAACTTCTGATAGCCTTAACACTAGTAGGTGGAGGCAAGCGTTCGATCACTTCTACCTTAGCTTGATCCACTTCTATCCCTTTATTTGAGATCCGATGCCCAAGAACAATACCTTCAGTTACCATGAAGTAGCATTTCTCCCAGTTTAAAACTAGGCTTGTTTCTTGGCATCTTTTTAGGACCAGGGTCAGTTGATCAAGACAGGAGTCAAATGAGTCTCCATAAACAAAGAAGTCATCCATGAATACTTCAAGGAACTTATCTACCATGTCAGAGAAGATGGATAACATACATCTCTGAAAGGTGGCAGGTCCATTGCACAGGCCAAATGGCATTCGTCTATCGGCGAATATGCCCGAAGGACATGTGAATGTCGTCTTCTCTTGATCTTATAGATCTACTGCTATTTGATTGTACCCAAAATATCCATCTAGGAAACAATAAAAAGCATGACCTACAAGTCTTTCTAGCATTTGGTCAATGAAGGGCAAAGGAAAGTGATCTTTCCTGGTGGCGTTATTGAGTTTTCTATAATCAATGCACATACGCCACCCTGTGACTGTCCTTTTAGGGATCAGCTCATTTTTGTCATTGTGAACCACTGTCATTCCACCCTTCTTAGGAATAACCTGGACAGGGCTCACCAATGGGCTATCAGAAATGGGATAAATAATTCCAGCCTCATAGAGTTTAGTGACCTCCTTCTGCACTACTTCCTTCATGGCTAGGTTCAATCACCTCTGTGGTTGTACCACTGGTTTGGCATTATCTTCCAGTAGGATTTTATGCATGCATTGGGCAGGGCTAATTCCCTTAAGGTCATTGATAGACCACCCAAGGGCGGTCCTATGTATTTTAAGCACCTGAATTAGTGCTTATTCTTCCTGTGGCTCTAGTGTAGAGCTTATGATCACAGGATAGGTATCTCCCTCTCCCAGAAATGCATATGTCAGGGAGGGGGGTAATGGCTTAAGCTCAAGCTTAGGATGTTTCTCTTTTTTCTCAGAGGTTTCCAAAGGTTCTTCTGAATCAGGCTGAGTACCATCTAGGATATCATCTAGCCCTTCCTTGAAGCTACCGGCCATGTTGACTTCTTCCACCAGAGAATCAATGAAGTCAATGCTCATACATTCCTCAGGAATGTCTGGATGCTGCATAGCCTTCACAACATTCAGTACGAACTTCTCCTTAATGACTCTTAGGGTTACTTTCCCTTTTTCAACATCAATGAAGGTTCGTCCTGTGACTAGGAAAGGTCTTCCTAGGATGAGAAATGTAGTCTTGTGCCCCTCCATGTCCAATACCACAAAGTCATTGGAAAAGGCAAAAGGTCCAACCTTGACAATCATGTCCTCTATTACTCCTGATTGTATCTTAATAGACCCATCAGCAAGTTGAAGGCACATGCGGGTTGGTTTGACTTCATTAGTCAAGCAGAGCTTCTTTATTAGTGAAGCTGGAATTAGGGTGATACTTGCTCCAAGGTCACATAGAGCTGTCCTTGTACAAGAATCACCTAGAGTGCATGGTATCAAAAAGCTTCCAGGATCTTTAAGCTTCTCTGGCAAGCTATTCTGAATGATTGCACTGCATTCCTCAGTGAGGAGGACTGTTTGTGTCTCTCTCCAATCCTTCTTATGGTTTAGAATGTTCTTCATGAACTTTGCATAAGAAGGTATCTGTTCAAGAGCTTCTGCGAAAGGGACCTTTATTTCTAATGTTCTGAGATACTCCGCAAAGCGGGCAAACTGTTTATCCCTTTTCTCTTCACAGAGTTTCTGAGAAAATGGTATTTTAACCTTGTACTCATCAACCTTGGCTGAAGGAGGCCGAATGCCATGTGGATTGGGAGGGGGGTTACTAGCTTGCTTAGGAGGGTTGTTATCAATGAACAACTGGCCTCCCTTGCATGGGCGTTCAATGCCTATGCTGCTGTCCCCTTGGGTGTTTGGACTCCCAATCTCTCCTTTTTCTTGGCATTCAATGCCAAGAGGATTACCTTTTTGGGCATTTAGACGCCTAGAGTCATGTTGTTCAGAGATCTGATTATCCACTATGGGCTTTTCGTTTTTATTATACTAAGGTTGGGTGTTTAAGGTTTTCCCATTCCTCAGTTGGACAGCTTGGCATTCATCTATTATCTGCTTAGATAACTGCTGCCTTAACTCAATTGGGCTTCTATGTTCCTGTTAGAAGCTTGAGTTTCTCGCAGAGCCTCTTGCAGCTCCAGTATTTTTTGGGCAAGGGTGTGCAGTTGTTGAGTCAATGGGCCATCCTGCTCTGGAGGGTTAGGTTTAGCAGCTACTGCCTTAACCTCTCCTTTTATAGAGGTCTCAGGAGATGAGTACAGATGCTGTTTAGTGACAATTGTCTCAATAAGCTCTTGAGCCTCTCCTATGGTCTTTCTCATGTGTATGGAACCACCAGCAGAGTGGTCCAAGACCATTCTAGCCATGTCTAAAAGCCCATAGTAGAAGATGTCTAACTGTACCCAGATGAGTACAGATGCTGTTTAGTGACAATTGTCTCAATAAGCTCTTGAGCCTCTCCTATGGTCTTTCTCATGTGTATGGAACCACCAGCAGAGTGGTCCAAGACCATTCTAGCCATGTCTAAAAGCCCATAGTAGAAGATGTCTAACTGTACCCATTCTAAAAATATTTTAGTAGGACATTTCTTTAGCATCCTCTTATACCTTCCCCAAGCATCATAAAGAGATTCACTATCTCTTTATTTGAATCCTTGGATGTCCAGTCTCAACTGGGTCATCTTTCTTAGGGGAAAGAATGATTTAAAAACTTGTCCACTAACTGTTTCCAAGGTTTTAAACTATCTTTAGGCTGGTTATCCAACCACCTTTTTGCTTGATCCTTTAAAGCAAAGGAAAGAGCAGTAACCTGTAGACCTCTTGGTCTACTCCCTCACTGTGTACTGTGTCAGCAATTCTTAAGAAATCTGTAAGGAATTCTGTAGGTTCTTCCTGAGGAAGCACATAATACTGGTAGTTCTGCTGCAACAGAGTAATAAGTTGAGGGTTTAATTCAAAGCTACTAGCTCTTATTTGAGGTATGCTGATACTTCTTCCATAGAAGTCAGCAGTGGGAGTTGTATAAGATCCAATAGTTCTCTTGAACTCTCCATTCCCACTTGGGTTCATGATTAAGAAAGGTAGAAGACGAGGAAGGAAGAAGATCGAAGGAGTTGAATAAGAATTAAAATATTTTTATTTTTATTTATTTATTTAATTAATTTTCGAAAATAAGTTAATTAAAATAGAAGAGAGAGAAGAGAGAGAAATTTTTGAAAATTAAAAGAGATGAGAGTTAGTTAAGTGGTATTGAAAAAGAAGAGAGAGAAAAGAAGATATTATTTTCGAAAATTAAGGAAGAGATGAGTTAGTTAGGTAGTTTTGAAAAAAAGAAGAAAGAGAAAAGGAAAGAGATGTTTTCAAAAATTTGAGAAGGAAAAATTAGTTAGGAGTTTTTGAAAAATAAGTGACAGAAGACAAGATATTAATTAAGAAAATATTTTTAATTTAAAAATAAAAGACAAGATAAAATTTTGAAATCAAAATTTGAAATTAGAAAAATATAAGATTTTGAAATTTGATTTTGAAAAAGATATGATTTTTAAAATTTAAAATTCGAAAAAGATAAGATAAGATTTTTAAATTTTTGAAAAAGATATAAAAAAGATAAGATTTTTGAAAAAGATATGATTTTTTAAATTTTAAAAATTTTGATTTTTGAAAACTTGACAACTAATATAAGATAAGATAAAATTTTGAAAATCTAAATCTGAATTTTTTTGAAAAATTTCGAAAATTATGTTAGAAATTAGTTAGAAAAGATATTTTTTTATTTTTTGAAATTAATGAAGAGATAGAAAAACAAGTAAAAGACACCAAACTTAAAATTTTTAGATCTAGTGTACCCAATTTTAAAAAAATTTGGAAGGAAAACACAATGGGACACCAAACTTAAAAATTTTAAGATCAAGACAAATAAAACACAAGAACACTTTGAATGTTAACAAGCATGCAAAGAAGAAGACTCAAAGAAAACAAGAACATAAAAAGAACACCAAACTTAAAATTTTTAGAAAATTAAAAATAAATTTTCGAAAATTAAAGAAAAATAACAGGAGAACATCAAACTTAAAAATTTGACACAAAATTAAACCAAAGAAAAATTATTTTTGAAAGTCTTTAGAAAGAAAGACTCAAAGAACATGAAATTACCTAGAACATAGACACATTCAAAAAATGCAAGGATTAAAAAAAGAAAAGAAAAATATTTTTTTTAAAAAAAGGTTTTATGAATTTTCGAAAAAAATAGAAGAGGAAGAAAACAAAAATTAAAGACTCAATTAAAATAATGTAAAATAAACTTACCTGATCTAAGGAGCAAAATGATCCGGCATTTTGTCCAAACTCAACAATCCTTGGCAACAGCGCCAAAAACTTGGTGCCCGTGTATGCAAAACCCCACACATTTTCATACAGTAGCTGTACCAGCAAGTGCACTGGGTCATCCAAGTAATACCTGAGCAAGTCAGGGTCGATCCCACAAGGATTGTGGCATGAAGCAAGCTTATGGTTGTCTTGCAGGTCTTAGTCAAGCGGAATCAGAAGGTCTTTGGATTATGAAATTAGCTATTAAGAAGTTAGCTAGTAGGAATTATATGCTGGGAATAATAATAATGGGAATAGAGTTGAGAGTTGGAGTTGCTTTGTCTTTCTGAAGTAACTCTAGTACTATTATCTTCCTTGCTTGTGAATGATCTTCTTTTATGGCAGGTTGTAAGTGATCAAAGCCATTTCCCTTGTTCATTGATCTCCTCTGCTACAAAATGAATGCCGGGGCCCTTGGTCATTCAATCCAATGGAGGGTGAAGCTCTAGCAAGTCATCCTCTTGGCGATCCTACTCGAAACACCATAGACAAGGTCGAATCTTTTGGATCAGAGAACGCTGCTTCTTTGGATCTAGCCTATACCACAGAGACCTTAATCTCCTCGAAGATCGGCTGAACTGGTGTCTTGAGAAGCCCCCATCGAAATCGTGGATTAACCGTCTGAGAGATGTATAAACATAGCTGTTGGCTCGTGCTTTTATTCCAGGTACTCACACGAACCCAAGTAGACGCGGGTGTTTCTCAGGCACATTTCTCTTAGTATGATGAACAGATCTAAGTTGTCAGATCATTCTGTTCATCATGATGAAGATCGGATATACATCTTACAGATAGATCAAACACAAATCGAAAAAGAAAAAATAGACTTTTATTAATTCATAGGACTCAGCAGGGCTCCTCCCCTCAACCTACGAGGTTTAGAAAATCATACTGAGGTAAAATACAATGATAAACATGTATATTGAGAAAAGTGAAGCAAAATTCCCTAAATGACATGAATAAAATCCCTTAAATACTAAGCTAATGACTAGTAAGGGTACAACAATCTTTTTAGTGCTAAAATCCAATTCTAGGGACCACTTGGTAAGTTTTTGGGCTGAGCTTAATGAGATCCACGTGCTATGAGGTCTTCTGGATGTGGAATGCCAGCTAGGGGGTCCTCTCTGGGCCTTTGGACGCTGGGGCTACTCTTTGGGTGCTGGACGCCTAGAAGGGGTAGGAAGCTGGCGTTGGACTCCAATTTTAGACCTTCTAATCCGAAGCAAAGTATAGACTATTATATATTGCTGGAAAGCTCTGAAAGTCGGCTTTCCATAGCCACTAAGATCGCTCCATTTGGACTACTGTAACTTGAGAAAAGCTCTTCCGAATGCAAGCAGGTCAGATCTGGACAGCATCTGCAGTGCTTTCTCTGTCTCTGAATCAGACTTCTACTCCAGCTCCTCAATTTTAGCCAGAAATTACCTGAAATTGTCATAAAACACACAAACTTATAGTAGAATCTAAAAATGTGAATTTAACACTAAAACCTATAAAAACTTAATAAAAACTAAATAAAAATTAGTAAGAACTATATGAAAGTGATGACAAAAAGCGTATAAAATATTCGCTCATCACTTATCTTCTATCTGTTTATGAGCCGGAATAAAGACAATGAGCCTCTTATAGATTTTGATCCCTAACCTGAAAGGACTTTGAAGTGGCACTTGCAACAAGTTAAACTTTACAAGGCTTGTGAAAATCTGAGTGAAACCTCTGAAAGAGAAGCTGCAGAGTCCACCATGGATTAGAATCGTGCTGTGAATGCCAATATGGCAAATCTGAATGAGAATGAGCAACCTAGAAGAGTGCTTGGCTCATACACTGCTCCCAATGCAGAACTTTATGGAAAAAACATTGTGGTACCTCCTATAGCTGGAAACAATTTTGAACTGAAGCCTCAGCTAGTCACTCTTTTGCAACAAAATTGTCAGTATCATGGACTTCCTCAGGAAGACCCAAATCACTTTATTTCTAATTTTCTACAGATCTGTGATACCGTAAAGACTAATGGAGTGAATCCTAAGGTATACAAACTCATGCTCTTCCCATTTGCTGTGAGGGATAGAGCAAAGCTGTTGTTGGATTCTCAACCCATGGAGAGTCTGGATACTTGGGATAAGGTGGTCACTAGATTTCTGACTAAAATTTTCCCACCACAAAAGCTGACTAAGCAAAGGGTGGAGGTTCAGACCTTCAGACAAAAGGATGGTGAGACTCTTTATGAAGCCTGGGAGAGATTCAAGCTACTAACCAGGCAATGCCGTCCGGACATGTTTTCTAAATGAACTCAGCTAGATATCTTTTATGAGGGCTTGTGTAAAATGTCCAAAATGTGTTTGGATAATTCTGCAGGTGGTTCACTGAACATGAAGAAGACACCAGAGGAGACTATTGAGCTTATTGAGTTAGTTGCTAACAACCAATATTTATTCTCATCTAACAAGAATCTTGTCAACTCTGGGACTCCTCAGAAGAAAGGCGTGTTAGAAGTATAAGCTTTTGATGCTCTTCTTGCTCAGAACAAAATTTTGTCTCAGCAGATGAATTTGATTTATCAATAATTGAGTGGTATACAGGTTTCAGCTGTCAGCACTCAGAATGCACCTTAAAAGGCCCCTTATGACATGACTTGTATCTCTATGCAAGGTGAAAATTATGATTATGCTCAATCTTCTACTAAACAGGTCAATTACATGGGGAATTGATGAGCGGATAATTTATACGCTTTTTGGCATTATTTTTAGTATATTTTAGTTAGTTTTTATTATGTTTTTACTAGTTTTTATTCAAAAATCACATTTCTGGACTTTACTATGAGTTTGTGTGTTTTTCTGTGATTTCAGGTATTTTCTGGTTGAAATTGAGGGACCTGAGCAAAAATTTGATTCAGACGCTGAAGAAGGACTGCAGATGCTGTTGGATTCTGACCCTCCTGCACTCGAAATGGATTTTCTCGAGCTATAAAAGCCCAATTGGTGCGCTCTCAATTTTGTTGAAAAGTAGACATCCTGGGCTTTCTAGCAATATATAATAGTCCATACTTTGCCCGAGTTTTGATGATGCAAACTGGCGTTTGAACGCCAACTTTCTACCCTATTCTGGCATTAAACGCCAGAACTGGCATAAAAGCTGGAGTTAAACGCCCAAACTAGCACAAAAGCTAGCATTTAACTCCAATAAAAGTCTCTACATGTGAAAGCCTCAATGCTCAGCCCAAGCACACACCAAGTGGGCTCCGGAAGTGGATTTCTACACTAACTATTCTAGCTTACTCATTTTCTGTAACCCTAGGTCACTAGTTCATTATAAAAACCACTTTTAGAGATTCATTTTGTACCTCATGACAATTTACATTCGAACTTGTATCTTCTATGGCATGAGTCTCTAAACCCCATGGTTGGGGGTGAGGAGCTCTGCTGTGTTTTGATGAATTAATGCAATTACTACTGTTTTCCATTCAATCACGCTTGTTTCTCTTCTAAGATATTCACTCGCACTTCAACTTGATGAATGTGATGATCAGTGACACTCATCACCATTCTCAACCTATGAACGCATGCCTGAAAACCACCTCCTTTCTACCTTAGACTGAGTACATATCTCTTAGCCTCCTGATTCAGATAAGAGTCTTCGTGGTATAGGCTAGAATTATTGGCAGCCATTCTTGAGATCCAGAAAGTCTAAACCTTGTTTGTGGTATTCTGAGTAGGATCTGGGAAGGGATGACTGTGACGAGCTTCAAACTCGCGAGTGCTGGGTGTAGTGACAGACGCAAAAGGATCAATGGATCCTATTCCAACATGAGTGAGAACCGACAGATGATTAGTCGTGCGGTGACAGCGCATTTGGACCATTTTCACTGAGAGGACGGATGGTAGCCATTGACAACGGTGTTCCACCAACATACAACTTGCCATGGAAGGAGCCTTGCGTGTGTGAAGAAGAAGACAGTAAGAAAGCAGAGATTTAGAAGACAAAGCATCTCCAAAACCTCAACCTATTCTCCATTACTGAATCACAAGTACTCTTTATTTCATGTTGTTTATTTTTCATAAATACAATCACTCTCATCATTAATCTCCTGACTAAGATTTACAAAATAGCCATAGCTTGCTTCAAGCTGACAATCTCCGTGGGATCGATCCTTACTCACGTAAGGTATTACTTGGACGACCCAGTGCACTTGCTGGTTAGTTGTGTGGAATTGTGAAAAGTGTGAATCACAATTTCGTGCACCAAGTTTTTGGCGCCGTTGCCGGGGATTGTTCGAGTTTGAACAACTGACGGTTTATTTTTTTGCTTAGATTAGGAATAATTTATCTTTGTTGGTTTAGAGTCACTAAATTTGAGTCTTTTATTTGAGTTCAGTTTTATATTTTTAGTTTGGTGTCAATTACATGTTTTTATTTTTCTTTCAATTTTTTTGAATTACATGTTCTTAGTTCTTCATTGATCTTCAAGTTGTTCTTGTTTATTTTTCTTGTTTGATCTTTAGTCTTTCTTGTTTTGTGTCTTTCCTTGTCTTTCTTGTGCATTTTCGAATTATTAGTGTCCAAAATATAAAATTTTTTAAGTTTGGTGTCCTGTGTGTCCTTATTTTCTTAAAAATTTTCAAAATTTGTTCTTGGTGTTCATCTTGATCTTCAAAGTGTTCTTGGTGTTCATCTTGACATTCAAAATTTTCCTGTTTGTTTTCTTTGTTTTGATCTAAAAAAGTTCTAAGTTTGGTGTCTTTTTATTGTTTTTTTCTTTCTTCATTAAATTCAAAATATCTTTTCCCTTTATTTTAATTAAATTTTCGATTTTTTCTTTTAAAAAAATTCAGATTCTTATTTTTTTTCTATCTTATCTTAGTCTTAAGTTTTAAAATCATATCTTTAATTTTAAAATATATCTTTTTCAAAACTCCCTAACCACTTTCTCTCTCTTCAATTTTCCATCATAGTGCAGAAAAATTGCCAGTATTCCGGTCTTCCACAGGAAGAACCTAGTGAGTTTCTGGCACAGTTCTTACAAATTGCTGACACAGTACATGATAAAGAAGTGGATCAGGATGTCTACAGATTATTACTGTTTCCATTTGCTGTAAAAGATCAAGCTAAGAGGCAGTTAAATAACCAACCCACAGCAAGCATAAAGACATGGAAACAGTTATCAGACAAATTCCTGAATCAATTTTACCCTCCAAAAAGGATGACACAGCTAAGGCTGGACATCCAAGGCTTTAAACAAGCAGATCATGAATCCCTTTACAATGCCTGGGAGAGGTACAGAGGGATGCTAAGGAAATGCCCCTCTGAAATGTTTTCAGAGTGGGTACAGTTAGACATCTTTTACTATGGGCTTACAGAAAGAGCTCAAATGTCTCTAGACTACTCAGTTGGTGGATCTGTACACATGAGAAAGACGATTGAAGAGGCTCAAGAACTCATAGATACGATTGCTAGAAATCAACATTTGTACTCAAGCAGTGAATCCTCCATAAAAGAAGAGGCTAGGACAGTAACTATTAATCCTAGTCCTCAAGAACATATTGTTGAATTTAATCAGCAATTACTCTTTATGACAAAACAATTATCAGAATTTAAAGAGATGCTCCAAGACACTAATAATGCTAACAAGAATGTGGAAGCACAATTGAATCAGACAAGACAGCAGCTATCTAAACAGATAACAGAAGAATGCCAAGCTGTTCAACTAAGGAGTGGGAAGACATTGAATAATTCTGCTCAAAGTAGCAGAAAGTCAAGAAAGGAACAACTGACAGAGGATGACCAAACCACTGCCCAAATTCCCTCTGAGGACAGCAAGAGCCCAGAGAGGAATAATTCTGGCGTTCATACACCAGAAAAGGGTGAAAGATTGGCGTCAAACGCCCAGTGGATGCCCACTTCTGGCATTCAAACACCAGAAAAGGGAGAAAAGTTAGCGTTAAAGGCCCATTCCTTGCCCAGTTCTAGCGTTAAAATGCCAGAAAAGGGTGGGAAGCTGGCGTTAAATGCCCATCCAGCACCCAATTTTGGCGTTCAAACGCCAATGAGGGATCAGACACCTGCAAGTGCTGATAGTAACCCCTCTAAGAAGGCTTGTCCAACACCTTTGTAGGGAATAAACCTGCAGCAACTATGATTGAAGAATATAAAGCCAAGATGCCTTATCCTCAGAAACTCCGCCAAGCAGAACAGGATTAACAATTTGCCCACTTTGCAAACTATCTCAGGACTCTTGAAATAAAGATCCTGTTTGCAGAGGCACTTGAGCAAATACCCTCTTATGCTAAGTTCATGAAAGAGATCTTAAGTCATAAGAAGGATAAGAGAGAAATTGAAAAAGTTTTTCTCACTAAAGAATGCAGTGCAGTCATTCTGAAAAGCTTACCAGAGAAGCTTAAAGATCCAGGAAGCTTTATGATACCATGCACATTAGAGGGTGCTTGTGCCAAGACAGCTCTATGTGACCTTGGAGCAAGTATCAACCTAATACCTGCATCCATTATCAGAAAGCTTGGCTTGACTAAAGAAGTCAAACCAACCCGGATATGTCTTCAACTTGCTGATGGCTCCATTAAATATCCATCAGGCATAATTGAGGACATGATTGCCAAGGTTGGGCCATTTGCCTTTCCCACTGACCTTTCCTAGGAAGACCTTTCCTAGCAACTGGACGAACTCTTATTGATGTACAAAAAGGAAAAGTGACCCTGAGAGTCAATGAGGATGAGTTCAAGTTAAATGCTGTCAAAGCTATGCAGCATCCAGACACATCAAATAACTGCATGAGCGCTGATATTATTGACTCTTTAGTAGAAGAGATCAATATGACTGAGAGTCTCGAATCAGAGCTAGAAGACATCTTTAAGGATGTTCAGCCTGATTTGGAGGAACTAGAGAGAACGGAAGAACCTCTGAAAACTCCTCAGGAAGAGGATAAGCCTCCTAAACCCGAGCTCAAACCACTACCACCATCCCTGAAATATGCATTTCTAGGAGAAGGTGACACTTTTCTGGTGATTATAAGCTCTACTTTAAATCCACAGGAAGAGAAAGCACTAATTCAGGTGCTGAGGACTCACAAGACAGCTCTTGGGTGGTCCATAAGTGATCTTAAGGGCATTAGCCCAGCAAGATGCATGCACAAGATCCTATTGGAGGATGATGTTAAGCCAGTGGTTCAACCACAGAGGCGGCTAAATTCAGCCATGAAGGAGGTGGTACAGAAAGAGGTCACTACGTTACTAGAGGCTGGGATTATTTATCCTATTTCTGATAGTCCATGGGTGAGCCCTGTCCACGTTGTCCCCAAGAAGGGAGGCATGATAGTGGTTCATAATGAAAAGAATGAACTGGTTCCTACAAGAACAGTTATAGGGTGCGTATGTGTATTGACTACAGAAGGCTCAATACAGCCACTAGAAAGGATCATTTTCCTTTACCATTCATAGACCAGATGCTAGAGAGACTAGCAGGTCACGAATACTACTACTTTTTGGATAGCTATTCAGGTTACAACCAAATTGCAGTAGATCCTCAAGACCAAGAGAAAACAATATTCACATGTCCATCTGGAGTATTTGCCTACAAGAGAATGCCATTTGGTCTGTGTAATGCACCTGCAACCTTTCAGAGGTGCATGCTATCTATTTTCTCTGACATGGTAGAGAAATTTCTGGAAGTCTTCATGGATGACTTCTCAGTATTTGGAGACTCATTCAGCTCCTGTCTTGACCATCTAGCACTTGTTCTGAAATGGTGCCAAGAGACTAACCTAGTTTTAAACTGGGAAAAATGTCACTTTATGGTGACTGAAGGAATTGTCCTTGGGCACAAAATTTCGAACAAGGGAATAGAGGTGGATCAAGCTAAGGTGGAGGTAATTGAAAAACTACCACCACCTGCCAATGTTAAGGCAATCAGAAGCTTTCTGGGGCATGCAGGATTCTACAGGAGGTTTATAAAGGATTTTTCAAAAATCGTAAAACTTCTGAGTAATCTGCTAGCTACTGACACACCATTTGTCTTTGACACAGGGTGTTTGCAGGCCTTTGAGACTCTGAAAGCTAAGTTGGTCACGGCACCTGTCATTTCTGTACCAGATTGGACATTACCATTCGAATTAATGTGTGATGCCAGTGACCATGCTATTGGTGCAGTATTGGGATAGAGGCATGACAAGCTTTTGCACGTCATTTACTATGCTAGCCGTGTTTTAAATGATGCACAAAAAAATTACACAACCACAGAAAAAGAGTTTCTTGTAGTGGTTTATGCCATTGACAAGTTTAGATCCTATTTAGTAGGTTCAAAAGTGATTGTGTATACTGACCATGCTGCTCTTAAATACCTACTCACAAAGCAGGATTCAAAACCCAGGCTCATAAGATGGGTGTTGCTTCTCCAAGAGTTTGATATAGAAATAAGAGACAGAAAAGGGACAGAGAACCAGGTAGCTAATCACCTGTCTTGGATAGAACCAGTAGTAGGGGCGTCCCTCCCTCCTACTGAGATATCTGAGACCTTTTCGGATGAGCAACTCTTCACCATTCAGGAAGCACCATAGTGCAGACATTGCAAATTATAAACTGTGAGGTTCATACCCAAGGAGTATAGCAGGCAGCAAACGAAAAAACTAATTTCTGATGCAAAGTACTACTTATGGGATGAACCATATCTCTTTAAGAGACGTGCAGACGGAATGATCTGCAGATGCGTGCCCAGAGAAGAGGCACAGAAGATCCTATGGCATTGCCATGGATCACAATATGGAGGACATTTTGGAGGTGAGCGAACAGCCACTAAGGTCCTCCAATGTGGGTTCTACTGGCCTACTCTCCAAAGAGATGCCCGAGAATTTGTGCGTAACTGTGACAGTTGCCAGAGAGCTGGTAACTTACCTCATGGTTATGCCATGCCTCAACAAGGGATCTTAAAGATTGAGTTATTTGATGTATGGGGTATTGACTTCATGGGTCCTTTCCCACCATCATACTCAAACACTTACATTCTGGTGGCAGTAGACTACGTATCTAAATGGGTAGAAGTAATTGCCACACCCACTAATGATACTAAGACAGTGCTGAAGTTCCTCCAGAAACATATCTTCAGCAGATTTGGTGTTCCCAGAATACTAATAAGTGACGGGGGACTCATTTCTGTAATAAACAGCTTTACTCTGCTATGGTCTGATATGGAATTAGCCACAAAGTAGCAACTCCATATCATCCACAAACAAATGGGCAGGCTGAAGTCTCTAATAGAGAACTAAAAATAATCCTGGAACAGACTGTAATTGCCCGTAGAAAGGATTGGGCAAAAAGCTTGGATGATGCTCTGTGGGCATACAGAACAGCATTCAAGACTCCTATAGGAACCTCTCCATACCAGCTTGTGTATGGAAAGGCCTATCATCGGCCCATGGAACTGGAACATAAAGCCTACTGGGCAACCAGATTCCTAAACCTGGATGCCAAGTTAGCTGGAGAGAAAAGATTGCTCCAGCTGAATGAGCTAGAGGAATTCAGACTCAATGCTTTTGAAAATGCAAAGATTTATAAGGAGAAAGCAAAAAGGTGGTATGACAAGAAACTGTCATCTAGAGTCTTTGAACCAGGACAGAAGGTTCTGCTGTTTAACTCTAAGCTCAGACTATTCCCCGGGAAATTGAAATCCCAGTGGAGGGGACCATATGTGATTACAAGTGTGTCACCATATGGATATGTTGAGCTTCAAGATATTGACTATGACAAAAAGTTAATTGTTAATGGACAGAGAATCAAACATTATCTTGAAAGCAATTTTGAGCAAGAATGCTCAAAACTGATACTAGAATAAAGCTCAGTCAAGGTCCAGGTAAAGATAATAAAGAAGCGCTTGCTGGGAGGTAACCCATCCATTAGCAAGTTATTTGCTTTTTAATTAATACTTATAGAAGTTTGATATAAACTGTCTTCAAGATTAATCATCAAATTGTAGGAATTCACAGAGTTAGAGAAGGATTCAGCGCAAAAAGCAGAGAAAAGGAGCTCACTGGCAAGAAAACGCCAGTAAGGGGCATTTTGTGTGTTAAACGCCAGAATGGATACCATTCTGGGCATTTAACTCCAGTAAAGATACCATTTTGGGCGTTAAACGCCAGAATGGGTACCATTCTGGGCGTTTAACGCCAGAATTGCAGCATCCTGGGCGTTCAGAAAAACGCCCAGTAACAAAAGATTTATGGCATTTAACACCAGCCACGGTACCTGGCTGGGCGTTAAACGCCCACAATGGCCAATATATGGGCGTTAAACGCCAGAATGGATACCATTCTGGGTGTTTAACGCCAGAAAGGCAGGGGGGAGGATTTTGTTTTCCACTTCAAAATTTTTCAGACTTTCATGTTTTGATTCATAATTTTCTGCATAAACATGTTACAAATTTTCTTCATTCACCTTCAATTTTCAAAAAATCAATAATTTTCAAAAATTCAACAATTTTCGAAAGTTCAACAATTTTCTAAATCCCTTTTCAATTTTCTTTGAAATCCTTCCCAAATCTTCTTCAAAAACTCAAGTATTTTCTCAATTTCTTTCCAAATCTTTTCCAACTCAGCATATCATCTCTTAATTCTTAGATGCATTAACAAATTTTCATATTTAACCCCTTTATATCTTTTCCTTATAAAAATCTCATCTTTTTCATATCATGATTCTATTTTTTCACCAATCATATCTTTATGTCATATCTTTTTCAAATTTTTGAAATCTCTTCCCTCCACTTATATATACACATTCGGCCATCCCCACCTCTGCACCATTCGAATTTGCCTTTCCTTCTATCTCTCTCCTTTCCTTTCTTTTGCTTGAGGGCAAGCAAACCTCTAAGTTTGGTGTGTTTTTCTGTGATCACCGAGCTAAGACTCATTAAGATCATGGCCCCTAAGGGAAAACAAACCAATTCAAGAGTCTTTGAAATCAAGAGAGGTTCTTAACCAAAGAACATGCAGACTATTACCACAAAATAATGGGTCTGAGATCAGTGATTTCGGATGTTAAATTCGATCTGAAAGAAGACGAATATTCGGAGATCCAAGAGCAAATTCGAAACAGAGGATGGGAAATTCTAGCTAATCCTGAGACAAAGTTGGAAGAAATATGGTTCAGGAATTCTACTCAAATCTGTGGCTGACAGATAAGCAGAGAATAACTGGAACCGCCTTTCATACTTTCCAAACTATGGTCAGAGGGAGGATTATTTACTTCCACTTGGACAAAATAAGAGAGGTCTTCAAACTGCCTCAACTACAAGATGATCCAGAATCCTTTAATAGGAGAATGGTGAGAGTAGATAAGGGATTAGACCAAGTTCTAGAGGACATATGCCTCCCTGGAACTAAGTGGATAACCAACTCAAAAGGTGTCCCAAATCAACTCAAGAGAGGAGATCTCAAACTAGTCGCAAGAGGCTGGTTGGACTTCATTGGGTGTTCTATACTGCCCACTAGCAACTGCTCTGAGGTCACTGTCAAAAGAGTAGTGATGATTCATTGTATTATGCTGGAAAACGAAGTGGAGATTCATCATCTGATTTCTTGTGAGATTTACACAATTGCAAACAAAACTCCACGGAAGCTAAATTGGCTTACCCAAGCTTAATTTCTCTGCTATGTAAAGATGCTGGGGTAAGGATGGGAGTAGATGAATTCATCCCAATTGAACACCCAATCACCAAGAAGTCAATGGAAGGACAACAAGTGCAAGATAACTCCATCAAAAGGAGGGCGCAAGAGTTCCTCCCAGAAATCCCTGAAATTGACTACAGGACCCGCCTAGAAGCATCTGTCACCAAGCTGCAAGAAGCTATGGATCAACTTAAGGAAGAACAGCAAAATCAAAACTGCATGCTCTGCAAGCTGCTTAAGGAACAGGAGAAGCAAGGGCGTGAGCTACACGAGCTGAAGCGCCAGAAGCTCTCCCTTGAGGGACCAGACACCTCACAGATTGAAGGAGCATCCACTTCTCAAAATCAAAGTTGTTGAGTCTTAACTCTGTGATAACCTTTATTATTAAGAATCTATTTTAGGATTTATTTATTTTTCTATTTTTTTAATTTTCTGTCTTCTATTATTTTTGGTCTGCTCTTATATTTATTTTTTAGTCTTATTTTAATCCATGATTAATAAAATTTAAAGTTTATGTCTTAAAGCTATGAATGTCCTATGAATCCATCACCTTTCTTAAATGAAAAATGTTTTTAATCACAAAAGAACAAGAAGTACATGAGTTTCAGATTATATCTTCAAATTAGTCTAATTATTTTGATGTGGTGGAAATATTTCTTGTCTTCTGAATGAATGCTTGAACAGTTAATATTTTTGAATTTGTTGTTTATGAATGTTAAAATTTTTGGCTCTTGACAGAATAATGGAAGAGGAGAAATATTATTGATGATCTGAAAAATCATAAAAATGATTCTTGAAGCAAGAAAAAGCAGTGAATAGAGAAAGCTTGAAAAAAAAAGGGAGTGGCAAAAATTAAAAGAAAAAGAAAGAAAAAAAAACAAGCAGAAAAAGCCAATAACCCTTTAAACCAAAAGGCAAGGGTAAAAAGCATCCAAGGCTTTGAGCATTAATGGATAGGAGGGCCAAAGGGAATAAAATCCTGGCCTTAGTGGCTAAATCAAGCTGTCCCTAACCATGTGCTTATGGCATGAAGGTGTCAAGTGAAAAGCTTGAGACTGAGTGGTTAAAGTCGTGATCCAAAGCAAAAAGAGTGTGCTTAAGAACTCTGGACACCTCTAATTGGGGACTTTTAGCTAAGTCACAATCTGAAAAGGTTCACCCAGTTATGTGTCTGTGGAATTTATGTATCCGGTGGTAATACTTGAAAACAAAGTGCTTAGGGCCACGGCCAAGACTCATAAAGTAACTGTGTTCAAGGATCAATATATTGTACTAGGAGAATCAATAACACTATTTGAATTCTGAGTTCCTATAGATGCCAATCATTCTGAACTTCAAAGGAAAAAGTGAGATGCCAAAACTATTCAGAGGCAAAAAGCTACTAGCCCCGCTCATCTAATTTGAACTAAGCTTCATTGATATTATGGGATTTATAGTATATTCTCTTCTTTTTATCTTATTTTGTTTTCAGTTGCTTGGGGACAAGCAACAATTTAAATTTGGTGTTGTGATGAGTGACGTGGCGAAAATTGGCGGATTAAGAAATTAATGTAAGAGATACGTTGCAAGTACAGTTCTTAACCAACAAAAATCCGCTTACCAATTTAGAAGGGTTATCACAAAATTAGAATTAAAATACTGGGAGTATGAATTCCAGGTCGTCTCCCAACGAGTTGCAGAAAGATGTGCTGTTTTATTAATCAGATATTTTCAAAAATGGTTTTGAGTTGATAAATAGGAAATTAAATCAGAGAATCTATGTAATTTAAATAAAAACCTTGACGGGGAGTAGATTAGTCGGAAAATCTATCCTTGTTGGAGTTCTCCCAAGATTAATTTATAATTGAAGGTTGTTCTGCTTAGTTATCCTTTACCAGATAGAGAAAAGTCAAGCAAGTTGGAAGTCTATTTCTATTTACAAGTTCTAATCCTCCTCCTTGGGAAGGATTAGTATCAGTGACTAGAGGGCGATCCAACAATAAACCCAATTACAATTTTACTCTTGAGCATTCCAACTCAAGGTTCTCCTTTCAATCAACTCCCAATCAAGTTATGGAACTACTCGCTCATTAGGAATGTAAACTTCACAAAACAAGAAAGGGAAATTGATGACAAGTCATCCTAGCCTATTTTAACTAGTCTTTTCCTTTTGTTTTCATTAAAATTATGCACTTTCTTGAACCATAAGCAAGCTAATTGAGTAGATTTTCATGTTTCCCTTGATTGAATCAACCATGTATGAATTCATGCCATTTCATGAGGTTTTATGCTATAATTGTTGCATATTATGATAGAATGGATATCTCATGATTATGAGCATAGCTTTGATGTGTTTGGTTGATTAATGATAGGTGAAGAAAGCTTGGAGAAAGGTTGAAGCAAGAAGGAATAGCTAGGAGTAAAGAGAAGACAAGGGAATAAATGAAAATGAACCAAGAAGCAAAAAGTTAGCCCCAACGTTAGTCCCCTAACTTGGTGGCTAACGTTGGCACATGAAAATCACAAGGGGAGGAGCAAAAGTTTGCGCCAACGTTAGCCCCCTAACTTGGTGGCTAACGTTGGCACATGAAAATCACAAGGGGAGGAGCAAAAGTTTGCGCCAACGTTAGCCCCCTAACTTGGTGGCTAACGTTGGCGCCACAAGTGCACAAGGTAAAGCCAACGTTGGGGCCAAAGTTAGACCCCTAACTTTGGCACCAACGTGAGTATCAGCAAAGTGGTGTTAGCTGATATGAAAAGTTGGAGCAAAAGTTAGACCCCTAACTTTTGGTCCAACTTTTGCAAAACTCCAACCCGGTTCAATTGGTTCGTTTTGGTTCCTCTTCAAACTCCAAGAGCAATTAACCAAGGCCTCTTTCAACCCAATTCCACCAAGAACAAAGGCCCAACTCAAGGCTTGAAGATCATTGGAAGAAAGTGTATAAATAGGATAGAATTCAAGTTCTTCGGGGAGCTTTTCTTTGAGAGAGCTTTCCTTTGGAATTTTCATAATAGTTTTCGGAGAGCCTTGGATATTGAGTGATCTTTAATTTCTTTGTCTTAGAAGGAGAATTCAGTTCTCTTCCTCTCAGTTTTATTACTTTCAATTTCAATTACAATTATCTTGGATTTTGGGTTGGAGAATTGAAGAAATTCTGTTTCAATCTCAACCTTGGATCTCACTGCTTTATTTACTGCTTGATTGGATTTCAATTTCTGTTAATTGCTCTTCATCCACTTTCTTTGAATTTCAATTACAATTTCTTGTTGGATCTAGGAAGGCATTGAGATCTAGACTT
>NC_029793.2:83590955-83593025 GCF_000816755.2 Arachis ipaensis | reverse complement strand
ATAACCATGGCAGAGGAACTCAAACCAACACAACCCAAAAAGCAACCAAAACCACAACTAGCAGCAGACTAGCCAAAACCCCTACAGAAAACCTCAAAACAACTACCCCAACCTCAACCAATACCAATCTAATAACCAACCCACCAACCAAAATGCCTACCATCCACCACCCACATCTCATAACCCACCTCAAGTATCACCTGAAGCCCAAAGAATCACTCACTTGGAGGTCATGATAGACAAAATGTTGAAACACCAGGAAATGGTAACCAAGAATCAGGAAGCCTCCCTGAAGAGCCTAGAGAGACAGATGGGGCAACTCTCCAAGCAAGTATCTGTTGAGAGACCTTCAAACTCACTGCCCAGTGACACAATTCCAAATCCCAAGGAGGAATGCAAGGCAATACAATTAAGGAGTGGGAGAACATTGATAAGCAACAATGACACTACAAGGAAGCAAGCAGAGAACATCAAAGAACCAACGGAGGATGAGAATCAAACAAAGGCAGACGAGGCAAAGGAGCAAGTTGTGATGCCAAACAAAGGCAATAAGAAACTTAAAGAGAAGGACAACCAGCCACATAGCTCAAAGGAAGTAGCTCAGGGACAGCAACAAATAGGAAAGAGCATCACACCTCCACTGCCATATCCCCAGAGGTTTAACAAAGGGGTTAAAGACCAGCATTTTCACAAATTCCTTGAGATTTTTAAGAAGTTGGAAATCAATATCCCCTTGGCTGAAGCACTTGAGCAAATGCCTCTGTATGCCAAATTCTTGAAGGAGCTTGTCAACAAGAAAAAAAGCTGGGATGAGAAAGAAACCATAATGATTACTGAGGAATGCAGGGCCTTGATTCAAAAGGGGCTTCCTCCCAAGCTTGAGGACCCAGGGAGCTTCCTGTTGCCTTGCACCATTAGGGAATTGACCATCACTAAAGCAATGTGCGATCTCGGAGCAAGTATTAACTTAATACCATCCTCCTTGGTGAAAAAGCTGCATATAGAGGAGGTCAAACCAGTACAAATGTCTCTGGAGATGGTAGACAGGTCAATGGTATACCCCAGGGGTGTAATTGAAAATCTTTTGGTTAAGGTGGACAGTTTTATATACCCTGCTGATTTTGTGGTTCTAGAATCAAACGATGATGGTGACTCTGTTATACTGGAAAGGCCATTCTTGGCCACTGCTAGAGCTATCATAGACGTAGAGGAAGGGGAATTAACTCTCAGGATGCATGACCAGAGTGTCACTCTGAAAGTATTACCAGAAGCACAATTTAGCAAGGAGAAGAAAGACTATATGAAAAATGACCAGGAAGGTCACAGCAACATCCCAATGCTAAAGATTGTGCAGACTGATGAAGAAACCCAAGAGGGTATTAGAATATTAGCCACTGAAAAGAGAGGCCCCCAAGGAAAGCCTACGGCCAGAAAAGAAAGATCAACAAAAGGAAAGATGAAACGGAGAAACAAAGCAAAAAGGGGTTGGAAGAATAGAAAGATTCCAACAGAGGGGCTTTCCAAAGGTGACAAAATGCAACTGATATATCAACAGCTGGGGGCAAATCAACAAACCGAGGATTACTACACTGTCAGCAACATACTCTCATTAGAGCATGCTGAAATTGAACACCAGAGAACAAAGAAGAGGATCACGGTCAGAGGAGACAAATTGAGGCCCTACAAGCACCAACCACCATAAAAGAAAGCCTCAATGTCAAGCTAATGACAATAAAAGAACGCTCCATGGGAGGCAACCCATGCTTTAAGATTCATGTCATTTTAAATTCAATAAGTTATGATCAATTGAGCATGAATTCTTTTCTCTTTTCATGAACATGTCCATTGACTGCATGCACTATTTTGAAACATATGCTAAGTTTGGTGTGCCTTCAAGCACACTAAACCAATGTCACAAATAATTCCATTTTGCATGTTTCGAGTATCTTGACAAAGCATATGGCCAAACACTAAGTTTGGTGTCCACATAGCTTCATGAAAAGTAGAAACTCATGCATCAATAATCATACAATTGTTGTTTTCCAAAATCTTATAAATGAAAAAATTCTT
>NC_029793.2:83556841-83590915 GCF_000816755.2 Arachis ipaensis | reverse complement strand
CCAAGGCTTGACATGCGTGAGCCCCCAACGTACAAGAGCTATGTGCGGGGGGTGGAGGTAGACTTTAGCCCGGATGCAATCAAGAAAGTCTTGAAACTAAAGTCAGTCCGCTTTAGTGAACCGGGATACCAACAAAGATTGAATGAGAATCAGGATTATGATGAGATTGTGAGAGACATTTGTATGGAGAACTCAGAGTAGGAAGGAGATGACAAGAACAGATATAAGTTCCTGAAGAGATGTAACCTCACCCCGGAAGCAAAAGGATGGTATGAGTTGATGAAAAGATCAATTCTGGGCACAGTGAACACCTCAGAAGTTAACAGGGAGAGAGCCGTGATGCTGTATTGCATCACTGTGGGAGGAGAGATAAGAGTTCATGAAATCCTTGCAAAAGACATTCAAAAGCTGGCTGAGAAGAATTCGGCCGGATCTTGGTTGTACTATCCGAGTACCATTTGGAGGTTGTATGCAAAGGCTAAAGTTCCAATGGAAGAGGAGAATCCAATGTGGTTAAGCCAAGGCATGCCAATAACCATTGAACGAATGATGATGCCCCTTGAAGCACATCAAGGCCGAAGACCACATGGAAGAAGGAAAAGAGAAGAACCAATGGAAGAAGATGAGCCACACATAGAAGAAGAGCCGCAAGAGGAGGAGGAACAGCCACACTTTTTCCCACATGGCAATATGGATATGACTCAAATGCAAAAAGCAATAGGAAGATTGTCACAACAGTACATGAGAATTCAAGAAAGGCAAGAGGAATACCATTCACTGTACATGAAAAACCAACAAGCACAAGAAGAAAGGGAGCTAAGAATGATGAACAAACAAAGGGAATTCGAGTCAAGATAATCAATAATACTCTGCTAGCATGAACATCCTCTTCCATCTCATTCTTTCTTCTCAATAAATCTTTTCTTGCTTGGGGACAAGCAAGCTTTAAGTTTGGTGTTGTGATGACAAGTCATCTTAGCCTATTTTAACTAGTCTTTTCCTTTTGTTTTCATTAGAATTATGCACTTTCTTGAACCATAAGCAAGCTAATTGAGTAGATTTTCATGTTTCCCTTGATTGAATCAACCATGTATGAATTCATGCCATTTCATGAGGTTTTATGCTATAATTGTTGCATATTATGATAGAATGGATATCTCATGATTATGAGCATAGCTTTGATGTGTTTGGTTGATTAATGATAGGTGAAGAAAGCTTGGAGAAAGGTTGAAGCAAGAAGGAATAGCTAGGAGTAAAGAGAAGACAAGGGAATAAATGAAAATGAACCAAGAAGCAAAAAGTTAGCCCCAACGTTAGCCCCCTAACTTGGTGGCTAACGTTGGCACATGAAAATCACAAGGGGAGGAGCAAAAGTTTGCGCCAACGTTAGCGCCCTAACTTTGAGGCTAACGTTGGCATGAAGAAAACCTCCCTGGGCACCAAAAGTTTGCGCCTACGTTAGCCCCCTAACTTGGTGGCTAACGTTGGCACATGAAAATCACAAGGGGAGGAGCAAAAGTTTGCGCCAACGTTAGCGCCCTAACTTTGAGGCTAACGTTGGCATGAAGAAAACCTCCCTGGGCACCAAAAGTTTGCGCCTACGTTAGCCCCCTAACTTGGTGGCTAACGTTGGCGCCACAAGTGCACAAGGTAAAGCCAACGTTGGGGCCAAAGTTAGACCCCTAACTTTGGCACCAACGTGAGTATCAGCAAAGTGGTGTTAGCTGATATGAAAAGTTGGAGCAAAAGTTAGACCCCTAACTTTTGCTCAAACTTTTGGTCCAACTTTTGCAAAACTCCAACCCGGTTCAATTGGTTCGTTTTGGTTCCTCTTCAAACTCCAAGAGCAATTAACCAAGGCCTCTTTCAACCCCATTCCACCAAGAACAAAGGCCCAACTCAAGGCTTGAAGATCATTGGAAGAAAGTAATACGATAGAATTCAAGTTCTTCGGGGAGCTTTTCTTTGAGAGAGCTTTCCTTTGGAATTTTCATAATAGTTTTCGGAGAGCCTTGGATATTGAGTGATCTTTAATTTCTTTGTCTTGGAAGGAGAATTCACTTCTCTTCCTCTCAGTTTTATTACTTTCAATTTCAATTACAATTATCTTGGATTTTGGGTTGGAGAATTGAAGAAATTCTGTTTCAATCTCAACCTTGGATCTCACTGCTTTATTTACTGCTTGATTGGGTTTCAATTTCTGTTAATTGCTCTTCATCCACTTTCTTTGAATTTCAATTACAATTTCTTGTTGGATCTAGGAAGGCATTGAGATCTAGACTTGGTTTTCTAGTCTCTGGGTCCTGAGATCTGATTTCACATTTCAATTCTCTGTTTATTGCTTTATATGTTCATTTACTTTTCTGTTTCGGATCCGATTCAATTCCAATTCCCTTTTACTCTTCTGTTTAATGCAATTTAACTTTTCCTTGTTTAAATCCAAGCCCCAATCCCCTTTACATTTCAAGCCATTTATATTTCTTGCACTTTAAGATTCTGCAATTTACATTTCTTGCAATCTAAGTTTCCGCAATTTATGTTACTTGCACTTTAAGATTCAGCAATTTAATTCTCGTCCTCTTTAATTTCATGTCAATCACCTGTTCCCTTTACTTTCCTTGCAATTTAATTTTTGCAAATCACAAAACACTCAACCAAATCTTGATTCGCTTGACTAAATTAACCACTAAACTAAAATTGCTCAATCCTTCAATCCCTGTGGGATCGACCTCACTCCCGTGAGTTATTATTACTTGATGCGACCCGATGCACTTGCCGGTTAGATTTGTGTGTTTTGGGAGAAATTTATTTTTCACCAAAATACTCATCATAAATAAAGGAAGACATGATAAATAATAATCAAAAATACCAACTAAAAATAAAAATAGTTCTTGTATTAATAAATTCTAAAAATAATTCAATAGTAACTCTGAACAAATTAAGGATATGAAAGAGTAAGTGACAAGTAAGGAAAAACAAACTAGAATGATGAAGTCTTGGTGGAGATAATAACTCTTCTCAATATCCCAATCCAAAAAGCAATAAAAACAAAATCCTAAGAATTGTGAATGTGTAGAGAGAAAACCTAGAGGAGGAGTAAAATCAGATCTAAAACTAAAAATCATGCGGAATGAATGTCTCCTCTCGTCTCTGCATGTTTCCTGGCTCTAATCTGCTTTTCTGGACCGAAAACTGGGTCAAAACATGGTCCAAAATCGCCCTCAGTGAATTCTGCAAATTCTGCAGATCGCGCACATCACGCGATCGCGTCATCCACGCGTTTGCGTCATCCAGCATTTTTCCTTGCCACGCGGTGTGTCGTCTACGCTTTCGCATCACTTGTGCAGTTTCCAATCCATGCGTTCGCGTCAGGCACGCGAACGCGTCACTACAATTTCCTCTATTTCGCGCGGTCGCATGAGCTATGCATACGCGTCTCTTCTCGCTGGTCATCTCCTTAATTTCTTGTGTTCCTTCCATTTTTGCAAGCCTCCTCTCCAATTTCCAAGTCATTCATGCCCTATAAATCCTAAAACACTTAACACACAGATCATGGCATCGACTAGAATAAAGGAAAATTAAAATACATAATTAAAAGTCTCTAGGAAGCAAGTTTTCAACCATGGAGTAATTTTGGGAAGGAATTGTAAATACATGCTAATCATATGAATAAGTGGGTAAAGATTTGATAAAACCACACAATTAAACACAATATAAACCATAAAATAATGGTTTATCAACCTCCCCACACTTAAACATTAGCATGTTCTCATGCTTAGTTGAAGGAGATAAAATAAATGAGTAGGAACATGTAAAACTCATGCAATGCAATGCAACCTATACATATGAATGAAACTATATGATTCTTGTCCACTTGATTAAAAGTAAGTAAGCTCTTCAAGACAATCACAAATCAAATTCCACCAACTCAATTCTTATAAAGTAAGAACAGATAAAAATGCAAGAAGGTAGCTCATGAAAGCAAAGAACATAGAATTTAAGCATTGAACCCTCACTGATGATGTATGTACACTCTAATCTCTCTAGTGTATAGGGTAATCACTCTATCCTTCTCTAATCATGCTTTCTAAATTTTGTTCTTCACCTAACCAATCAACAACATTTAATGTACCAATGCAAACATCATGAGGTCTTTTCAAGGTTGTAATGGGGCTAAGGTAAAGGTAAGGGTATATATGGCTAAGTAAGCTTATATATTGAATCTTTAATTAACCTAAGCTTTCACCTAACACATATATGTATATTCTATATAACTTTAAATTTCATACCTAGCTACCCAAACTTTCCCTTTCACATTCCATACTCATGTATCAACTTTAATTTTATCATATTTGCATTGATCTTTGAATTTTTACTTAGCATTGGGGTAATTTTGTCCCCTTATTTATTTATTGAATATTTGTGGATTTTTTTTAAATAAAAATAAACATAGCTTATCAATGCACATGGATTTTTTTATAGTTTCACATGAGTAGGTACCCAAATTCCTATTATGTTATCATGACACATTCCCTTATCATCTTTTGTTCCCATAATCTTCCCATACTTAATTAACACGCAATTCTATCTTAAGGCTAGTGATGTGGTAAAATATAGAACAAATGGGATTTAAAGGCTCAAAGTGGCTAACAAAGGTAACTTAAGGGGTAGGCTTAATTTGGATAAGTGAGCTAAACAAATAATGGCCTCAATCACATGCAAGCATATAAATATATTAAACATTGGACATATAGGGTGAAACAAAATATAGATTACAATCATAGAGAAGTAAATACACAAGAATAAAATATTTATGGTTAAATAAGGTAACCATGTAACTAAGCTCAAAGTCTCACAGGTTGTGTGTTCTTTAGCTCAAAAACCATGTTCCAATTACAACTTCAAACAAATTTAACATAAAAATTTTGATTAAAATTAGTGAAATTTTGTTCCATCAAAAATAGGGTCTTAGAAGAAACTTATTATCTTTTCAATCAAGTAGAACATGCATGCAACTAACCTATTACTATGCAATTTATCCTATTCTACAAAAGAAAAACTAACTAAATATCCTATTTTTTGGTGTTAAGGAAGGGAAATTACCTCTGGAAGTCAGGTACTGACCGACCTCCCCACACTTAAGGCTTTGCACCGTCCTCGATGCCATCTGTCAGGAATAAAGGTGGGCTGGTAGCAGTATCTCCACAGTCGGGACCATCATGACTCCCTGTGCTGGTAAAGGAAGTGGAGTCCAGGGTGTCTGGGTCTTTGTATTTTCCCATAAGTAGCTCCTTGAGGTATGTGAACCGGTGCTTGTTACAGCACTCTCTTAGCTTTACTTTGTGTTCCTGCCGATCTAACCTTTCAAGTATCTGATGGAACAGTTGGTTTGTTGTAGGTGCTTGTAGTGTTGAAGGGGGAATGTCTTCATCCGGTTCAGTAGATTAGCTTGTAGTGGCTGCTGGAGGTCTGATATATTTCCCGTTAGGGACGTATTGATCATCCCGTGGAAGCATGGCTTTGGTGTCCCCAACTCTGTAGGAGACTCCGGCTGCTGAGACGAGATCTGAAACCAAGGCGGGAAAAGGTAAGTTGCCCGCAATTTGTACGTGTCCTATTGCATTTCGGATGTGTCTTGGTAAGTTTAGATGCTGGTCTATAAGGATGCACCATAGTAGAACGGCCATGTCTGCAGTGAAGGAGGACTCATGGGTGCTCGGGAAAACGTAATGGGACATAATCTGTGCCCAGACGCGAGCCTCTAGGGTAAGTGCAGAAGCCGATATTTCCTTAGGTCAGGAATGATGGTATCCGTAGATCCATCTGCTGCCAGGTTTTGCGATAGCTCTGAGAATAGCGTCCCAGTAAAATTGGTATGTCTGGCGCTTGAGTGCGGCCTCTTGAAATGCGTCCAATCCTTCTGGAGTAGGGGGAAGATCTAAAGCTCGTTGAATGGCCTCTTTTGTAATGGGGACTTGCTTCTGACGGACATAGACAGACTGCAGGGTTGGCAGGTGGAAATTAGAGTAGAACTCGACAACCCAGGAAAGATTAATCTGCCGTGGCTGTCTCTGTAGGAATCCCCATTTTTGTCGCTCAATTCGCAGCTCAACAAATTCAGCAATACGGGTCGGGAGGATAAGAAGGTATTCGTTGTTGTAACTCCTTTCTTTCAGGATGGGGAACATCTGCTCACAGTAGCGGTTGGTGAATCGCGCAGTGTCCTTTGTTGGGAAGGCTTTTTCTTTTTCATCAACCTTTATAATCCTCTTAATTCTTTTTGTTGAGGGCTTAACTGCAATTGAAGATGGCTCTGTCACTAATGCTCTTTTTGATCCTCTTCTTGCTGTTGATTTGGGAGTAGCTTTCTCTTTACCTTTCTTGGTGGCCATCCTGAAAGGGGAAGAGTAAGGATGTTAAAACTTCAAGGGATAGAGCAAGGAAGAGAACGGGAAAGGTGGTAATCAATGCACATTAAAGATGAATGATGTTAACACATGGTCATGACTACATGTGAGAAATCGTCAATGGAAATATAGCAAGTGTATATGATGACAATTAAATGTAAGGTGTTTATTGGCATGCCAGCAAAGGCATGAGTAGCATAGATCAAGCATTCAATCTCCAAGATAGATTACCAAGCCTTTCAAACTAATAACCTATTTGTAATAACAATTATATTTAAATAATATAATATAAAAAGGATTTTGTGAAAAGCAAGCATTTAGAGTAGAAGAATGAAAGAAATCCTAAAAATAGTGCATAATGCCATATGGGCGTTTTCACAAACACATAGCATGCATGGTAAGTAAGCTATTGAAAGTATTAAATTGAGCATGCAAGCAACCCTATAAAAATTAATATATAATTGTCAAACAATTTCGTAACAATCCACAAGCAAATCATAAAAAATAATAATGACCCAAATAAATTTCCAACACCAAGTAAAAGAAAAAGAAAGAAAAAGAAAACATGGATAAGGAAATTAAAAAGAAAAAAAGAAGAAGAATAGAAAAGTATGGAGGGGAGAAGAAAAGAAAAACCTTGATAATGGTGGTGAGAGAAAGTAGAAAATGAGAAAGAAGGAAGAAGGAACGAAGGGGAAGAAAGAAATAAGAAAGGAAAAGAAAAAGTAGGATTTGGGGAAGAAAAAGATAAGATATTTTGGCAGATATGGAGATGTTGTGCGGCGCCAACGACGCGGACGCGTGGATTACGCATTCGCGCGGATGGCGCTTATATGAATCGACGCGGATGCGTCGGTCACGCAGACGCGTGACTTGTTCTAAGCTACTGGCGCAAGAGCAGCCTTGCGCTCGCACAACTCTCTGTTCAAAACTCATTGTTGCCAATTTTCTAGGTGACGCGTTCGCGTGGTGGACGCGATCGCGTGAATGGCCAAGATTGGAGGATGACACGGACGCGTGGGGCACGCGTTCGCATGGTAGGGCTTGTGCGTCTAGCGCCATTCCAGCCCCACTCCTTCACAACTTGCTGCCATATTGCCTTTCTTACGTCGATTTTCAGGGCACGCGTTCGTGTGGGAGGCATTTTTCCCACATGACGCGGACGCGTCGACGACGTGGTCGCGTAGGTCAAATTGTGCCAAAGGCACGCCTCCAGCCGCGCTCTCGCATGACTTTCTGTCAAGTTTGCTTTTCTTCCCAGGGCCAATATGACGCGGACGCGTCAGTGACGCTGTCGCGTTGCATGCCGCTTTCCTCCTCTCTCTTCGTTTTTTTATATGGAATATGCAAATGCAGATGCAAACTATAGGCACTAGTACTGAGAAGAGTTGTTGAGAAAGGAAATAGAGAAATAAAAGAAAAGAACGATCATACCATGGTGGGTTGTCTCCCACCTAGCACTTTGTTTTAACGTCCTTAAGTTGGACGCTCCACTAGCTCAGTCTTCTACTGTTGGTGGATCTTCCAAGAGGAAGATTTCTAACTCCTTGTTTTTCTTCGCCTTCTCACCATGATATAGCTTTAAGCGATGTCCATTAACTTTGATGAGTTCAGAGCTTGAAGGATGATTCAGGTGGAAAACTCTGTATGGCTCGGCCTTCTCTACTCTATATGGACATTCTCATCTTGATCTCAACTTGCCTGGCATGAGCCTCAGTCTAGAGTTGTAAAGGAGGACTTAGTCCCCAGCTTGGAACTCTCTCCTCTTGATGTGCTTATCATGTACAGCCTTCATCTTTTCCTTGTACAGCCTTGAGTTCTCATAAGCTTCTAGGCGAAGGCTTTCTAATTCTTACAGTTGCAACTTCCTTTCAGCTCTGGCTTTCTCAAATCCCATGTTGCACTCCTTCACTGCCCAAAAGGCTTTGTGCTCTACCTCAACTAGGAGATGATAGGCTTTTCCATAAACTAAGCGGAAGGGACTCATCCCAATGGGTGTCTTGTATGCAGTTCTGTAAGCCTAGAGTGCATCTTGTAGTCTGGTGCTCCAATCTCTTCTATGAGGTTTGACTATCTTCTGCAATATACGCTTTATCTCTCTGTTAGACACCTCGGCTTGCCCATTAGTCTGGGGATGGTAGGCTGTTGCTACTTTATGAATTATCCCATGCTTCTTCAGTAATCCTGTTAGTCTCCTGTTACAAAAATGGCTGCCTTGATCGCTCACGATTGCTCGTGGTAATCCAAAGTGACAAATAATATGGTTTCTAACAAAGGAAACAATAGTGTTAGCGTCATCAGTGCGGGTAGGAGTTGCTTCCACCCATTTAGAAACGTAATCTACAGCTAACAATATATAAAAATGACCATTAGAATTTGGAAATGGACCCATGAAGTCAATGCCCCAAACATCAAAAATTTCACAGAAAAGCATAATCTGTTGAGGCATCTCATCCCTCTTGGATATGTTACCAAACCTTTAGCATGGGAAACAAGATTTACAAAATTCAGCAGCGTCTTTAAAAAGAGTAGGCCACCAGAATCCACAGCCTAAAATTTTTCTAGCTGTTCTTTGAGGGCCAAAATGTCCTCCACTCTCAGATGAGTGGCAGGTTTCTAAAATAGACTGGAATTCTGATTGAGGCACACACCGTCTAATTACCTGGTCAGTGCCACATCTCCATAAATATGGGTCATCCCATATATAATATTTGGACTCGCTTTTCAGCTTGTCTCTTTGATGCTTAGTAAAGTCTGGAGGAAAAGTACGGCTAACTAGATAATTATCTACAGGTGCATACCAAGTGACTACTTCAGATACTGCTTGTAAGTTGTCGAATGGAAAATTATCATTTATAGGAGTGGAGGTATCCTTAATGTGCTCAAGGTGACTCAAGTGGTCTGCCACTAGATTCTGGTTACCACTCCTATCCTTAATTTCTAAATCATATTCTTACAGTAGCAGTATCCAACGTATAAGCCTCGGTTTAGACTCTTTTTTAGCTAATAAATACTTTAGAGCTGCATGGTCTGAGTACACTACTACTTTAGTACCAAGTAAATAGGCTCGGAATTTATCCAGAGCAAAAACAATAGCAAGAAGCTCTTTCTCAGTAGTAGTGTAATTAGACTGAGCGGCATCTAAAGTCTTAGATGCATAAGCAATTACAAAAGGATCCTTACCTTCACGCTGAGCCAACACCGCTCCTACTGCATGACTGGAGGCGTCGCACATGATTTCAAATGGCTCCAGTCTGGTCCTCTCACAATTGGAGCTTGAGTCAGGGCGGTCTTCAGCTTATCAAACGCTTGTTTGCAATCCTCACTGAACTCAAACTCAATATCTTTCTACAGTAGTCTAGATAAGGGTAGTACTACCTTACTGAAGTCCTTAATGAATCTCCGGTAAAAACCTGCATGGCCAAGGAACGAACGGACTTTCCTCACAGAGGAGGGGTAAGGTAAACTAGAAATAATATCCACCTTTGCTGGATCTACAGAAATGCCAGTATTAAACATAACATGTCCTCGTACAATCCCTTGTTTTATCATAAATCGACATTTTTCAAAATTCAATACAAGGTTTATACTAACACATCTATCTAATACTCTAGATAAACTATCTAACCAAAGGCTAAATGAATCACCATAAACACTAAAATCATCCATAAAAACCTCCATACAGTTCTTAATAAGGTCAGAGAAAAGAGTCATCATACACCTCTGGAAAGTAGCTGGTGCATTGCATAAGCCAAAGGGCATTCTCTTATAAGCATAAGTTGCAAAAGGACATGTAAAAGTAGGCATTTCCTGATCTTCAGGAGCAATGTGAATTTGAAAATAGCCTGTATAACCATTTAAAAAGCAATAATGGGATTTACCTGACAGGCGATCAAGCATCTGATCAATGAATGGCAAGGGGTAATGATCCTTGCGAGTGGCTTGGTTGAGACTCCTATAGTCAATGTAAACTCTCTATGAATTCTGCACTCTAGTTGTCAGAAGCTCTCCATGCTCATTTCTTACTGTTGTGATTCCAAACTTCTTGGGCACCACTTGTACTGGACTAACCCATTCGCTATCTGAGATGGGGTAAATGATATCTGCTTCAAGTAGCCTGGTCACTTCTTTCTTGACAACTTCTAAGATGGTGGGATTCAATCTTCTTTGAGGTTGACGGACAAGCTTTTCTCCCTTTCTAGGAATATTCTGTGCTCACAAACTTGAGGGTTGATGCCTACTATATCCGCTAGGCTCCATCCAATTGCTTTCTTGTGTTTTCTCAGCACACTGAGTAGCTGTTCTTCTTGTTGAGAAGTGAGTTCCCTTGCAATGATAACTGGAAACTTCTGCTTGTCCTCAAGGTAAACATACTTGAGGTGTGAAGGAAGGGGCTTTAATTCTAATTTCTGCTTATGGTCAGGCTCTGGATTATCTGGAGCTAGTGATAATGGTGAAGTGCTCTCATTGTTCTCTGAGAATGTCCCCACACTTGGACCTTGTATTGTGTACTTCTCTTCTAATTCCTCCTGGTGAACTTCAGCCACGATTTCATCTATGATGTCACACTGGGAGATAGAATGATCATCCGGAGGGTGCTTCATAGCTTCATTTAAACTGAATTTCACTATTCTGCCATCTATTTCAAAAGAATAAGTTCCGGAAAATGCGTCCAGCTTGAACTTTGAAGTCTTCAGGAATGGTTTTCCAAGCAGGATTGACGATGGTCTTCCTGAGTCATTAGGGGGCATTTCCAGGATATAGAAGTCAATGGGAAATGTGAGCCCCTTAATGCGCACTAATACATCTTCAGCAATTCCAACCACTGTAATAATGCTTTTATCTGCTAACACAAAACGAGCTGCCGACCTTTTTAAGGGAGGGAGCCTCATGGTATCATATATAGACAAAGGCATTATACTAACACACGCTCCTAAATCACACATGCAGTCAGAAAATATCACACCTCCAATAGTACAATTAACCATACATGGACCTGGATCACTACACTTTTCAGGTATACCTCCCATTAAAGCAGATATATAACTACCTAAGGGAATAGTTTCTAATTCATTAATTTTGTCTTTATGTAAACATAAATCTTTTAGAAACTTTGCATATTTAGGTACCTGCTGAATAACATCAAAAAGGGGAACAGTTACCTCAACCTTTTTGAATATTTCTACTATTTTGGGATCAAGTTCCATCTGCTTCTTGGGCTTCCTTGCAATTTGTGGAAATGGAATAGGGAGGGTGTTTTCTACAGCGTCTGCATCCTTTGGTGCTTCTTTCTGTGGTTGAGCTTCTTTTTTTCAACCATGTCTTGTATGTCCTCTTCCTCTTCAGCATCTTCTACTTCCACTACCTCTTCAACTGAGGCGTGCTCTGGTGGGTTTGGCTCCTCCTGATTCCTTTCTTGCCACCCTTTGGATTGGGTAAGGGTTGAGAAGGAATTCCACTGGAGCTTGCATGTTGAGTGTATGAAGTATTGGATGATCCCAACTGAGAGATGAGAGCTTGTATAGCGGATGTTAGACCGTTAAGTGAACTTTCCACGTTCTTTTGTCCTTGCGCAATGGATTGAAACATCTCGTCATTCGGAGAGGAATTAGAACAAGTGATATAAGGAATTTGTTGTTGGTTGTGCTGTGGTCCTTGGGATTGCCTCAGGTGAGGTGCTCTGTAAGGCTGGTTCTGGTTCTGCTGCCTGTTGTTGTTATTATTCCACCTCTGATTTCCTTGATTGTCTCTGCCTCCTCTGTTATTATTGTCCCTCCAACCCTGGTTAGAATTATCTCTCCAATGTGGTCTTGTACTTTTTCATAGACCCATTGCTAGCACTTTTCAATGTGGTCTTATCTTGGGGCCTTATGCCCTGTGTGACGTAACCGAGTAACACTATCTTGTCAATCATATGGTAGGGGCATGCTTCCAGAAGATTATTGAAGCACTCCCAGTATTCATAGAGAGTCTCAGATTCATCCTGAACAATCATGGAAATGTCTTTCCTCAGTTTATCAGTAACTTCAGCTAGAAAGAATTTTTCCAAGAATTCTCTTCTCAGTGTATCCCAGTTGGATACAGTTGCTGCTGGTTGAGTGTAGTACCACTCTCTTGCCTTCCCCTCAAGAGAAAACGGGAAAGCTTTAAGCAAAATTGTAGTTTCATTTGCACCATCACGCCTGACAGTAGAACAGGCTGCTTGAAAATCTCTCAGGTGCTTGATAGGCTCTTGAGCAGGCAAGCCATGAAACTTGGGCATCAAATTGAGCAGTGCGGTCTTTATTTCAAAGTCTGTAGCCACCACTGGGTGACGCGCTTGAAATGGTTGCATTGTAAAATCAGGGGCTCCAGCCTCCTGGATAGTAACTCTCCTAGCTGCTGCCATGTTACCTGCACGTAAATCAACCAAATCAGTAGAACGGGGGCTGGTTTCTTTCTCAAGTGACGTTTCAGATCCGCCCTCAGAGAGTACTAACCAATGCCGAGCTTGCCTTATTCGTGAAATAGTTCTTTCAATCTCAAGATCGAATACTGGCAAGTTTGGATTAGGAAGTGAATGCGTCATCTAACGAAAGAAACAAGCAGCTCATAGTAGCAAAATAAAATAAAATGCAAATAAATAAAATCCAATCAATAACTTTAGCACTTTATTGTAACTCCCCGGCAACGGCGCCAAAAATTGACGTGGCAAAAATTGGCGAGTCAAGAATTGTTGTAAGATATTCGTCTCAAGTATAGTTCTTAACCAACCAGAAATCCGCTTATCAATTTAGAAGGGTTGTCACAAAAATTAAATTTAAAATACTGGGAGTATGAATCCCAGGTCGTCTCCCAATGAGTTGCAGAAAGGTGTGCTACTTTATTAATCAGATATTTTCAAAAAGAGTTTGAGTTGAATAAATAGGAAATTAAATTGGGGAAATTAAGTAATTTAAATAAAAGCCTTGACTGTGAGTAGATTAGCTGGAAGCCTTATTCTTGTTGTAGTACTCTCAAGATTAATTAATAATTGAAGGTTGTTCTGTTTAGTTATCCCTTACTAGGTAAGGGAAAGTCAAACAACATGGAATACTGTTTCTATTCACAAGTCCCAATCCGCTGATGCCAGGGCATCTTGGCCAGTTTCACTGACCTTTTCTTTACTATTTTTAGGGGAGTTTCATGCATTTCTTTAGGAAATAAGCTAGTTTTGGGTAGATATTCACCTACACCTTTATTCAAGCATACATTGTGCATTTTACATTATTTCATGAGGATTTTGCATGAATTTAGTGACAAATTGTATGCTGCATTACCCATGACTTGGACTAGAACTTTGATGCACTCTGTTGCTTAATTTCAGGACCAAAGGAAGCAACGAAAGGGAGGTAACTTGCAAGGTTAATAAGAAAAGTGATTGCCAATAACACTCTCAAAGCCATCATTGCCCACATTAAGAGTCACGTTAACTAAGTTAACGTGCACTCTAACGTGGAGAAGGGAAGTTGAGCCAACATTAGTGACACTAAACATTGTCACTAACGTTGGCAAACACTCATGAGTGGCCACGTTAGAGCCCACGTTAACCTAGTTAACGTGACCTCTAACGTTAAAGGGGGAAGAGAAGCCAACGTTAGTGACATTCAACATTGTCACTAACATTGGCCTAAGGATGCAACATACCACGTTAACTCCCACGTTAACTTGGTTAACGTGGGAGCTAACGTGAGAAGTGAGAGTTGTCGACAATGTTAGTGACACTCAACATTGTCACTAACATTGGAAGCAACCACACAACCCCCCAAGGAGCCATGTTAACCTCCACGTTAACTTAGTTAACGTGGAAGCTAACGATGAGGAATGAATGATGAGCCAACGTTAGTGACACTCAACATTGTCACTAACGTTGGGATGGCTAAGAATGGCCACGTTAGAAGCCACGTTAACCTAGTTAATGCGGACTCTAACGTGAGATCTAGGGGCACATTGGAACGTTAGTGAAAATGTTAAGTGTCACTAACGTTCTCGAAGTTTCGCAAGGCCACGTTAGAAGCCACGTTAACCTAGTTAACATGGGCTTTAACGTGAAGCAAATAGGGGCACAGTGGAACGTTAGTGACAATGTTGAGTGTCACTAACGTTCTCGAAGTTTGGCAAGGCCACGTTAGAAGCCACGTTAACCTAGTTAACGTGGGCTCTAACATGAGGCAAAGGGGTACATTGGAACGTTAGTGAAAATATTGAGTGTCACTAACGTTCTCGAACTTATACTTTCACTAAATGTTAACACCCCTAACGCCCTGAGCTAAAGTCTCTGCCCACTTAGCACTTTCTCTCTGCAAGTAAAGCCAAGCCCAAATGAAGAAAAGAACTGCTTCAAACTCAAGATCCAAAGGCCTTCAGTCATTTACTTCCAGTCCTTTAATTCTAGCATTTACTTTTCTGTTATTTACATTCCCGCCATTTTATTTTCTGCAACTCTCAACCCAATTTCTGGATTCGCTCAACTAGAACATTCTTCTAATTAAAGTTTCTTGATCAATCAATCCCTGTGGGATTCGACCTCACTCTATTGTGAGTTTTTACTTGACGACAAATTCGGTACACTTACCGAAAGGAGATTTGTTGAGAGACAAGTTTTCTGTGCATCAAGTTTATGGCGCCGTTGCCGGGGATTGATTTTGCATCAACAATGATTAAATTGGAAGATCACTAGATTGAGCATTTTTATTTTTGTGAATTTTATTTTCTGTTTGAGTAATTTACTTTTTGTTTTCGTTAAACTTCTTCCCTTCCCCCTCTACTCTGTTGTTTTACTTTGTTATTTTCAATTCTGTTTGCTAACCCACTAACTGTTCGATATATTGCATCACCCACAACTAATAGTAATTCTGACACAAATACTTTCTGCACCTATCTTTTCTTGCTTGCACTTGATGGTTGTATGACAGGGAGAAGAAGCGGGGCTTCAACTTCCTTCGATTCTGAACCTGAGAGGACCTTCCTTAGATTAAGGAGGGAGTCAAGAGGAAAGAAAGTGGTTGGTGTTGAGGAAGAAGAGGAATTCTTTGAAACAAACATGGAAGACAACATGGAAAACCATCATGAAGAAGAGGATCACAACCATGGGGGAGGAGGTAGAGCAAATCATGCTTGGGAGGATAGAAGAGTTTTGGGCTCTTACATCAATCCAAACCCAGGCAATTGTGGAAGTAGCATCCAAAAGCCAACAATCCATGCCAACAACTTTGAACTTAAACCACAGCTCATCACCCTTGTTCAGAACAACTGCTCGTTTGGAGGAGGTGTTCAAGAAGACCCCAATCAACATTTGACCACCTTCCTGAGAATATGTGACACAGTGAAGTCTAATGGTATTCATCCTGACGCCTATAGGCTGCTCCCTGAGAATAGTGACACAGTGAAGTCTAATGGTGTTCACCCTAACGGCTATAGACTGCTCCTATTTCCATTATCACTTAGGGACAAAGCAGCCAAGTGGCTGGAATCCTTCCCAAGGGAAAGCTTGACAACTTGGGAAGACGTGGTGAACAAATTTTTAGCAAGATTTTACCCTCCTCAACGAATCAATAGGCTGAGAGCTGAGGTCCAAATTTTCAGGCAACAAGATGGTGAGACTCTATATGAAGCATGGGAGAGGTTCAAGCAATCTCCACTTCATCAACAACCCAAGAAGGAGTGAATAAAGAAGTAGAGGGGAGTCAGGAGCAAGCCAACTACATTGGGAATTCACCAAGAAAAAACTATGATCCATACTCCAAGACCTACAACCCTGGATGGAGAAACCACCCAAACTTTGGGTGGGGAAGTGAGCAAGATCAAAACCAAGACCAGAGACGTTACAACTCCAACAACAACACTTCTCCACACGCCTATCAAAACCAAAACAGCATATCTGCTCTGAATCACCCATCAATTGATGATAAGCTCTCTAAGATCAAAACCTTAATTGAAAGAGTATGCAAAGACATTCGAAACAGTAAAGCATTCAGAGAGGAAGTGCAGTCAAACATGCAGAATCAAAATGCTACCATCAAGAAACTGGAGACACAAATCAGCTATCTGTTTAAGCAGCTTCCTAACCACAACTTTTGCTATGATGCCCATTCAAGCAAAAGGGAGGAGTGTCAAGCTATCACACTTAGGAGTGGGAAGGAACTGAAGGAACGTCCCCAAAAACCATAAGAAGAAGGCTCAAATGAAAAGGGAGAAGAGCAAGATGGAGTTCAACCTCCCACGCCAAGTCTGCAGAAAGAAAAAGGGATACCACAACTGAACATCTCAAGAGCTCCATATCCCCAGCAATTGAAGAAAAGGGAAGATGACAACCAGTTCTTGAGATTTTTGGAAATCTTTAAGAAGCTACAAATCAACATACCCTTTGTTGAAGCCATAGAACAAATGCCACTCTATGCCAAGTTTTTGAAGGAGCTAATGACTAAGAAGAGAAGCTGGAAGAACAATGAGACTGTGATATTAACCGAAGAGTGTAGTGCTATCATTCAACATAAACTACCGCAGAAACTGAAGGATCCTGGGAGTTTTCAGATCCCTTGTATTATAGGAGAAATCACAGTGGAGAAGGCTCTTTGTGACTTAGGGGCCAGCATCAATTTGATGTCAGTAGCTATGATGAGAAAGATGAAAATTAAGGAGGTAAACCAACAAAAATGGCCCTACAACTGGCAGACCGATCGTTCAAATTCCCTCATGGGATAGTAGAGGATTTGCTGGTAAAAGTGGGAGATTTCATATTTCCAGCAGATTTTGTGGTGCTGGACATGCAGGAGGACGCCAAGACCTCCATAATCTTGGGAAGGCCATTCTTGGCCACTGTTGGAGCTGTCATTGATGTTCAGAAGGGTGACCTCACCCTGAGATTACACAATGAAAATATGACATTCAATGTGTTCAAGGCCATGAGTTACCCACCCGAACAATTGGGGGAATGCAAGAGGTTAGATGCACTTGAGAATGAAGTGTAGGAGAATTTTGAAGAAGAAGAACCTGAAGAGGACGAGAGATTGGTGGAGGAAGAATCTGAATCAAGTGAAGAGGTGGCCACAGCAGAAATACCTATACCAGATACACCAAAGGAAGGGAACGAAAAGTTAGAAGCACCCAAACTTGAACTCAAAGTACTGCCACCCACTCTCAAATATGCATATCTAGGAGAAAATGAAAACTACCCAGTAATCATAAATTCATCCCTCAGTCATGATCAAGAGGACGAGCTACTCAAGGTGCTGCGGGAGCATAAGGATACCATTGGATGGACCCTTGCTGACTTGAAGGGAATCAGTTCAGCCATATGCATGCATAAAATACTTTTGGAAGATGATGCCAAGCCATCCATTCAATCCCAAAGAAGGCTGAACCCAATCATGAAGGAAGTGGTACAGAAAGAGGTTATGAAGCTTTGGTAAGGAAGGGTCATATACCCAATTTCGGACAGCCCTTGGGTTAGCCCCATACATGTTGTGCCTAAGAAGGGAGGAATCACTGTGGTTACCAATGAGAAGAACGAGCTCATACCTACAAGGACTGTCACAGGATGGCGAATGTGCATAGACTACAGAAAACTCAATAAGGCTACACGAAAGGACCATTTTTCCCTTCCATTCATGGATCAGATGTTGGAAAGACTTGCAGGGCACGCATATTATTGTTTTCTCGACGGTTATTCAGGATATAACCAAATAGTGGTTGATCCGAGAGACCAAGAGAAAACCTCATTTACTTGTCCGTATGGAGTGTTTGCCTATAGGTGCATGCCATTTTGGTTATGTAATGCTCCTGCAACTTTCCAACACTGCATGCTTTCTATCTTTTCAGATATGATAGAAAAATTCATTGAAGTTTTTATGGATGATTTCTCGGTATTCGGAGATTCCTTTCCTAGTTGCCTACATCACCTCGCCTTGGTATTGAAAAGATGCCAAGAGACTAATTTGGTCTTGAACTGGGAAAAATGCCACTTCATGGTGATAGGAGGAATAGTCCTTGGTCACAAGGTCTCTCACCAAGGCATTGAGGTTGAAAGAGCTAAAGTAGAACTTATTGAAAAATTACCCCCACCCAGTGATGTCAAGGCAATTAGGAGTTTTTTAGGGCATGCTGGTTTTTACAGAAGGTTCATTAAAGATTTTTTAAAGATAGCCAAGCCCTTAAGCAATCTCCTTGTATCTGATACACCATTTATCTTTGATGAAACATGCATGCTAGCATTTGCACATTTGAAAATGAGGTTATCCTCTGCTCCTATCATCTTCCCACCTGATTGGAACTTACCATTTGAATTGATGTGTGATGCATCTGATTTTGCAGTTGGGGCAGTGTTAGGACAAAGGAAAGATAACTTAGTAGGACGAGCCATATCGCTTCAAGAAATGTTCAGATGGAATCCTTAGAAGATGTGTTTCGGAAGAAGAAGGAAGAGAAGTCCTGTGGAATTGCAACGGTTCATGTTATGGCGGGCACTTTGGAGGGGACAGAACTGCCGCAAAGGTGTTACAAAGCGGATTCTTTTGGCCCACCCTTTTCAAGGATGCCAAGGAACTAGTAAAAAGCTGCAATGAATGCCAAAGATCTAGAAACCTGCCCAAAAGAAACGCCATGCCACAAAATTTCATCTTCGAACTGGAACTGTTTGATGTGTGGGGAATAGATTTCATGGGACCATTCCCAACCTCATATGCAAACAAGTACATCCTGGTAGCAGTGGATTATGTTTCCAAATGGGTAGAGGCTATTGCAACCCCAACTAATGATAACAAGGTAGTCATGAACTTCCTCAGGAAAAATATCTTTAGCCGGTTTAGAGTCCCAAGATGCCTCATCAGTGACGGAGGGAGCCACTTTTGTAACAAACCACTAGAAGCTCTCCTCCTACGATATGGGGTAAAACACAAAGTAGCCACACCATACCATCCTCAAACAAGTGGGCAAACTGAGATATCCAACAGAGAGCTGAAGAGGATCCTGGAAAAGACTGTGGGTGCATCTAGAAAGGATTGGTCGAAAAAGCTGGATGATGCTCTTTGGGCATACAGAACAGCATTCAAAACTCCACTTGGAATGTCTCCATATCAACTGGTCTATGGGAAGGCTTGTCATTTACCACTGGAGCTGGAGCACAAAGCTCTCTGGGCTATCAAGATACTAAATTTTGACAGCATTGCTGCTGGTGCAAAAAGGATCTTGCAGCTGCAAGAGATGGAGGAATTCAGGTCACAAGCCTATGAAAACCCTAAGATGTATAAAGAAAAGGCAAAGAGAAAACATGACATGCATCTTGCGCCCAGAAGTTTTGAAAAGGGGCAGCGAGTATTCCTTTACAATTCTAAATTAAGGCTGTTCCCAGGAAAACTCAAGTCAAGGTGGTCCGGACCTTTCATGGTTACGAAAGTATCACCATATGGCCACATCAAAATCACGGATGAAGGTTCAGAGAGGACTTTTACAGTGAATGGACAAAGACTCAAGCATTATCTGGGCAACATGGGGGAAAACCCCAGAGTAAAGTACCATCTCAAGTAATTAAGGACTCGTCGAGCTAGCGACGATAAAAGAGTGCTCTGTTGGGAGGCAACCCAACCTCAGGTAATTTCACTTTCATCTTTATTTCAATAAAAAAATTTCACAAGTCGTTTCTCCTATATTGTAAGGAGCTAAGTTTGGTGTTCCACACCAGAACAATCCAAGAGTGATGGTATAATTCTAAGTTTGGTGTTCCACCAAAGGACATTGGTTAGAATTACACTCCACTCCAGAGGAACATTGCTAGCTCCATCCAATCAAGAGAAACCACTTAGATGTAGTTAGACTATAGGTTATCATTGCTTTGTTGACAACAAGATATGGGGTTCTCTGCATATGTGCAATGTTTAGACTGGGCAAGAAACTAAGTTTGGTGTTCACACACTAAATTGAGTTCAAAAAGCACCAGCATACATGCAAGCTAACTATGTCTCAAGTGCTTTGGGAACAAGCAACTTCCAATAACCTTGCAGGAACCTTATGAGGAAATGGTGCACCTCAACCCAAAGAAGCTAGGCAGCAAAAACTAGGTTGATTACAAAGAGAGAGGGCAACCAGAAATCATCACCCAAAGGTTGTATTGTTACTTAATTCCATTGTACTCAGAATTGTTGAAAGTTGGAAGTCCGAATGCACTTTTGATTTGTAGTTACTCGTAGTTGAACCCTTTTTAAATTCTGTCTTTTAAGTTCTGAATAGGTCTATGTGTGCTAGTCTTTATGTCACTGCATCCTCCTTAACTTACTTGTAAGCTTGTCCATTTTAAATCAAATGAAGAAGAGAATGTTTATGTTTTTTTTTAAAAGACCAGAGTAGAGTTCATAATGTGGAAGTGCATTCATGAATCTTTGGGGTAGTCATAAGTTAGCTAAGTTGGTTCAACCACAAGGCTAGGAGGACAACTATCTATCCTGAATACTTGACTTTGGATATACCCATGAGACTAAGTTAATAACAAGATCCTAAAAAGAGAAAAGGGAAAGAACAATGGAAGTGAAAAAAACAAAAGAAAAAAAGTAAGCAATAAGGCTAGGCACCAATGGTTTGGACCTTGAGACAAGTGTCTGTGGTGCTCCTGTGTGAGGGATCTACTTGGATGAATAAGCTCTCAGGGGTGCTTTATCACTTGGTAACTTGGGTTAACTAACCCGGGATTATCAGCTGAAAATCCACTATCAAGAGTAACCCTCACTACAGAACATTTAGTAACCCAAAGAGGGATTTTGCATGAATTTAGTGACACATTGTATGCTGCATTACCCATGACTTGGACTAGAACTTTGATGCACTCTGTTGCTTAATTTCAGGACCAAAGAAAGCAAGGAAAGGGAGGTAACTTGCAAGGTTAATGAGAAAAGTGATTGCCAATAATACTCTCAAAGCCATCATTGTCCACGTTAAGAGTCACGTTAACTAAGTTAACGTGCACTCTAACGTGGAGAAGGGAAGTTGAGCCAATGTTAGTGACACTTAACATTGTCACTAACGTTGGCAAACACTCATGAGTGGCCATGTTAGAGCCCACGTTAACCTAGTTAACGTGACCTCTAACGTTAAAGGGGGAAGAGAAGCCAACGTTAGTGACATTTAACATTGTCACTAACGTTGGCCTAAGGATGCAACACACCACGTTAACTCCCACGTTAACTTGGTTAACGTGGGAGCTAACGTGAGAAGTGAGAGTTGTCGACAACGTTAGTGACACTCAACATTGTCACTAACATTGGAAGTAACCACACAACCCCCTAAGGAGCCACGTTAACCTCCACGTTAACTTAGTTAACGTGGAAGCTAACGATGAGGAATGAATGATGAGCCAACGTTAGTGACACTCAACATTGTCACTAACGTTGGGATGGCTAAGAATGGCCACGTTAGAAGTCACGTTAACCTAGTTAACGTGGACTTTAACTTGAGATCTAGGGTCACATTGGAACGTTAGTGAAAATGTTAAGTGTCACTAACGTTCTCGAAGTTTAGCAAGGCCACGTTAGAAGCCACGTTAACCTAGTTAACGTGGGCTTTAACGTGAAGCAAATAGGGGCACACTGGAACGTTAGTGACAATGTTGAGTGTCACTAACGTTCTCGAAGTTTGGCAAGGCCACGTTAGAAGCCATGTTAACCTAGTTAACGTGGGCTCTAACGTGAGGCAAAGGGGTACATTGGAACGTTAGTGAAAATGTTGAGTGTCACTAACGTTCTCGAACTTATACTTTCACTAAATGTTAACACCCCTAACGCCCTGAGCTAAAGTCTCTGCCCACTTAGCACTTTCTCTCTGCAAGTAAAGCCAATCCCAAATGAAGAAAATAACTGCTTCAAACTCAAGATCCAAAGGCCCAAGACTTGAAGAGCAAACTAGAAGCTAAGAAGAGTAGTATATATAGGAGTAGCTTTGAATTGAAAGGGAGTTCTAAAAGTTGGAAAAAGAGAATTACTCCCTGTATTTTACTTTTCTCTGCAATTTCTAGTTCTATGATGTATTCTCCATCTTTATTTTCATTTTCAAGTGCTATGAACAACTAAACCCCTTTCATTGGGTTAGGGAGCTCTGTTGTAATTTGATGGATCAATACTAATTTTCATTATTCTTCTTCTATCTTTTCTCTTGATTTTACTTGAAAGCTTTTGATCTTCATCCCATTGAGTAGTTATCTTGGAAGAGAAGCTATTCAAACTTGGATCACTTTTGAACCTTGAAAGAGGAATGAAGAGATCAAGCTAGAAATGCTTTCTCATGCTGGACCAAATTGGGTTTGGATGGGTATGTGACTATAACCCTCTCAATACTTGATTTGGGAAATGCATGTGGTATAATCAGTGACTATAGTTCATCTCTTCTCATGAGCAATTGACCAAGGAATTGGCTATTGATCAAGATTTGAGAGATTGAATTGCAAGAAATTGTAATTTAATCACTTAAGATTGCCAAGGAGATCAATGAGTGCATCGATTGAGGAAGAGATGAAAATGAATTTGATCCGGAGAATTGCAATATCTCCTAAGCCCAATGAACTCCCCATCTCTGATCTTACCCATTCTCTTTAATTTCTGCCATTTACTTTTATGAGCAAATCCCCCATTCCCATTTACAATTCTGCAATTTATTTTCAGTCATTTACTTCCAGTCCTTTAATTCTAGCATTTACTTTTTTGTTATTTACATTCCCGCCATTTTATTTTCTGCAACTCTCAACCCAAATTCTGGATTCGCTCAACTAGAACATTCTTCTAATTAAAGTTGCTTGATCAATCAATCCCTGTGGGATTCGACCTCACTCTATTGTGAGTTTTTACTTGACGACAAATTCGGTACACTTGCCGAAAGGAGATTTGTTGAGAGACAAGTTTTCCGTGCATCATCCGCTTACTTGGAAGGACAGGCTTTAGTGACTAGAGAGCCTTCCAACAATAAACCCAATTACAATCTCTCTTTTGAGCATTCCAACTCAAGGGTTCCTTTCTATCAACTCCCCATCAAGTTAGGGAACTACTCGCTCATTGTGAATGTAGAACTCATAACATAGGAAAGGGAATTAAAGAAAGACAAGATAAGTAAAACTCAAAGGAATCAATTAAAAATAAAAGTATCTCTTGTATTAATAAATTTTAAAATAATCCAATAGTAAAATTGAGTAAATTAAAGGACATGGAAGAGTAAAGGCAAGTAAAGAAAACGAACTAGAATGACGAAGTCTTGATGAGGTAATAACTCTTCTCAATATCCCAATGCAAAGAGTGATAGAAATAAAAATCCTAAGAACTATGAATGTGTAGAGAGAAAACCTAGAGGAGGAGTAAAACTAGATCTAAAACTTAAAACTGTGTAGAATGAATGTTGTTTTTGGTTTCTGCATGTCCTCTGGCTCTAGTCTGCTTTTTCGGGCCAAAAATTGGGTCAAAACAGGGCCCAAAATCGCCCCCAGCGATTCTGCAGATTATGCAGATCGCGCACATCACGCGATCGCGTCATTCATGCGGACGCGTCATTTGGCGTTTTACTTTGCCACGCGGGCGCGTCGTCCACGCCTCCGCGTCACTTGTGCTATTCCAATCCGTGCGGTTGCGTGAGCCATGCGGCCGCGTCACTGTGATTTCCTCTCTTCTGCGCGGTCGCGTGAGCCATGCGGCCGCGTCACTTCTCGCTAGTCATCTCCTTAATTTCTTGTGTTCCTTCCATTTTTGTAAGCTTCCTTTCCAATCTCCAACTCATTCATGCCCTATAAAGCCTGAAACACTTAACACATAAATCATGGCATCGAATGGAATAAGGGAGAATTAAAATACATAATTAAAAGTCTCTAGGAAGCAAGTTTTCAATCATGTAATAATTTTAGGAAGGAAATATAAATGAATGCTAATCATATGAATAAGTGGGTAAAGATCATGATAAAACCACACAATTAAACACATTATAAACCATAAAATAGTGGTTTATCAACCTCCCCACACTTAAACATTAGCATTTCCTCATGCTTAGTTGAAAGAGATAAAATAAATGAGTAGGAACATGTAAAACTCATGCAATGCAATGCAACCTATATATGTAAATGCAACTATATGATTTTTGTCCACTTGATCAATAGTAAATAAGCTCTTCAAAACAATTACAAATCAAATTCCACTAATTCAATTCTCATGAAGTAAGAACGGATAAAAATGCAAGAAGATAGCTCATGAAAGCAGGGAACATAGAATTTCAAGCATTGAACCCTCACTGATGATGTATGTATACTCTAGTCTCTCTAGTGTATAGGGTGATCACTCTATCCTTCTCTAATCATGCTCTCTAATTTTTGTTCTTCTCCTAACCAATCAACAACATTTAATATACCAATGCAAACATCATGAGGTGTTTTCAAGGTTGTAATGGGGCCAAGGTAAGGGTAAGGATACATATATGGCTAAGTAAGCTTATAAATTGAATCTTTAATTAACCTAAGCTTTCACCTAACCTCTATATATATTCTATATAACTTTAGAATGCATACCTAGCTACGCAGAAATTCCTTTCATATTCCATACTCATGTATTAACTTTTTATTTTAATTTTATCATACATGCATTGATCCTTGAATTCTTAACTTAGCATTGGGGTAATTTTGTCCCCTTATTTATTTATTGAAATTTTTTTTTTCATAAGCATAAAAATAAACATAGCTTATCAATGCACATAGATTTTTAATTCTTATAGTTTCACATGAGTAGGTATCCAAATTCCCATTATATTATCATGACACATTCCCTTATTATCTTTTGTTCCCACAATTTCCCATACTTAATTAGCACACACAATTCTATCTTAAGCTAACCAAAGATCCAGTTTGGGATATATAATTATATTTCTGCTTAAGGCTAGTAATGTGGCAAAATATAGAACAAATGGGATTCAAAGGCTCAAAGTGGCTAACAAAGGTAATTGAAAGGGTAGGCTTAATTTGGATAAGTGAGCTAAACAATTAATGGCCTCAATCATATGCAAACATATAAATATAATAAATATTGGACATATAGGATGAAACAAAATATAGATTACAATTATAGAGAAGTAAACACACAAGAATAAAATAATTATGGTTAAATAATGTAACCATGCATAAAGGCTCAAATCTCACAAGTTGTGTGTTCTTTAGCTTAAAAATCATGTTCCAAATACAACTTCAAGCAAATTTAACATAAAAATTTTAATTAAAATTAGTGAAATTTTGTTCCAAAAATAGAGTCTTAGAAGAAACTTATTGCCTTTCCAATCAAGTAGAACATGCATGCAACTAATCTATTACTATTCAATTTATCCTATTCTATAAAAGAAAAACTAACTAAATATCCTAATTTATTGGTGTTTAGGGAAGAAAAATTACCACCGGGAGTCAGGTACTGACCGACTTCCCAACACTTAAGGCTTTGCACCGTCCTCGGTGCCATCTATCAGGAACAGGGGTGGGCTGGTAGCAGTATCTCCACAGTTGGGACCATCATAGCTCCCTATGCTGGTAAAGGAAGTGGAGTCCGGAGTGTCTGAGTCCTTGAATTTTCCCATGATCAGCTCCTTGAGGTATGTGAATCGGCACTTGTTACGGCGCTCTCTCATCTTAGCTTTGAGTTCCTGCCGATCCAACCTTTCGAGTATCTGATGGAGCAATTGGTCTGTGGTAGGTGCTTGTGGTACTAAAGGAGGAATATCTACAGCCGATTCAATAGGCTGGCTTGTAGTGGCTGCTAAGGGTCTGATATATTTCCCATTAGGGACATATTGATCATCCCATGGAAGAATGGCTTTGGTGTCTCCAACTCTGAAGGAGACTCTGGCTGCGGATACGAGATCTGAGACCAAGGCGAGAAAAGGTAAGTTGCCCGCAATTTGTACGTGTCCCATGGCATTCCGGATGTGTCTTGGTAGGTTCAGAGGTTGGTCAGTAAGGATGCACCATAGTAGAACGGTCATGTTCGTAGTGAAGGAGGACTCGTGAGTGCTCGGAAAGAAATAATGGGACATGATCTGTGCCCATACGCGAGCCTCCAAGGTAAGTGCTAAAGCCGAGATTCCCTTAGGGCGGGTACGATGGTATCCGTAGATCCATCAGTTGCCAGGTAGTGCGATAACTCTGAGAACGGCGTCCTAGTCAAATTGGTACATCTGGCGCTTGAGTCCGGCTTCTTGAAAATCGTCTAGACCTTCTGGAATAGGGGGAAGATCTAGAGCTCTTTGAATGGCCTCTTCTGTAATGGGGACTTGCTTCTGACGGATAAAGACAGACTGCAGGGCTGGCAGGTGGAAGTTCGAGTAGAACTCGACTACCCAAGAAAGATTGACCTGCCTCGGCTGTCTCTGTAGGAAACCCCATTGTCTTTGTGCAATTTGTGGCTCAACAAAGGTAGCAATATGGTTTGGGAGGAGAAGAAGGTATTCGTTGTTGTAGCTCCTTTCTGCAAGGATGGGGAACATCTGCTCACAGTAGCGATTGGGAAATCGCGCAGTGTCCTTTGCTGGGAAGGCTTTTTCTTTATCATCAACCTTTATAATCCTCTTAAGTTTCTTTGTTGAGAGCTTTACCGCAGTTGAAGAGGGTCTTGCCACTAGTGCTCTTTTTGTTCCTCTTCTTGCTGTTGATTTGGGAGTAGCTTTCTCTTTTCCTTTCTTGGTGGCCATTCTGAAAAAGGGAAGAGAAAGTAAATTAAATTCAAAGAGATAGAGCAAGGAAGAGAACGGAAAAGGATGGTTATGAATGCACATTTAAAGGTAAATGATGTTAACACATGGTCATGACTACATGTGAAAAGTCATTAATGGAAAATAGTTAGTGCATATGACGACAAGTGAATGCAAGGTGTTTATTGGCATGCTGGCAAAGGCATGTGTAGCATAGATCAAGCATCACTTGTAACAAACCATCACGTTTGTATTGACAATTATTTTTAACGAATAACATATAAAAGAGGTTTTGTGAAAAACGGGCATTTATTAGTAGAATAGAATAACGTAGAAAAGTGCATAATACTATATAGGTTTTTTCACAAACACATAGCATGCGTGGTGAAATAATGTATGGAAATTATTAAATTGAACATGCAAACAACCCTTTAATAAGTAATATATAATTGCCAAACAAATTTAGAACAATCCACAAGCATATAATGAGAAATAATGACTCAAATAAATTTCTAACACCAAGTAAAAAGGAAACAAAAAAGAAAGAAAAAGAAAATATGAATAATGAAAGTAAAAAGAAAAGAAAAGAAGATAACATAAAAAATAAGAAGAAAAATAGAAAAGTAAGGAGAGAAGAAGAAAAAGAAAAACCTTGTTAATGGGGGTGAGAGAGAGAGTGAGGGTGTAAAAAGTGAGAAAGAAGGAAGAAGGAAGAAGGGAGGAGGAAGAAATAAGGAGGGAAAAGAAAATAGGATTTGAGGAGAAAAGATAAGATAAGTGGCAAATTAGGGGAGCTGTGCGGCGCAATCGACGCGGTTGCGTGGAGCACGCGGTCACGTGATTTGCGCTTATAATAATTGACGCGGTCGTGTCGGTCACGCGGTCGCGTGACCCGTTTTATGCTACTGGCGCGAGGGAAGCCTCGCACTTGCACAACTCTCTGTTCAAAATCATTAATTGCTAAATATTGGATGACGCGATCGCGTGGGACATGCGATCGCTCGAGTGGTCATGAGAAGGATATGCGCGGTCGCGTCAGTCACGCGGCCGCGTGGGAAGAATTTGTGCGTTAGCACCAATCCAGCACCACTCTTGCACAACTTTCGGTCGTGCACCCTTTTTACGTCGAAATCCAGGGCACGCGGCCGCGTGGGTGACGCGGTCGCGTGGGAGGCGAATGTTCCCACGTGACGCGGATGCGTCGGCGACGCGGTCGCGTGAGGCGATTTGTGCCATTGGCACGCCTCCAACCACGCTCTTGCGTGACTCTCTGTTCATTTTATTAATTCCTCCCATCTCCTGCGACGGGGACGCATCAATGATGCGGTCGCGTCACGTGAAATTTTTTTTTAATAAAAGTAAAAGTATGTAAATGCAGATGCACGAAATGTACTAATAAAGAGAAGAGTTATTAAATAGAAAAAGTAAAAATAAAGAAAAGAACGATCATACCATGGTGGGTTGTCTCCCACCTAGCACTTTGCTTTAACGTCCGTAAGTTGGACGCTCCATTAGTTCAATCTTCGGCTATGTGAGGATCTTCCAAGAGGAAGATCTCGAGCTCCTTGTTTTTCTGTATTCTCTCTCCATGGTACAGCTTTAAACGATGTCCATTAACTTTGATAAGTTCAGAGCTTGAAGGATGGCTTAGGTGATAAACTCTGTACGGTTCGGCCTTCTCTACTCTGTATGGACCGTCCCATCTTGATCTCAACTTGCCTGGCATGAGCCTCAGTCGAGATTTGTAAAGGAGGACTAAGTCCCCAGGTTGGAACTCTTTTCTCTTAATGTGCTGATCATGTACAGCCTTCATCTTCTCCTTGTATAGTCTTGAGTTCTCATAAGCTTCTAGGCGAAGGCTTTCCAATTCTTGCAGTTGCAATTTTCTTTCAGCTCCGGCTTCCTCAATTCCCATGTTGCACTTGTTTACTGCCCAAAAGGCTTTGTGCTCTACTTCAACAGGGAGATGACAAGCTTTTCCATAGACTAAGCAGAAAGGACTCATCCCAATGGGTATCTTGTATGCTGTTCTGTATGCCCAGAGTGCATCTTGTAACCCGGTGCTCCAGTCTCTTCTATGAGGTTTGACTATCTTCTGCAAGATACGCTTGATCCCTCTGTTTGACACCTCGGCTTACCCATTAGTCTGAGGTTGGTAGGCTATTGCAACCTTATGATTTATTCCATGCTTCTTCATTAATCCTGTTAGTCTCCTGTTACAAAAATGGGTGCCTTGATCGCTCACAATTGCTCGTGGTGATCCAAAGCGACAAATAATCTGGTTTCTCACAAAGGAAACAACAGTGTTAGCATCATCAGTGCGGGTAGGAATTGCTTCCACCTATTTGGAAACGTAATCCACAGCTAACAATATATAAAAATAACCATTAGTATTTGAAAATAGACCCATGAAGTCAATGCCCCAGACGTCAAAAATTTCACAGAAAAGCATAATTTGTTGAGGCATCTCATCCCTCCTAGATATATTACCAAATTTTTGGCATGGGAAACAAGATCTACAAAATTCAGCAGTGTCTCTAAAAAGTGTAGGCCACCAGAATCCACAGTCTAAGATTTTTCTAGCTGTTCTTTGAGGGCCAAAATGTCCTCCACTCTCAGATGAGTGACAGGCCTCTAAGATGGACTGGAATTCTGATTGAGGCACACACCATCTAATTACCTGGTCAGCGCCACATCTCCATAAATATGGTTGATAAACCACTATTTTATGGTTTATATTTTGTTTAATTGTGTGGTTTTATCTTGATCCTGACCCACTTATTCATTAAATTAGCATGCATTTATATTTCCTTCCTGAAATTATTACATGAGTGAAAACTGCTTCCTAGAGACTTTTAATTATACATTTTACTTCTCCTTTATTCCATTCGATACCATGATCTGTGTGTTAAGCGTTTCAGGCTTTATAGAGCAAGAATGAGTTGGAGATTGGAAAGGAAGCTAGCAAAAATGGAAGGAACACAAGAAATTGAAGAGATGACCAGCGAGAAGCGGCGCAGCCACATAGACGATGCGACCGCGCGGAGAAGATCAAATCGCAGTGATGCGGCTGCATGGATGACGCGACCGCGTGAAATGGAAAAGCACGAGCGACACAGAGGCGTGGACGACGCTCCCGCGTGGTGAAGCGAAACGCGAATGAGGCGTCCGCATGAGCGACGCGATCGCGTGGCATGTGTGATCTGCATAATTTGCAGAATCGCTGGGGGCGATTTTGGACCCTATTTTGACCCAATTTTTGGCCCAGAACAGCAGACTAGAGCCAGAGAATATGAAGAAACCAGATATAACATTCATTCTACACAGTTTTAGTTTTGAGATCTAGTTTTACTCCTCCTCTAGGTTTTCTCTCTACACTTTCATAGTTCTTAGGATTCAATTTTCTCTTACTTTTTTTGGCATTGGAACACTGAGAAGAGTTATTACCTCATCAAGACTTCGTCATTCTAGTTCGTTTTCTTTACTTGGCTTCACTCTTCCATGTTCTTTGCTTTGTTAATTTTACCATTGGAATATTTTTAGGAGTATTTAATACAAGGATCACCTTTATTTTTAATTGACTATTTCGATTTTTATTTACAATGTCTTCCTTAATTCCATTTTATATGCTATGAATTTTACATTCACAATGAGCGAGTAGTTCCCTAACTTGATGGGGAATTGATTGAAAGGAACCCTTGAGTTGGAAGGCTTGAAATAAAAATTGTAATTGGATTTATGGTTGGATTGCCTCCTAATCCCTGACACCAATCCCTTTTAATTAAGTGGATTGCAACTTGTGAACGGACGTAGCATTCCAACTTGTTTGACTTTCCTTCACCTAGTGAAGGATAACTAAACAGGACAACCTTCAATTGTCAATTAATCCTGAGAGCATTCCAACAATAATAGGGATTCCAACTAATCAATTCCCAGTCAAGGCTTTTATTTACACTATTCAAATTCACCAATTTAATTTCCTGTTTGCTCAATTCAACCCTTTTTAAAAACCTCTGATTAATAAAATAGCACACTTTTCTGTAACTCGTTGGAAGAGGACCTGGGATTCATACTCCCAGTATTTTAATTTCAATTTTCTGTGACATCTTTCTAAATTGATAGGCGGATTTCTGGGGAATTAAGAACTATACTTGCAACGCGTATATTTTAACAATTTTTAATTCGCCAATTTCTGCCCGCATCAATTTTTGGCGCCGTTGCCGGGGAGTTGCAATAGAGTGCTAAAGTTATTAATTAGAATTTATTTATTTTCATTTTATTTTATTTTTTTACTATGAGCTGCATGTTTCTTTCGCTAGATGACGCATTCACTTCCTGATCCACGCTTGCCAGTATTCGATCCTGAGATTGAAAGAACCATCTCACGAATAAGGCGAGCTCGGCGTCGGTTAGTCCTCTTTGAGGGCGGATTTGAAACACCATCTGAGGAAGAATCCAGCCCCTGTTCTACTGATTCGGTTGATTTACGTACAGGTAACATCGCGGCAGCCAGAAGAGTTACCATCCAGGAGGAAGGAGCCCCTGATTTTACAATGCAACCGTTTCAAGCGCATCACCCAGCGGTGGCTACAGATTTTGAAATAAAGACCGCACTGCTCAATTTAATGCCCAAGTTGCATGGCTTACCTGCTCAAGAGCCTACCAAGCACCTGAGATATTTTCAAGCAGCCTGTTCTACTGTCAGGCGTGATGGTGCTAATGAAACTTCAATTTTGCTGAAAGCTTTCCCGTTTTCTCTCGAGAGAAAAGCAAGAGAGTGGTATACACTCAACCCCTAGCAAATGTATTCAACTAGGATACGCTCAGAAAAGAGTTTTTGGAGAAATTCTTCCCATCTGAAGTTACTAATAAACTGAGAAAAGACATTTCCACGATTGTTCAAGATGACAACGAGACTCTCTTTGAATACTGGGAGCGCTTCAATAGTCTTCTGGAAGCATGCCCCCACCACATGATCGACAAGATAGTGTTACTCAGCTATATCACACAGGGTATGAGGCCCCAAGATAAGACCACATTGGAAAGTGCTAGCAATGGGTCTATGAAAAAGTACAAGACCACTGACGAGGCATGGCAATTGATCAGCGACTTAGCTGAATCTACTAGGAACCACAGACAGAAGCAAGGCCGTTCAAAAGCCGTTGCAGAAGTATCCTCTAGCAGAGAGACTGCTGCAATAACTCAGAGTATCTGTGAAATGACTAACCTGCTGAAGCAAATGCAATTGAATCAACAACAAGTTCAGCAAGCTCAATCTCTTTCACCACAGCAAAACCAACAGTTAGTCCCACAGAGAATTTGTGGAATTTGTGCTGATTATAGCCATTATACTGATGAATGCCCGCAACTCCAACAGGAAGACAACATGGTGGCATCCACTCATAATTTCTATGACTGCCCCAACAAAGGGTACAATCAAGGTGGAAATAATAACCATGGATGGCAACACAATTCTAACCAGAATTGGAGGGACAACAATAACAGAGGAGGCAGAGATAATCAGGGAAATCAGAGGTGGAAATTAAATAACAACAGGCAGCAGAACCAACCTTACAGAGCACCTCACCTGAGGCAATCCCAAGGACCACAGAATACCCAACAACAGACCTCTTAATTTACTCACCCTTCTTCATCTCCTAATGAAGAGTTACTAAAATTTTTTGAGCGAAGTCAACAGACCATGGAAAATAACATTAATGCCAGTCTGAATGGTCTGACCGCTACTTTGCAAGCTCTTGTCTTACAGATTTGATCAATGCAAAATTCCAATAACCAACCTTCAAGTTCCACTGGAATTCCCTCTCAATCATTACCCAATCCGAAGGGGGACATTAATGCCATCACCCTAAGGTCCGGAACCACACTGCAGGAGAGGAATCAGGAGGAGCCAAGCCCACCAGAGCACGCCTCAGCTGAAGAGGTCGTAGAAATAGAAGATGTTGAAGAGGAAGAGGACATACAGGACATAACTGAAAAAGAAGAAGCCCAACCACAGGAGGAAGCACCAAGAGGCACAGACACTGCAGAAAACACCACTCCCCTTCCATTTTCACAACTTGCAACGAAGCCCAGGAAGCAGCTAGAACCCGATCCCAAAATGGTAGAAATATTCAAAAAGGTTGAGGTAACCATTCCTCTTTTTGATGTTATTCAACAGGTACCTAAACATGCAAAGTTTCTAAAAGATTTATGTATACATAAAGTCAAAATTAATGAATTAGAAACTATTCGTTTAGGTAGTTCCATATATGCTTTAATGGGAGGATTACCTGAGAAGTGTAGTGACCCAGGTCCTTGTATAGTTAGTTGTACTATTGGTGGAGTAGTAATTTATGATTGCATGTGTGATTTAGGAGCCTGTGTTAGCATAATGCCTTTGTCTATATATGATATTTTGAGGCTCCCTCCCTTAAAAAGGTCGGCAGCTCGTTTTGTGTTAGCAGATAAAAGCATTATTACAGTGGCTGGAGTTGCTGAAGATGTTTTGGTGAACATTAAAAGGCTTACATTTCCCACTGATTTTTATATCTTGGAGATGCCCCATAATGACTCAGATAAGCCATCATCAATCCTACTTGGAAGACCATTCCTGAAGACATCAAAATTCAAATTGGATTATTTTTCAGGAACATACTCTTTTGAAATAGATGGCCGCATAGTAATCTTCAATCTGAATGGAGTCATAAACAACCCTCCAGAAGATCATTCTATCTTCCAGTGTGATGTCATAGATGAAACTGTAGCTGAAGTTCACAAGGAAGAGTTAGAAGAGGAGCACATTGGACAAGGTCCAAGTGTGGGGACCCTCTCGACTGACAATGAGGGCACCTCAGCATTTTCACAAGCTCCAGACAATCCAGAGCCTACCCATGATCAGAAGTTGGAACTAAAACCTCTTCCTCCACATCTCAAATATGCTTATCTTGAAGATGAGCAGAAGTTCCCCGTTATC
>NC_029793.2:83549007-83556021 GCF_000816755.2 Arachis ipaensis | reverse complement strand
TCCCTCCACATCTCAAATATGCTTATCTTGAGGATGAGCAGAAGCTTCTGGTTATTATTGCAAGGGAACTGACTTCCCAACAAGAAGAGCAGTTACTTGATGTACTGAGGAAGCATAAGAAAGCAATTGGGTGGAGTTTGGCAGACATAGTAGGCATCAACCCTTAAGTATGTGAGCACAGAATATTTTTAGAAGAGGGAGCAAGACCTGTCCGTTAGAAGATTGAATCCCACTATCTTGGAAGTTATCAAAAAGGAAGTGACCAGACTATTGGAAGCAGGTATCATCTATCCCATTTCAGACAGTGAATGGGTTAGCCCAGTACAAGTGGTGCCCAAGAAGTCTGGAATCACTACAGTGAAGAATGAGCATGGAGAGCTCATAGCAACTAGAGTTCAGAATGCTTGGAGAGTCTGCATTGATTACAGGCGTCTCAACCAAGCTACCCGTAAGGATTATTACCCACTTCCATTCATTCATCAAATGCTAGATCACCTGTCAGGTTAATCACATTATTGCTTTTTAGATGGTTACACAGGTTATTTCCAGATTCATATAGCTCCTGAGGACCAGGAAAAGACCACTTTTACATGTCCTTTTAGGACTTATGCTTACAAGAGAATGCCCTTTGGCTTGTGCAATGCACTAGCTACTTTCCAAAGGTGTATGATGAGTCTTTTCTCTGATCTTATTGAGGACCGTATGGAGGTTTTTATGGATGATTTTAGCATTTACGGTGATTCTTTTAGCCTTTGCTTAGATGGATTATCTAGAGTATTAGATAGATGTGTTAATACAAACCTTGTAATAAATTTCGAAAAATGTCATTTTATGGTAAAACAAGGGATTGTATTAGGACATGTGGTATCTAATAATGGCATTTCTGTAGACCCAGCAAAGGTGAGTGTTATTTCTAGTTTACCTTACCCCTCTTATGTGAGGGAAGTTCGTTCGTTCCTGGGCCATGCAGGTTTTTACAGGAGATTTATTAAGGACTTTAGTAAGGTAGCACTTCCCTTATCCAGATTACTACAGAAGGATATTGAGCTCGATTTCAGTGAAGATTGCAAGCAAGCGTTTGATAAGCTAAAGGCCACCCTGACTCAAGCTCCAATTGTGAGAGGACCAGACTGGAGCCAGCCGTTTGAAATCATGTGCGATGCTTCCAACCTTGCAGTAGGAGCAGCGCTGGCTCAGCGCGAAGGTAAGGATCCTTTTGTTATTGCTTATGCGTCTAAGACTTTAGACGCTGCCCAGTCCAATTATACTACTACTGAGAAAGAGCTTCTTGCTATTGTTTTTGCTCTGGATAAATTCTGAGCTTATTTACTTGGTACTAGAGTAGTAGTGTATTCGGACCAGGCAGCTTTAAAGTATCTATTATCTAAAAAGGAGTCTAAACCAAGGCTCATACGTTGGATACTGCTATTACAAGAATTTGATTTAGAAATAAAGGATAGGAGTGGTAACCAAAATTTAGTGGCAGACCACTTGAGTCGCCTTGAGCACATTAAGGATGATTCTGCTCCTATAGATGATAATTTTCCATTTGATAACCTGCAAGCAGTATCTGAGGTATCTCCCTGGTATGCACCTGTAGCTAATTATCTAGTTAGCCGCACATTTCCTCCTAACTTTTCTAAGCATCAAAGAGACAAGCTGAAAAGCGAGTCTAAATATTATATATGGGTGATGCGCATCAACTAGTTATGCTACGATTTAGGAAATTGCACGATCGGCAAAATTCCTTCCGGCAAGTGCACCGGTTATCGTCAAGTAAAAACTCACAATAGAGTGAGGTCGAATCCCACAAGGATTGGTTGAGTGAGCAATTCGGATTAGAAGTGTGTTCTAGTTGAGCGGAATCAAGATTGAGATGAGAATTGCGGAATGTAAAATTGGCGGGAAAAGTAAATGAAAAGAAATTAAACTAGCTAAAAGTGAAGGTAAAAGTAAAAAGTCCTTTCTAACTTAAATTCTATCCTATTTATACACTTTCTATATTGAGCTTCTGTTGTGTTTCTTGGGCTTTGAGGCCTCTCCCTGCTTTCCTTTTGCCTTGGGTTTATGATCCATAATCTTGATGAGGCTGTTGATCCAAATTCTGTAACATTCATTGAGCCAACTTAGTGATAATCAAATAATGACACATGACTCAATAAATTGAGATTTCAAACTCATCAATCCTTCAGGCCCAATCCCATAAACCATGATATTCAATTGGGTTTCATACCAGAATAAGTTTAAGTTAATGTTTGTGCTCAAATACTAACTTAAACCACAATATTTTTGGTGCGGAAACCTTTTCCAAGAGTGGCGTTTAAGTTGCAGTTCAAGCTTAAACTGCAGCTTAAACGCCAGACACTTCCAGTGAGGCTTTTTGTAGAAGCACGTTTAAGCTTCAGTTTAAGGTTTACTTTAAGCTCAAGAAAATGCATAAAACCACTAAAACTAACAGAAAAATACTAGTGAAACTAGCCTAAGATGCCTTGGCATCAATGGGATGACCCATATTTATGGAGATGTGGCGCTGATCAGGTAATTAGACGGTGTGTGCCACAATCAGAATTCCAGTCCATCTTAGAGGCCTGTCACTCATCTAAGAGTGGAGGACATTTTGGCCCTCAAAGAACTGCTAGAAAAATCTTGGACTGTGGATTCTGGTGGCCTACTCTTTTTAGAGACGCTGCTGAATTTTGTAAATCTTGTCCCCCATGCCAAAAATTTGGTAATATATCCAGGATGGATGAGATGCCTCAACAAATTATGCTTTTCTGTGAAATTTTTTATGTTTGGGGCATTGACTTCATGGGTCCATTTCCAAATTCTAATGGTTATTTTTATATATTATTAGCTGTGGACTACATTTCCAAATGGGTGGAAACAATTCCTACCCACACTGATGATGCTAACACTGTTGTTTTCTTTGTGAGAAACCACATTATTTGTCGCTTTGGATCACCACGAGCAATCGTGAGCGATCAAGGCACCCATTTTTGTAGCAGGAGACTAACAAGGTTAATGAAGAGGCATGGGATAATTCATAAGGTTGCAACAGCATACCATCCTCAGACAATGCGCAAGCCGACGTGTCGAACAGAGAGATAAAGTATATCTTGCAGAAGATAGTCAAACCTCATAGAAAGGACTAAAGCACCAGGCTACAAGATGCACTCTGGGCATACAGAACAGCATACGAAACACCCATTGGGATGAGTCCGTTCCACTTAATTTATGGAAAAGCTTGTCATCTCCCTGTTGAGGTAGAGCACAAAGCCTTTTGGGCAGTCAAGGAGTGCAATATGGGGATGGAGAACGCCGGAGCTGAAAAGAAGTTGCAACTGCAAGAACTGGAAAGCCTTCGCCTAGAAGCTTATTAGAACTCAAGACTATACAAGGAAAAGATGAAGGCTGCACATGATCAGCACATCAAGAGGAAAGAGTTCCAACCTGGGGATTTAGTCCTCCTTTACAAATCTCGTCTGAGGCTCATGCCAGGCAAGTTGAGATCCAGATGGGAAGGTCCATACAGAGTAGAGAAGGCCGAACTGTACGAAGTTTATCACCTAAGTCATCCTTCAAGTTCTGAACTTATCAAAGTTAATGGACAACGCCTGAAGCTATACCTTGGCGAGAAGATGCAGAAAAACAAGGAGCTTGAGATCTTCCTCTTGGAGGATCCCCAGATAGCAGAAGATTGAGCTAGTGGAGCGTCTAACTTACGGACGTTAAAGCAAAGTGCTAGGTGGGAGACAACCCACCACGGTATGATCGTTCTTTTCTTTATTTTTAGTTTTTCATATTCAATATCTCTTCTCTTTATCAGTACTTTCGTGCATCTGCATCTGCATATTAAAAAAAAAAGGAAGGTGCCACGCGACGCGACCGCGTTAGCGACGCATCCGCGTGCCAAGGAGAGGAGAGAAAAATAAAAACGAACAGAGAGTCATGCTGGAGCGTGGCTGGAGGTGTGCCAGTGGCACAAATCAACCCACGCGACCGCGTCGCTGACGCGTCCGCGTCGTATGGGCATAATGGCCTCCCACGCGACCGCGTGCCCCACGCGGCCACGTGCCCTGATTTTTGACGTAAAACGGGTACACAGCTGAAACTTGTGCTCGAGTGGTGCTGGACTGTCGCTGGACGCATAATTCCCCTCACGCGACCGCGTGCCCCACGCGGCCGCGTCGTACCCCATAAACTGCTCACTCACGCGATCGCATGCCCCATGCGATCGCGCCACCTAAAATTTGGCATTTAATAATTTTGAAGAGAGAGTTGTGTGAGTGCGAGGCAACCCTCGCGCCACTGGCACAAACTAGGTCACGCGATCGCGTGGCCGACGCGACCGCGTCAATCACCTTAAGCGCAAATCGCGCGACCGCGTGCCCCATGTGATCGCGTCGCTTGCGGCGCACAGTTTTCCTACTTTTTCCAAATATCATATCTTTCTCTTCTCCAAATCCTAATTTTTCTTTTCCCTCCTTATTTCGTCCTCCTTCCTTCTTCCTTCTATCTCACCTTTCACTCTCTATCTCTCTCACCTCCATTACCAAGGTTTTATTTTCTTCTTCCCTCTTTCCTTTTCTATCATTCTTCTTATTTTATATGTTATTTTCTTTTCTTTCCTTTTTTTTTCTTTTCATTATTCATATTTTCTTTCTTCTTCTTTCCTTTTTACATGGTATTAGAATTTTATTTGAGTCATTATTCTTCCTTAAATGCTTGTGGATTGTTGCAAATTGCTTGACAATTATATATTATTTTCTTTAAAGGGTTGCTTGCATGTTCACTTTACTACTTTCTATACTTTATTTACCTTGCATGCTATGTGTTTGTGAAAAAGCCCATATGGCATTATGCACTTCTCTATGTTATTCTAATATTCAATGCTTGCTTTTCACAAATTCCCTTTACTATTATATTAATTGAATTTAATTGTCAATACAAACGTGATGGTTTGTTACAAAGTAATGCTTGGTCTATGCTACTCATGCCCTTTTCTGGCATGCCAATAAACACCTTGCATTCACTTGTCATTATATGCACTAGCTATTCTCCTTTGATGACTTTTCACATGTACTCATGAGCGTGTGTTAATGTCAGTTACCTCCTAATGTGCTTCCATCACCACCTTTTCTGTTCTCTTCCTTGCTATATACCTCTTTGAATTTAATTTACTTTCTCTTCCCTTTTTTCAGGATGGCCACCAAGAAAGGAAAAGAGAAAGCTACTCCCAAACCTCCAGCAAGAAGAGGAACTAAAAGAGCACTAGTGGTAGAGCCTTCTTCAACTACAGTCAAGCCCTCAACAAAAAGAGTTAAGAGGATCATAATGGTTGATGAAAAGGAGAAAGCCTTTCCAGCAAAGGACACTGTGCGATTTCCAAATCGCTACTGTGAGCAGATGTTCCCTATTCTAGCTGAAAGGAGGAACAACAACGAACACCTTCTTATCCTCCCGCCCAATATTGCTACTTTTGTTGAGCCGCAAATTGAACGAAGACAATGGGGTTTCCTACAGAGACAACCAAGGCAGGCCAATCTTTCTTGGGTAGTCGAGTTCTACTCTAACTTCTACCTACCTACCCTGCAGTCTATTTTTATCCGTCAGAAGCAAGTCCCCATTACAGAAGAGGCTATTCAACAAGCTTTGAGTCTTCCCCCTATTCCAGAAGCATTGGACGCCTTTCAAGAAGCCGCACTCAAGCGCCAGATGTACCAATTTGACTGGGAAGCTGTTCTCAGAGTTATCGCACTACCTGGCAGCCATTGGATCTACGGATACCATCGTACCCGCCCTAAGGGTATATTGGCTTCAGCACTTACCTTGGAGGCTCGCGTATGGGCACAGATCATGTCCCATTACGTCTTTCTGAGCACTCACGAGTCTTCTTTCACAGCGGACATGGCCGTTCTACTATGGTGCATCCTTACAGACCAGCCTCTGAATCTACCAAGACATATCCGGAATACCATGGGACACGTACAAATTGCGGGCAACTTACCTTTTCCCGCCTTGGTCTCAGATCTTGTCTCCACAGCCGGAGTCTCCTACAGAGCTGAAGACACCAAAGCCATGCTCCCACGGGATGATCAGTATGTCCCTAATGGGAATTACCTCAGACTTTCAGCAGCCACTACAAGCCTTCCCACTACTCCGGTTGAAGATATTCCTTCTTCAGCACCACAAGTACCTACAACAGATGAACTGCTCCAGCAGATAATCAAAAGATTGGATCGGCAAGAACAGAAAGCGAAGTTAAGAGAGCGCCGTAACGAGCACCGATTCAAACACCTCAAGGAGCTACTCAAGGGACACTTCAAGGACTCAGACACCCCAGACTCCACTTCCTTTACCAGCACAAGGGGCCATGATGGTCCCGACTGTGGAGATACTGCTACCAGCCCACCCCTGTTCCTGACAGATGGCACCGAGGACGGTGAAAAGCCTTAAGTGTGGGGAGGTCGGTCAGTACCTGACTTCCGGAAGTAATTTCTCTTCCCTAGCACCACCAATAAATTAGGATATTTTGGTTAGATTTTCTTTCTTTTATAGAATAGGATAAATTGCATAGTAATAGGTTAGTTGCATGCATGCTCTACTTGATTGAAAAGACAATAAGTTTCTTCTAAGACTCTATCTTTGGAACAAAATTTCACTAATTTTTAAAAAATTTTTATGATAAATCTGCTTGAAGTTGTATTTGGAACATGATTTTTGAGCTAAAGAACACACAACCTGTGAAGATTTGAGCCTTTATGTATGGTTACATTATTTAGCCATAAACATTTTATTCTTGTGTGTTTACTTCTCTGTGATTGTAATCTATATTTTGTTTCATCCTATATGTCCAATATTTATTATATTCGTATGCTTGCATATGATTGAGGCCATCTTTTGTTTAAACTCACTTATCCAAATTAAGCCTACCCTTTTCAATTACCTTTGTTAACCACTTTGAGCCTTTAAATCCTGTTTGTTCTATATTTCACCACATTACTAGCCTTAAGC
>NC_029793.2:83541363-83548982 GCF_000816755.2 Arachis ipaensis | reverse complement strand
ATACCCCTACCTCTACCTTGGCCCCATTACAACCCTGGAAAGACCTCATGATGTTTGCATTGGTATGTTAACTGTTGTTGATTGGTTAGGAGAAGAACAAAAGTTAGAGAACATGATTAGAGAAGGAAAGAGTGATTACCCTATACACTAGAGAGATCAGAGTGTACATACATCATTAGTGAGGGTTCGATGCTTGAATTTCCATGTTCCCTGCTTTCATGAGCTATCCTCTTGCACCTTTGTCTGTCTTACTGTATAATGATAGAATTAGTGGAATTTGATTTGTAATTGTTTTGAAGAGCTTATTTACTTTCGATCAAGTGGGCAAGAAGCATATAGTTGCATTCATATATATAGGATTGCATTGCATTGCATGAGTTTCTACATGTTCATACTTGTTTATTTTATCTCCTTCAATTGAGCATGAGGACATGCTAATGTTTAAGTGTGGGGAGGTTGATAAACCACTATTTTATGGTTTATATTGTGTTTAATTGTGTGGTTTTATCATGATCCTGACCCACTTATTCATTAAATTAGCATGCATTTATATTTCCTTCCTGAAATTATTACATGAGTGAAAACTGCTTCCTAGAGACTTTTAATTATACATTTTACTTCTCCTTTATTCCAATCGATGCCGTGATCTGTGTGTTAAGCGTTTCAGGCTTTATAGGGCAAGAATGAGTTGGAGATTGGAAAGGAAGCTAGCAAAAATGGAAGGAACACAAGAAATTCAGGAGATGACCAGTGAGAAGCGACGCGGCCACATAGACGACGCGATCGCGCGGAGAAGATCAAATCGCAGTGACGCGGCCGCATGGATGACGCGACCGCGCGAAATGGAAAAGCACGAGCAATGTAGAGGCGTGGACGACGCGCCCGCGTGGTGAAGCAAAATGCGAATGACGCGTCCGTATGAGCGACGCGATCGCGTGGCATGCGCGATCTGCCTAATTTGCAGAATCGCTGGGGGCGATTTTGGACCCTATTTTGACCAATTTTCGGCCGAGAACAGCAGACTAGAGCCAGAGAACATGCAGAAACCAGATATAACATTCATTCTACACAATTTTAGTTTTGAGATCTAGTTTTACTCCTCCTCTAGGTTTTCTCTCTACACATTCATAGTTCTTAGGATTTAATTTTCTCTTACTTTTTTTGGCATTGGAACACTGAGAAGAGTTATTACCTCATCAAGACTTTGTCATTTTAGTTCGTCATTCTTTGTTAATTTTACCATCGGAATATTTTTAGGAGTATTTAATACAAGGATCACCTTTATTTTTAATTGACTATTTTGATTTTTATTTACAATGTCTTCCTTTAATTCCTTTTTATATGCTATGAATTTTACATTCACAATGAGCGAGTAGTTCCCTAACTTGATGGGGAATTTATTGAAAGGAACCCTTGAGTTGGAAGGCTTGAAAGAAAAATTGTAATTGGGTTTATGGTGGATTGCCTCCTAATCACTGACACCAATCCCTTTTAATTAAGTGGATTGCAACTTGTGAACGGACGTAGCATTCCAACTTGTTTGACTTTCCTTCACCTAGTGAAGGATAACTAAATAGGACAACCTTCAATTGTCAATTAATCCTAAGAGCATTCCAACAATAATAGGGATTCCAACTAATCAATTCCCAGTCAAGGCTTTTATTTACACTATTCAAATTAACCAATTTAATTTCCTGTTTGCTCAATTCAACCCTTTTTGAAAACCTCTGATTAATAAAATAGCACACTTTTCTGCAACTCGTTGGGAGACGACCTGGGATTCATACTCCCAGTATTTTAATTTCAATTTTCTGTGACATCTTTCTAAATTGATAGGCGGATTTCTGGCGAATTAAGAACTATACTTGCAACACGTATATTTTAACAATTTTTAATTCGCCAATTTCTACCCGCATCAATGGTTCATCCCATATATAATATTTAGACTCGCTTTTCAGCTTGTCTCTTTGATTCTTAGAAAAGTTTGGAGGAAAGGTGTGGCTAACTAGATAATTAGCTACAGTTGCATACCAAGGGATTACCTCCGATACTGCTTGCAGGTTATCAAATGGGAAATTATCAGCTATAGGAGTGGGGTCATCTGTAATGTGCTCGAGGCGACTCAAATGGTCTGCCACTAAATTCTGGTTACCACTCCTATCCTTAATTTCTAAATCAAATTCTTGTAATAGCAGTATCCAACGTATAAGCCTTGGTTTGGACTTCTTTTTAGCTAATAGATACTTTAGAGCTGCGAGGTCTGAATACACTACTACCTTCGTACCATGTAAATAGGCTCGGAATTTATCCAGAGCAAAAACAATAGTAAGAAGCTCTTTCTCAGTAGTCATGTAATTGGACTGTGCGGCATCTAGAGTTTTAGACGCATAAGCAATAACAAAAGGATCCTTACCTTCACGCTGAGCCAATGCTGCTCCTACTGCATGGTTGGAAGCGTCGCACATTATTTCGAATGGCTGGTTCCAGTCTGGTCCTCTCACAATTGGAGCTTGAGTCAGGGCGGTCTTCAGCTTATCAAACGCTTGTTTGCAATCTTCACTAAACTCGAACTCAATATCCTTCTGCAGTAGTCTGGATAAGGGAAGTGCTACCTTGCAGAAGTCCTTAATGAATCTCCTGTAAAAACCTGCATGGCCAAGGAACGAGCGGACTTCCCTCACAGAAGAGGGGTAAGGTAAACTAGAAATAACATCCACCTTTGCTGGATCTACAGAAATGCCAGTATTAGACACAACAAGTCCTAGTACAATCCCTTGTTTAACCATAAAGTGACATTTTTCAAAATTTAATACAAGGTTTGTACTGACACATCTATCTAATACTCTAGATAATCCATCTAAGCAAAGGCTAAAGGAATCGCCATAAACAATAAAATCATCCATAAAAGCTTCCATACAGTCCTCAATAAGATCAGAGAAAAGACTCATCATGCACCTTTGGAAGGTAGCTGGTGCATTGCACAAGCCAAAGGGCATTCTCTTGTAAGCATAAGTCCCAAAAGGACATGTAAAAGTGGTCTTTTCCTGATCCTCAGGAGCTATATGAATCTGGAAATAACCTGTGTAACCATCTAAAAAGCAATAATGTGATTTACCTAACAGGCTATCCAGCATTTGATCAATGAATGGAAGAGGATACTGATCCTTACGGGTTGCTTGGTTGAGGCGTCTGTAATCAATGCAGACCCTCCAAGCATTCTGTACTCTGGTTGCTATGAGCTCTCCATGCTCATTCTTCACTGTAGTGACTCCAGACTTCTTTGGCACCACTTGTACTGGGTTTACCCATTCATTGTCTGAGATGGGATAGATGATATCTGCCTCCAGTAGTCTGGTCACTTCCTTCTTGACAACCTCTAAGATAGTGGGGTTCAGTCTTCTCTGGGGTTGACGAACGGGCCTTGCTCCCTCTTCTAAAAAAATTCTGTGCGCACACACTTGAGGGTTGATGCCTACTATATCCACCAAACTACACCCAATTGCCTTCTTGTGCCTCCTCAGCACACTAAGTAACTGCTCTTCTTGTTGAGAAGTGAGTTCCCTTGCAATGATAACTGGACACTTTTGCTTGTCCTCAAGGTAAGCATATTTGAGGTGTGGAGGAAGGGGTTTTAATTCTAACTTCTGGTCATGGTTAGGCTCTGGGTTGTCTGGAGCTGGTAACAATAGTAAAGCATTGTCATTGTCCTCCAAGAATGTCCCCACACTTGGACCTCGTCCTGTGTGCTTCTCTTCTAACTCCTCCTGGTGAACATCAGCCATGGTTTCATCTATAATGTCACATTGGAAGATAGAATGATCTTCTGGAGGGTACTTCATAACTCCATTCAGATTGAAACTTACTAATCGGCCATCTATTTCAAAAGAGTATGTTCCTGAAAAAGCATCCAATTTGAACTTTGATATCTTTAGGAAAGGTCTTCCAAGAAGGATTGATGGTGGCTTCTCTGAGTCATTTTGGGGCATCTCCAGGATATAAAAATCAGTGGGAAATGTGAGTCCCTTAATGCCCACTAATACATCTTCAGCAACTCTAACCACTGTAATAATGCTTTTATCTGCTAACACAAAACGAGCTGCCAACCTTTTTAAGGGAGGGAGCCTCAAAATATCATATATAGACAAAGGCATTATACTCACACATGCTCCAAAATCACACATGCAGTCAGAAATTATAACACCACCAATAGTACAATTAACCATACAAGGACCTGGGTCACTACACTTTTCAGGTAAACCTCCCATTAAAGTAGATATGGAACTACCTAAAGGAATAGTTTCTAATTCATTAATTTTGTCTTTATGTATACATAAATCTTTTAGAAACTTTGTATATTTAGGTACCTGTTAAATAACATCAAAAAGAGGAACAGTTACCTCAACCTTTTTGAATATCTCTACCATTTTGGGATCAGGTTCCAGCTGCTTCCTGGGCTTCCTTGCAAGTTGTGGAAATGGAATAGGAGTGGTGTCTTCTGCAGTATTTGCGCCCTGTGGTGCTTCTTCCTGTGGCTGAATTTCTTCTTTTTCAGCTATGTCCTGTATGTCCTCTTCCTCTTCAACATCTTCTATTTCCACTACCTCTTCAGCTGAGGCGTGTTCTGGTGGGCTTGGCTCCTCCTGATTCCTCTCCTGCATTGTGGTTCCGGACCTTAGGGTGATGGCATTAATGCCACCCTTTGGATTGGGTAATGGTTGAGAGGGAATTCCACTGGAGCTCAAAGGCTGGTTATTGGAGTTATTCATTAATCCAATCTGTGAGACAAGAGCTTGCAAAGTAGCTTTCAGACCATTTGGAGTGGCATTAATGTTATTTTCCATGGTCTGTTGTCTCCGATAAATGGATTGTAGTAAATCATCATTAGAAGATGAGGAAGGATAAGTAATTTGAGAGGTCTGCTGTTGGGTATTCTGTGGTCCTTGGGATTGTCTCAGGTGAGGTACTCTGTAAGGCTGGTTCTGGTTCTGCTGCCTGTTGTTGTTATTATTCCACCTCTGATTTCCTTGATTGTCTCTACCTCCTCTGTTGTTGTTGTTGTCCCTCCAATTCTGGTTAGAATTGTCCTGCCATCCATGGTTGTAATTGCCACCTTGATTGTACCCTTGGTTGGGGCGGTCATAGAAGTTATGAGTGGCTGCCACGGTGTTGTCTTCTTGCTGGAGCTGCGGACATTCATCAGTATAGTGGCTATAATCAGCACATATTCCGCAAACTCTCTGTAGGACTAACTGTTGGTTTTGCTGTGGTGGAGAAGGTTGAGCTTGCTGAACTTGTTGTTGATTTAATTGCATCTGCTTCAGCAAGTTGGTCATTTCACAGATACTCTGAGTTAGAGCAGTAGTCTCTCTGCTAGAGGATACTTCTGCAATGGCTTTTGAACGGCCTTGTTTCTGCCTGTGATTCCGAGTAGATTCAGCTAAGTCACTGATCAATTGCCATGCCTCATCAGTGGTCTTGTACTTTTTCATAGACCCATTGCTAACACTTTTCAATGTGGTCTTATCTTGGGGCCTCATGCCCTGTGTGACGTAACCGAGTAACACTATCTTGTCAATCATATGGTAGGGGAATACTTCCAAAAGATTATTGAAGCACTCCCAGTATTCATAGAGAGTCTCAGATTCATCCTAAACAATCATGGAAATGTCTTTCCTCAGTTTATCAGTAACTTCAGCTAGAAAGAATTTTTCCAAGAATTTTCTTCTCAGTGTATCTCAGTTGGATACAGTTGCTGCTGGTTGAGTGTAGTACCACTCTCTTGCCTTCCCCTCAAGAGAAAATGGGAAAGATTTCAACAAAATTGAAGTTTCATTTGCACCATCACGCCTGACAGTAGAACAGGCTGCTTGGAAATCTCTCAGGTGCTTGATAGGCTCTTGAGCAGGCAAGCCATGAATCTTGGGTATCAAATTGAGTAGTGCAGTCTTTATTTCAAAGTCTGTAGCCACCGTTGGGTGACGCGCTTGAAATAGTTGCATTGTAAAATCAGGGGCTCAAGCCTCCTGGATAGTAACTCTCCTAGCTGCTGCAATGTTACCTGCACGTAAATCAACCAAATCAGTAGAACGGGAGGCTGGTTTCTTTCTCAAGTGACATTTCAGATCTGCCCTCAGAGAGGACTAACCGACGTCGAGCTTGCCTTATTCGTGAAATAGTTCTTTCAATCTCAAGATCGAATACTGGCAAGTTTGGATCAGGAAGTGAATACGTCATCTAACAAAAGAAACAAGCAGCTCATAGTAGCAAAATAAAATAAAATGCAAATAAATAAAATCCAATCAATAACTTTAGCACTCTATTGCAACTCCCTGGCAACGGTGCCAAAAATTGACGTGGCGAAAATTGGCGAGTCAAGAATTGTTTTAAGATATTCGTTGCAAGTATAGTTCTTAACCAACCAGAAATCCGCTTATCAATTTAGAAGTGTTGTCACAAAAATTAAAATTAAAATACTGGGAGTATGAATCCCAGGTCGTCTCCCAACGAGTTGCAGAAAGGTGTGCTACTTTATTAATCAGATATTTTCAAAAAGAGTTTGAGTTGAATAAACAGGAAATTAAATTGGAGAAATTATGTAATTTAAATAAAAGCCTTGACTGGGAGTAGATTAGTTGGAAGCCTTATTCTTGTTGTAGTACTCTCAAGATTAATTGATAATTGAAGGTTGTTCTGTTTAGTTATCCCTTACTAGGTAAGGGAAAGTCAAACAAGTTGGAATGCTGTTTCTATTCACAAGTCCCAATCCGCTTACTTGGAAGGACTGGCATTAGTTACTAGAGAGCCAATCAACAATAAACCCAATTACAATCTCTCTTTTGAGCATTCCAACTCAAGGGTTCCTTTCAATCAACTCCCCATCAAGTTAGAAAACTACTCGCTCATTGTGAATGTAGAACTCATAACATAGGAAAGGGAATTAAAGAAAAACATGATAAATAAAACTCAAAGGAATCAATTAAAAATAAAAGTAACTCTTGTATTAATAAATTCTAAAATAATCCAATAGTAAAATTGAGTAAATTAAAGAACATGGAAGAGTAAAGCCAAGTAAAGAAAACGAACTAGAATGACGAAGTCTTGATGAGGTAATAACTCTTCTCAATATCCCAATGCAAAGAGCGATAGAAATAAAAATCCTAAGAACTATGAATGTGTAGAGAGAAAACCTAGAGGAGGAGTAAAACTAGATCCAAAACTAAAATTGTGTAGAATGAATGTTGTTGTTAGTTTCTGCATGTTCTCTGGCTCTAGTCTGCTTTTTTGGGCCGAGAACTGGGTCAAAGCAGGGCCCAAAATTGCCCCCAGCGAATTCTGCAGATTACGCAGATCGCGCATGTCACGCGATCGCGTCATTCATGCGGACGCATCATTCGGCGTTTTCCTTGCCACGCGGGCGCGTCGTCCACGCCTCCGCGTCACTTCTGCTATTCCAATCCGTGCGGTTGCGTGAGCCATGCGGCCGCGTCACTGCGAATTCCTCTCTTCCGCGCCGTCGCGTGAGCTATGCGGCCGCGTCACTTCTCGCTGGTCATCTCCTCAATTTCTTGTGTTCCTTCCATTTTTTCAAGCTTCCTTTCCAATCTCCAACTCATTCATGC
>NC_029793.2:83524903-83541296 GCF_000816755.2 Arachis ipaensis | reverse complement strand
AGTACTCTCAAGATTAATTGATAATTGAAGGTTGTTCTGTTTAGTTATCCCTTACTAGGTAAGGGAAAGTCAAACAAGTTGGAATGCTGTTTCTATTCACAAGTTCCAATCCGCTCAATTTAAAAGGACTAGTGTCAGTGACTAGAGATCATTCCAACAATAAACCCAATTACAATTTCTCTTGTGAGCATTCTAACTCAAGGGTTCCTTTCAATCAACTCCCCATCAAGTTAGGGAACTACTCGCTCATTGTGAATGTAGAACTCATAACATAAGCAAGGGAATTAAAGGAAGACATGATAAATAAAACTCAAAGGATTCAATTACAAATAAAAGTAATTCTTGTATTAATAAATTCTAAAATAATCCAATAGTAAAATTGAGTAAATTAAAGGACATGGAAGAGTAAAGCCAAGTACAGAAAACGAACTAGAATGACGAAGTCTTGATGAGGTAATAACTCTTCTCAATATCCCAATGCAAAGAGCGATAGAAATAAAAATCCTAAGAACTATGAATGTGTAGAGAGAAAACCTAGAGGAGGAGTAAAACTAGATCTAAAACTAAAAACTGTGTAGAATGAATGTTGTTTTTGGTTTCTGCATGTCCTTTGGCTCTAGTCTGCTTTTCCGGGCCGAAAACTGGGTCAAAACAGGGCCCAAAATCGCCCCCAGCGATTCTGTAGATTATGCAGATCGCGCACGTCACGCGATCGCGTCATTCATGCGGACGCGTCATTCGGCGTTTTGCTTTGCCACGCGGGCGCATCGTCCACGCCTCCGCGTCACTTGTGCTATTCCAATCCGCACGGTCGCGTGAGCCATTCGGCCGCGTCACTGCGATTTCCTCTCTTCCACGCGGTCGCGTGAGCCATGCGGCCGCGTCACTTCTCGTTGGTCATCTCCTTAATTTCTCGTGTTCCTTCCATTTTTGCAAGCTTCTTTTCCAATCTCCAGCTCATTCATGCCCTATAAAGCCTGAAACACTTAACACATAGATCACGGAATCGAATGGAATAAGGGAGAATTAATATATTTAATTAAAAGTCTTTAGGAAGCAAGTTTTCAATCATGTAATAATTTTAGGAAGGAAATATAAATGCATGCTAATCATATGAATAAGAGGGTAAAGATCATGATAAAACCACACAATTAAACACATTATAAACCATAAAATAGTGGTTTATCACTCATGTAAGGTATTACTTGGACGACCCATTGCACTTGCTGGTTAGTTGTGCGGAATTGTGAAAAGTGTGAATCACAATTTTGTGCACCAGGAATGCTCCTAGAAACCCCAATAATGATCCATACTCTAAGACCTATAATCAGGGGTGGAAAAATCACCCAAATTTTGGGTGGAGAGAGCAACCTCTGAGATCCCAGAATTTTAACAACAATTCTCAGGGCGGTTTTTAGTAGAACAATCAGAATAACAACCAGTTTTAGTCTAATCAGCAACAATCACCTCAACAGGCGAATTATCAGCCCTAGAAGAACACTGATTGGGAAGCACTACTGAATAATTTTATGCAGGAAACTAGAGCTTCCATCAGGAACTTGGAGGTGCAAGTGGGCCAGTTGAGCAAGCAAATACCTGAGAGGCCTCCAAGTACATTTTCTGGTGATATAGTGGTGAACCCAAGAGAAGACTGCAAGGCCATTCAATTGAGAAGTGGTAAAGTGACTGGTTCTGAGACTAAGGTCAATGAGGAGCCAGTTGAAAAAGAAGCTCCAGTCTCTCTTGACACTCATCCTACATTGGCAGAGGCTCCTGAGTATAAGCTTAAAATGCCATATCCTCAAAGGCTTCAAAAGGCTTCCAAAGACAAGCAATTTCTATATTTTTAGAAGTCTTCAAGAAGCTATAGATCAACATCCCTTTTGCTGAGGCTCTGGAGCAAATGCCTCTCTATGCTAAATTCATGAAAGAACTATTGACTAACAAGAGGAATTGGAAGGAAAAAGAGACAGTGGTGTTAACTAAGGAATGCAGTGCTATTATTCAACACAACCTTCATGAGAAGATGCAGGATCCAGGGAGCTTTGTAATTCCTTGCACCATTAGAGATGTCACTATTCAGAGAGCTTTGTGTGATCTTGGAGCTAGCATCAACCTCATGCCACTTTCAGCGATGAAAAAGCTCCAAATTGAGGAGGTAAAACTCACTTGTATTTCTCTTCAACTTGTTGATCTTTGGTAAAAAGTCCTCTATTATTCTCGGAAGACCCTTTTTAGCTATAAGTAGAGCTCTGATTGATGTGCAAAAGGGTGAATTAACCCTGAGGCTCAATGAAGAACAGGTGGTCCTTAATATGTTTGAAGCCCTCAAACACCCTAATGATTCTGAAGGGCGTATAAGAGTTGATGTTGTTGAACCACTTGTTCAAGAGGTACTAGAAGCTGAGGTACTTGATGATATTCTGGATCCTCTTTCTAAATATGAATTACTTGAGATTGATGATTCACCACCCCAGAAAGGCATGGTGAATATGCCTAAGGTGGAGGAAGAAGTCCCCAAGATTGAGCTAAAGCCTTTGCCTCCTTCTTTGAAATATGTGTTTTTAGGTGAAAATGATTCATATCTAGTGATTATTATCCCTTCCTTGAAACCTGGTGAGGAAGAGGCACTTATTATAGTGCTCAAGAGCCATAAAACAGCTCTTGGGTGGACCATTGGTGATTTAAAGGGATTAGTCCCACCAAGTGTATGCACAAGATCCTTTTTGAAGAAGATGCTAAACCGGTTTTGTAACCACAAAGGAGACTCAATCCAACTATGAAAGAGGTGGTCTAAAAAGAGGTAATGAAACTATAAGAAGCCGACATTATATACCCTATTTCTGATAGTCCTTGGGTGAGTTCTGTGCAGGCAATTCCCAAAAAAGGAGGGATGATAGTGATCAAGAATGAAAGTAATGAGCTAATTCCTACAAGAACCATCACAGGATGGAGAATGTGCATAGACTACAAGAGGCCCAGCAGTGCTACAAGGAAGGATCACTTCCCCTTGCCTTTCATTGATCAGATGCTAGAGAGGTTAGCTGGTCATGCTTTTTACTATTTTCTAGATGGATATTATGGATATAACCAAATTGCAGTGGACCCTCAAGATCAAGTGAAGACAACATTCACATGTCCTTTTGGAGTATTTGCTAACAGGAGAATGCAATTTAGACTCTGTAATGCCCCAGCATCTTTTCAGAGGTGTATGCTTTCAATTTTTTCTGATATGGTTGAAAGGTTTATTGAGGTATTTATGGATGATTTTTCTATTTTTGGTAATTCTTTTGAATCCTGCCTTAAGCATTTATCTCTGGTCTTGAAACGGTGTCAAGAATCAAACCTTATTTTAAATTGGAAAAAATGTCATTTTATGGTTACAGAAGGTATTGTTCTTGGACACCGGATTTCAAGAAAAAGGATTGAGGTTGATAGAGCCAAGGTGGAGGTAATTGAAAAATTACCACCACCATCTAATGTTAAGGAAATCCGGAGTTTTTTGGGTCATGCAGCATTTTACAGAAGATTTATAAAGGATTTTTCTAAGATTGCTAAACCATTAAGCAACATGCTAGTTGCTGATGTTCCTTTTGTATTTGACACTGAATGTCTGCATGCTTTTGAAACTCTAAAAGCAAACCTTACCTCTGCTCCCATCATAGCTCCCCTTGATTGGGATTTGCCATTTGAATTAATGTGTGATGCTAGTGATTATGCTATAGGAGCTGTTTTAGGACAGACGTATGGCAAGCTTATACATGTCATTTACTATGCTAGTCTTGTGTTAAATGATGCTCAGAAGAATTACACAACTATAGAAAAGGAATTATTAGCTATTATGTATGCTATTGATAAGTTTAGGTCCTATTTAATTAGGTCTATGGTTATTGTTTATACTGATCATGCTACTTTGAAGTACCCTCTAACCAAACAAGATTCTAAACCAAGATTAATCAGATGGGTGGTACTCCTTCAAAAGTTTGATATTGAGAACAAAGACAAGAAAGGGTCAGAAAATCAAGTAGCTGACCACCTTTCCAGGATTAAACCTGAGGAGGGCATGCAATCATCCACAGCTGTGGCTGAGACATTTCCAGATGAGCAACTGTTCACCATTCAGCAGGCTCCATAGTTTGCAGACATTGTAAATTATAAAGTCTTGAATTTCATTCCAAAAGAGTATAGTAAACAACAAGTGAAGAAGCTATTGGCTAATGCAAAATACTACTTTTTGGAAGAACCATACCTTTTTAGAAGATGCTCAGACGGTATAATCCGGAGATGTGTCTCAGATGAGAAAGCACAGCAAATTCTTTGGCACTGTCATGGCTCTGATTATGGAAGCTACTTTGGTGGTGAAAGGACAGCTACAAAGGTCCTTCAGAGCGGTTAATCCGGAGATGTGTCTCAGATGAGAAAGCACAGCAAATTCTTTGGCACTGTCATGGCTCTGATTATGGAAGCTACTTTGGTGGTGAAAGGACAGCTACAAAGGTCCTTCAGAGTGGTTTTTACTGGCCGACTCTCTTCCAGGACTCAAGAGCATTTGTGAAGAACTATGACAGATGTGAAAGAGCTAAGACTCTCCCTGCCAACCACGAGATGCCATAGTAGGGGATTCTTGAGATTGAGTTGTTTGATGTGTGTGTGGGGTATTGACTTCATGGGACCTTTTCCACCCTCATATTCCAACAACTATATCTTGGAGGCAGTTGACTAAGTGTCTAAGTGGGTGGAAGCTGTGGCTCTACCTACTAATGATGCCAAAGTGGTGATGAGCTTTCTTCAGAGATATATTTTCAGCCGGTTTGGTGTCCCAAGGACACTCATTAGTGATGTAGAAGTCACTTCAGTAACAGACAGCTGGAATCACTTCTGTAGAGGTATAGAGTCTATCATAAAGTGGCAACCGCCTATCACCCTCAGACAAGTAGACAGGTTAAGGTCTCTAATAGAGAACTCAAAAGGATTCTGGAGAAGACCGTCAGTATCTTAAGGAATGACTGGTCTAGGAAGCTTGATGATACTTTCTGGGCATACCGGACAGCTTACAAGACTCCTATTGGCTTGTCCCCTTATCAATTGGTCTATGATAAATCCTGCCACTTGCTAGTTGAGTTGGAGCATAGAGCTTACTGGGTAATCAAGTGTCTAAACTTTGATGCTCAAGCTACAGGAATAAAAAGGATGCTTCGGTTGAATGGGCTTGATGAATTCAGATATTCGGCCTATGAGAATGCCAAGCTCTATAAGGAGAGAACTAAGATATGGAATGACAAGAAGATTGACATCAGAGTCTTTGAGCCAGGTTAGAGGGTGCTTTTGTTCAATTCAAGGCTCAAACTCTTTCCTGGGAAGCTGAAATTCTGATGGTCAGGACCGTTTGTGGTAACCAGGACATCACCGTATGGTCATGTAGAAATTCAGGAAGAGAATTCTAACAGAAAGTTTACCATTAATGGCCAGAGTTTGAAGCACTATTTTGGAGGCGAGATTGATCGCCAAAGGTCCGCTCATCTGCTGAACTAGCAGAACTAACCGTCAAGCTAGTGACGTTAAAAAAGCGCTTGTCGGGAGGCAACCCGATGTTTTCGTATCCTTAAGTTTGAATTTTAATTTGATTTGTTTATTTTTTTTAGTTTTGTTTGCATCCCTACTATTTTTGTTTTGTTTTACATATGTTTTGATCATGCAGAATATTAAGAACATGAATCATTACACTTAGAAGAAATTTTGAGCCCAAGTTTGGCGTCGGACACAACACGCATATTGGTGATTGCACTCTGGAAGGGTGGTGCCAAACTTGGGATATCCAAGTTTGGAGCCACATGATGCGCATACAGGAAGTTTTCATTCTGGAGGAGTGGTGCCAAACTTGTGCTGCACCAAGTTTGGCGCCAGAAATTGACATAACTTTGAAGAAAAAGGGGAAGGGGGTGGTGCCAAACTTGGCTTCTTGGAATTTGGCGCCACCATCAAGCATTTCTTGGAGAACTACTCTCAGTCAGGGAGGGCATCAAACTTGGCCCCCCTGAAGTTTGACGTGATAAAAAAAGTTTGTAGTGGCGCCAAACTTGGGCTGCACCAAGTTTGGCGCCAAGAGGAGCAATGCTTTTCGGGATTCACAGTGCCAAACTCCAATCTTTCCAAGTTTGGTGCCAGCTCACTTGATTTGGCCAATTCTAAAAGAAATCTCATATATTCAAAACCAAATCCCACTGATTTAGTCCCCACGCCCCTGACATATTCCATTTCCCATATTTTACATCCTTAAATCCCATCCAACTTTCTTTTGTCCTTCCCTATATATTCATTCTGAAACCAAACCTTTGACCATACCCTTACAACCCCCCACACCCGTGACTCCCCTTTCATTACCTATACACATCATGTTCATGATGAGGGAAAAATGATTCCACACAAAACTCATCGGTAAGTGTACTGGGTCGCATCAAGTAGTAATTACTCACAAGAGTGAGGTCTATCCCACAGGGATTGATAGATTGAGCAATTTTAGTTAAGTGATGAATTTAGTTAAGCGAATATTTGATGATTTGAGTGATTTTGATTAACAGAAGTAAAATTTCAAGAAAGTAAAGGTTGCAGAATGTAAATTGATTGAATCTAAAGGTGCTGAATATGTAAATTGCAGAAACTTAAAGTGCAAGAAAGTAAAAGAGCTGAAACTTAATTTGCAAGAAAAGTAAATTGCAGAAACTTAAAGTGCAAGAAATGTAAATTGCTGAATCTAAATTGCTGAGAAATGTAAATTGCTTGAAGAGTAAAAGGATTTGGGTATTGGGATTCAGAATTAGACTAAGAATTGCAAATTAAAGTAAATCAAAGGGCTATGAGATGCAAGAATTCAAATCTGGATCTCAGAAGCAAGAATAGAAATGGAAAATTGCTTCATGAAACAAAACAGTAAGAAAACTTGAATCAATTATGAAATTCTAAAGTGAAATTAAAGATCGAAGAAGAGCAGTGAGGTTAGAAAGCAGATCTAGATCTCAATTTCTCTCTTGATCAAGCAGAAAAGAGATTGCAGAAGAAAATGAAATTGAAAACAGCAAACAAAACTTAGATCCACTTCTCAAATTCCCAAGAGTATATGAAAGAAAAGCAAAGATGATTCTCAGATCAGGAATCAATGGAGCTTTTCAATCTCAATTCAAAATCCAAAAGTAGAAAGTAGAAGTTGCAGAAGGAAAACTCAGATCCAATTCCCAAATCCCAAATTCAAAAACAATTGCAAATTAAAAGTGAAAACTAAAAAATGAGCTAAAGGTCCTTTACAAATCAAACTTAATCCTATTTATACACTTTTAATTTTGGTCTTCAAAGTTTGGAGTGGGCTTTTCAAAGTTGGCCTTGAATGAAATATGGATTTGAAGAAGGATGGGTCCGGTTGGCTTTGGTTCAAGTTGGGTTGGAGGCATGGGTCAGCTCCCATGGGAGCACTCCGTTTGGTCTTGTGAACGCTACGTTCACTTAGCCTTGTCATGTGCCAAGCCTCCTTGCCCATAGCTCCTTGTCCATAGCATTCACACTTTGAACGCTACGTTCAAATTGTGAACGCTACATGATGCTGAGCCTTCCTTCCAAGGTTGAGAGGCACGAAAAAGTTGGCAAAAGGGAGCGCTACGCTCGAATTTTTGAGCGCTCCTTCCTTGGCTAGCCAATTTGGTACGTCTTCGAGCCTTGGCCAGCGCATGTCTGGTGCACTTTTTGCTTCCCTTGGCTAGCATCACGAAAAAGGGAAAGAAAGTGAGCGTAGCGTTCACTCCTTTGAACGCTAGCCAAGGATCTTTGCTTCCAAGCCAAGGTCCACGAGAAAGTGGCAAAAATGGAGCGTAGCGTTCATATTTCCAAATGCTACCCCTTTGTTTTGCTTTGTGCATGCCTTGCTTCTTTGCCAAGAATGTGACGAAAAAGTGAAAGAAAGGCAACGTAGCGTTCTCTTCTTTGAACACTGTGCCTTGGCATGTTGGTTCCTTCTTCGAGTGCAACGCTTTATTGTCATGGGCCACACTTTATTTTCATAGGCCACGCTTTTTAAAGCATGGCCTAAGGTCCAAAGCATGCTCAAACTTCAAAAGTGTGCCAAAAATTTCTCTTTCCATCATTTCTTCACCTACAAGCAACCAAACAACTAATCAAAGTTCCACCAAAATAACTGGATCTTTGCATTATTTAAAAAATCGATTAATTCTAGTATAAAAACCTATGATTTTGTGTAAAATAAATGATGTTTGATTGATTCAACATGAGCATGAAAATCCACTCCAATTACTTACTTATTGTGCAAGAAAGTGCAAAAAACCTAATGAAACTAATGAAAAATGCTTGTAAAACTAGCATAAGATGACTTGTCATCACAACACCAAACTTAAACCTTGCTTTTCCCCAAGCAAGCAGACAAGAATGCAGCTCACTTATTATTTGCTGATAGATAAGAAATGCTTCTTTGAGGATTCACTAGAGTTGCTGTCATAATGCCTAGCTCTTTGATTGATCCCTTTTCGGTTTTTTCTTCTTTCTTTTGCTTAGAAAGCTTATTTCTTAATGATAACTTAGTGTCAAATGTTGCAGCAGCCTTTTGGCTTAATTTTGCTCAATACTTCTTCACTATAAACACTTGGCTAACAAATCCTCTTAGGAACATTGATGCCCAGCATCTCTTTGGATCACTAAATGCTTTGTAACTAGGTTGCTCTTGATAGTGGACTTTTGGTTGGTACCGGATTAGTTAATTCAAGTTACCAAGTTTTAAAAGACTCCTCAGAACCTAATTATCCAAGCATATCCTAGTACAAAAAGCACCACAGACATATGTCCTAAGGTCCAAGCTATTGGTGTCTAGCCTTATTGTTTGTTTCTTTGCCAATTCTTGGCTTTTCTTTTCTTTTTCTTTCTTACTTTGCTTCATTTTCCAGGGAATTTCATTAATGAAAGGTTTTATGACAGCAATCAAGTTCACACTACAAAGACCACTCTATTATGCAGCTTTTATTATTGAGCTTTCCATTTAATCAAGCAATCACCACCATAAGTCTCATTCTAATTCCTACAACATTGAACACTTACTCTCTATTTCAAACATTTTCTCTTATTGATACAGAAGGGAAACAAAACATGATTTAGCAGATGAGTGATAACAAGCATTTAAACTAGTGCAGACATCAAAATTTGTATTATTTGAACTAAACATAAAGGCAAACAGCAACTTCTCATATAGAACATTTCAAGGCATAGTGAATTTTGTGACAATACAACCTCTCAAGAGTGTCTTGCATCTTTCCTTTTGTCATCGTCATCTCTTACTTTTGCATTTCCTTTGGTGATGATTCTTTTAAGAGGCTGAGTGTCTTTCCTGCATAATTATTAGAAGTTGCTTGCTTTTCCAAACACTTAGACAAATGATTAGCATGCATGAGCTATTGGTGGAGAACAACAAACTTAGTCCCTTGCTACTGTCTATGCTGCATCAGTTACACCTTTTGCTTTTGTTGAAAGTAATGCAGCTAAAAACTAGAAAACATACAGTTGTTTAGTGGTTTTCTTGATTTCTTGGAGCTAGTAACCAGTTATGCAGAGGGTTGAAATGTGTTTTTAAATGAGATTTTTGGTGGAACACCAAACTTAGCATCCTTCATTCATCCTTAAATTGTTTTGGTGTGCAACACCAAACTTAGCTCCTTGTAATACAGATAAAACTACTTAACCTTCTTATTGAAATAGTTAAGAGAAGAAAACTACCTTTAGTTGGGTTGCCTCCCAACAAGCGCTCTTTTAATGTCACTAGCTTGACATCCTACATTCTTGCTCAGCTTAATTTCTAAATCTCTTTCTCTTTGTCCCAATGGCCTCCCAAGTAGTGCTTTGCCCTGTGACCATTTGCTGTGAAATTGTTCTTTGTTGCTTCATCTAGCAATTCAAGGCTTCCACAAGGAAGAACCTTTGTCACTAGGTAGGGGCCAGTCCGTTAAGACTTGAGTTTGCTAGGGAAAACTTTGAGTTTGGAGTTGTACAAGAGTACTTGCTGTCCTGGTTTGAACTCCTTCTTTGAGATCCTTCTGTCATGCCATCTCTTAGTTTTTTCCTTGTATATCTTAGCAATTTCATAGGCTTCCAATCTAAACCCATTCAACTCATTTAATTGCAATAACCTCTTCTCTCCTACTGCTTGATAATCAAAGTTGAAGAGTTTAGTGGTCCAGAAAGCTTTGTGTTCAAGCTCTACAGGAAGGTGACACGACTTGCCATACAACAATTGAAAAGGTGACCTTCCAAGAGGAGTTTTGAAGGTTGTCCTATATGCCCAGAGAGCATCTTCTAATTTCCTGGCCCAATCCTTTCTTGTGCTCCCCACTGTTTTCTCCAAAATCCTCTTCAACTCCCTATTTGCAAGCTCTGCTTGGCCATTGGTCTGTGGATGGTATGGAGTAGCTACTTTGTACATCACCCCATACTTGTGAAGTAGTTTCTCCATCTGTTTGTTGCAAAAGTGACTACCACCATCACTGACAAGACCCTTAGGCACTCCATATCTAGTAAAAATGTGCTTCTTAAAGAATTGAAGGACAATTTGTGCATCACATGTGGTTGTTGCTATGGCCTCCGCTCACTTTGAGACATACTCTACTGCCACAAGTATGTATTTGAAAGAATATGATGGTGGAAAGGAGACCATAAAATCTATTCCCCACAGATCAAAGAGTTCTACCTCCAAGATGTAGTTCTGAGGCATCTCATTCCTTCTTGTTTATCCTCCAGCTCTTTGGCACTCATTACATTGATGAACAAACTCTCTAGCATCCTTGAAGATGGTTGGCCAATAAAATCCACTTTGAAGTACTTTGGCTGCTGTTCTTTCTAGTCCAAAGTGTCCACCATACGCTGAACCATGACAATGCCATAGTATGTCTCTCATCTCACTCTCAGGAACACATTTCCTAATCATTCCATCTGGACACCTATTGAATAAGAATGGTTCATCCCATAAGAATTTTTTGGCTTCATTGAGCAGCTTCTTCACTTGATGCTTGGTGAACTCTTGAGGGATCTCCTTCCAACCTTGTAGTTTGCAATGTCTGCAAACCAGGGGGCTTGTTGGATTTGTAAGAGGTGTTCATTTGGAAAGTTTTCATTCACTGAATGTGGAGCTTGATTAGCCTCTTGTGGTAGCCTTGACAAGTGGTCTGCTACTTGGTTCTTATTCCCTTTCCTATCTCTCACTTCAATGTCAAACTCTTGTAGTAGCAACACCCACCTAATAAGCCTTGGCTTTGAATCCTGTTTAGACATAAGATACTTGAGAGCAGCATGATCAGTATATACTATAACCGTTGAACCAATCAAGTATTGTCTAAATTTATTAATTGCATATACAATTGCCAAGAGCTCTTTCTCTGTGGTGGTATAATTTTTCTGTGCTTCGTTCAACACCTTGCTAGCATAGTATATAGCATGATGCAGTTTATCTTTCTTTTGCCCCAATAAAGCACCAATTGCAAAGTCACTTGCATCACACATAAGTTCAAAAGGTAATTCCCAATCAGGGGGTGTGATGATTGGTGCTGTAATGAGTTTTCTCTTTAAAGTTTCAAAGGCATGCTTGCAATTGTCATCAAAGATGAAAGGACTATAAATCATTAGCAAATTGCTCAATGGTTTTGCTATTTTTGAAAAATTTTTGATGAATCTCCTGTAAAAACCAGCATGTCCAAGAAAACTCCTTACTGCTTTCACATTAACAGGTATAGGAGGCTTTTCAATGATTTCTATTTTTGCTTTGTCAACTTCTATACCTTTGCTTGAAACTTTATGCCCAAGAACTATCCCTTAAGGAACCATGAAATGTCATTTCTCCCAATTCAATACCAGATTAGTTTCTTGGCATCTTTTCAAAACAAGAGTTAAATGATGTAAGCAAGTGTTAAATGAATTGCCAAAGATAGAAAAATCATCCATGAAAACTGATGTGTGGAAAACGATCCAACACGAAACTCACTAGCAAGTGTACCGGGTCGCATCAAGTAATAATAACTCACATGAGTGAGGTCGATCCTACAGGGATTGAAGGATTGAGCAATTTTAGTTTAGTGGTTGATTTAGTCAAGCAAATCAAGTATTGGTTGTGTGATGCACGGAAAACTTGTCTCTCAACAAATCTCCCTTCGGCAAGTGTACCGAAGTTGTCGTCAAGTAAAAACTCACAATAGAGTGAGGTCGAATCCCACAGGGATTGATTGATCAAGCAACTTTAATTAGAAGAATGTTCTAGTTTTTTGAATCCAGAGTTTGGGTTGAGAGTTGCAGAAATTAAAATGGCGAGAATGTAAATAACAGAAAAGTAAATGCTAGAATTAAAGGACTGGAAGTAAATGACTGGAAATAAATTGCAGAATTGTAAATGCAAATTAAAGAGAATGGGTAAGATCAGAGATGGGGAGTTCATTAGGCTTAGGAGATGTTGCAATTCTCCAGATCAAGTTCATTTTCATCTCTTCCTCAATCAATGCACTCATTGATCTCCTTGGCAATCTTAAGTGATTGAATTACAATTTCTTGCAATTCAATCTCTCAAATCTTGATCAATAGCCAATTCCTTGGTCAATTACTCATGAGAAGAGATGAAGTATGGTCACTGATTATACCACATGCATTTCCCAAACCAAGTATTGAGAGGGTTATAGTCACATACCCATCCAAACCCAATTTGGTCCAGCATGAGAAAGCATTTCTAGCTTGATCTCTTCATTCCTCTTTCAAGGTTCAAAAGAGATCCAAGTTTGAATAGCTTCTCTTCCAAGATAACTACTCAACGGGATGAAGATCGAAAGCTTTCAAGTAAAATCAAGAGGAAAGATAAAAGAAGAATAATGAAAATTAGTATTGATCCATCAAATTACAACAGAGCTCCCTAACCCAATGAAAAGGGTTTAGTTGTTCATAGCTCTTGAAAATGAAAACAAAGATGGAGAATACATCATAAAACTAGAAATTGCAAAGAAAGTAAAATACAGAGAGTAGTTCCCTCAGCCTCCAGAACTCCTTTACAATTCAAAGCTACTCCTATATATACTACTCTTCTCAGCTTCTAGTTTACTCTTCAAGTCTTGGGCCTTTGGATCTTGAGTTTGAAGCAGTTCTTTTCTTCATTTGGGCTTGGCTTTACTTGCAGAGAGAAAGTGCTAAGTGGGCAGAGACTTCAGCTCAGGACGTTAGGGGTGTTAATATTTAGTGGGAATATAAGTTCGAGAACGTTAGTGACACTTAACATTGTCACTGATGTTCCAATGCACCCCTTTGCCTTACGTTAAAACCCACGTTAACTAGGTTAACGTGGCTTTTAACATTGCCTTGTTGATCCTTCGAGAACATTAGTGACACTCAACATTGTCACTAACGTTCCAGTGTGCCCCTTCTTGTTTCACGTTAAAGCCCACGTTAACTAGGTTAACGTGGCTTCTAACGTGGCCATTCTTAGCCATCCCAACTATGAGTAATGCAACATAATATTTGTCACTACACTTATGCAAAATCCTCAAGAAATTATGTAAAATGCACAATGTATGCTTGAATCAAGGCATAAGTGAATATTTACCCAAAACTAGCTTATTTCCTAAAGAAATGTATGAAACTATCCTAAAAACAGTAAAGAAAAGGTCAGTGAAACTGGCCAAGATGCCCTAGCATCACAACACCAAACTTAAAGCTTGCTTGTCCCTAAGCAAGTACTGGAACAAGAGAATGATGAATGGAATATCCAGAGGAATGAGTCATCCTTGTGGAAGTCATATTACTGATTTTATGGTGGTTTCATGCATAGCAACTTAGGTTCATTCTATTACTGGCTTTCAGACCTTTATCATGTCCCTAAACACTTACTTTTTTTATATCTCATGAGACTTTTATTCATTGATCCTTTTATTGTTATTTCAGTGGTTATTTGTGTTATTTAGGCTAAGTGCTCTGTAAGGGGGCAACTCTTTAAGATAAGCTTTCAACCAACACTCCCGAACCAGTTGGTTCAAGGTGCTAGGTGTTGAAGCACCCCTAAGGACTTACTCCCTCAAGTTTCTCCCCCATACATACACACCACAGGCATATAGTTTATTTATTTTCTTTTCTTGAGACCTTGGTGTCCAGCACCTCTTTGGGTTACTAAATGCTCTGTAGTGAGGGTTACTCTTGATAGTGGATTTTCAGCTGATAATCCCGGGTTAGTTAACCCCAGTTACCAAGTAATAAAGCACCCCTAAGAGCTTATTCATCCAAGTAGATCCCTCACACAGGAACACCACAGACACTTGCCTCAAGATTAAAACCATTGATGCCTAGCCTTGTTGCTTACTCTTTTTCTTTTGTTTTTCACTTCCATTGTTCTTTCCCTTTTCTCTTCTTAGGATCTTGTTATTAACTTAGTCTCATGAGTATCTCCAAAGTCAAGTATTCAGGATAGATAGTTGTCCTCCTAACCTTGTGGTTGAACCAACTTAGCTAACTTATGACTACCCCAAAGATTCATGAATGCACCTCCACATTAGGAACCCTACTCTGGTCTTTTAAAAATATAATCATTCTCTTCTTCAATTTGATTTAAAAGGGACAAGCTTACAAGAAAGGGAAGTAATGATGCAGTGACATAAAGACTAGTGCACATAGACCTATTCAGAACTTAAAAGACAGAATTTAAAAAGGGTTCAACTAAGAGTAACTATAAATCAGAAGTGCATTCGAGCTTCCAACTTTCAACGATTCTGAGTACAATGGAATTAGGTAACAATACAACCTTTGGTTGATGATCTCTGGTCCCCCTCTCTCTTTGTCATCATCTAGTTTTTGCTGCCTCGCTTCTTTGGGTGAAGTTGCACCATTTCCTTATAAGATTCCTGCAAGGTTACTGGAAGTTGCTTGTTCCCAAAGCACTTGAGATATAGTTAGCTTACAAGTATTCTTGTGCCTCTTGAACTCAATTTGGTGTGTGAACACCAAACTTAGTTCTTTGCCCAGTACAAGACATTACATATATGCAGAGACCCTCATATCTTGTTATCAATAAAGCAATGATCACCTATAGTCTAACTACATCTAAGTGGTTTCTCTTGATTGGATGGAGCTAGTAATGTTCTTTTGGAGTGGAGTGTAATTCTAACCAATGTCCTTTAGTGAAACACCAAACTTAGAACTACACTATCACTCTTGGATTGTTCTGGTGTTGAACACCAAACTTAGCTCCTTACAATACAGGGGAAACAACTTTGTGATTTTTATTGAAATAAAGATGAAAGTGAAACTACCTGAGGTTGGGTTGCCTCCCAACAGAGCGCTCTTTTATCGTCGCTAGCTCGACGAGTCCTTGATTACTTGAGGTGGTATTTTACTCTGGAGTTTTCCCCCATGTTGCCCAGATAATGCTTGAGTCTTTGTCCATTCATTGTAAACGTCCTCCCTGAACCTTCATCCGTGATTTCGATGTGGCCATATGGTGATACTTTTGTAACCATGAAAGGTCCGGACCACCTCGACTTGAGTTTTCCTGGGAACAGCCTTAATTTAGAATTGTAAAGGAGTACTTGCTACCCTTTTTCGAAACTCCTGGGAGCTTCTAGTGGTTTGTTACAAAAGTGGCTCCCTCCATCACTGATGAGGGCTCTTGGGACTCCAAACCGGCTAAAGATATTCTTCCTGAGGAAGTTCATGACTACCTTGTTATCATTAGTTGGGGTTGCAATAGCCTCTACCCACTTGGAAACATAATCCACTGCTACCAGGATGTATTTGTTTGCATATGAGGTTAGGAATGGTCCCATGAAATCAATCCCCCACACATCAAACAGTTCCAGTTCCAAGATGAAATTTTGTGGCATGGCGTTTCTTTTGGGCGGGTTTCCAGCTCTTTGGCATTCATTGCAGCTTTTCACTAGTTCCTTGGCATCCTTGAAAAGGGTGGGCCAAAAGAATCCGCTTTGTAGCACCTTTGCTGCAGTTCTGTCCCCTCTAAAGTGCCCGCCATAGCATGAACCGTGGCAGTTCCACAGGACTTCTCTCCCTTCCTCTTCCGAAATACATCTTCTAAGAATTCCATCCGAACATTTCATGAAGAGATATGGCTCGTCCCAGACAAAGTATTTTGCATCATTCATGAGCTTCCTCTTTTGATGTTTATTGATCCCTGGGGGTAATGCCCCAGTTGCCTTGAGATTTGCAATATCTGCGAACCATGGTGCTTTGCGAACTGTCATCAACTGCTCATTGGGGAAGAGCTTGTTCATATTTGTATCATCTTCTCCACCTTGCTCATGAGGGATTCTGGAGAGGTGATCTGCCACCTTGTTCTCCACTCCTTTCTTGTCTCTGATTTCAATATCAAATTCCTGCAACA
>NC_029793.2:83523772-83524712 GCF_000816755.2 Arachis ipaensis | reverse complement strand
ATCCACCTTATTAGTCTTGGCTTTGATTTTTGCTTGGCAAACAAATATTTAAGTGCTGTGTGATCTGTAAAAACAATCACTTTAGCACCAATGAGGTATGATCTAAATTTGTCAAATGCAAAAACTATTGCTAGCAATTCTTTTTCAGTAGTGGTATAATTTCTTTGAGTTTCATTAAGGACTTTGCTAGCATAGTATATCACACGAACTAGGTTATCTTTCCTTTGTCCTAACACTGCCCCAACTGCAAAATCAGATGCATCACACATCAATTCAAATGGTAGGTTCCAATCAGGTGGGGAAATGATAGGAGCAGAGGATAACCTCATTTTCAAATGTGCAAATGCTAGCATGCATGTTTCATAAAAAATGAATGGTGTATCAGATACAAGGAGATTGCTTAAGGGCTTGGCTATCTTTGAAAAATCTTTAATGAACCTTCTGTAAAAATCAGCATCCCCTAAAAAACTTCTAATTGCCTTGACATCACTGGGTGGGGGTAGTTTTTCAATAAGTTCTACTTTAGCTCTATCAACCTCAATGCCTTGGTGAGAGACCTTGTGACCAAGGACTATTCCTCCTGTCACCATGAAGTGGCATTTTTTCCAGTTCAAGACCAAATTGGTCTCTTGGCATCTTTTCAATACCAAGGCGAGGTGATGTAGGCAACTAGGAAAAGAATCTCCGAATACCGAGAAATCATCCATAAAAACTTCAATGAATTTTTCTATCATATCTGAAAAGATAGAAAGCATGCAGCATTGGAAAGTTGCAGGGGCATTGCATAATCTAAATGGCATGCGCCTATAGGCAAACACTCCATACGGACAGGTAAATGAGGTTTTCTCTTGGTCTCTTGGATCAACCACTATTTGGTTATATCCTGAATAACCGTCGAGAAAACAATAATAAGCGTGCCCTGCAAGTCTTTCCAACATCT
>NC_029793.2:83520368-83522922 GCF_000816755.2 Arachis ipaensis | reverse complement strand
CTACCTCTTCACTTGATTCAGATTCTTCCTCCACCAATCTCTCGTTCTCTTCAGGTTCATCTTCTTCAAAATTCTCCTGTACTTCATCCTCAAGTGCATCTAACCTCATGCATTCCCTCAATTGTTTCGGTGGATAACTCATGGCCTTGAACACATTGAATGTCATCTTTTCATTGTGTAATCTAAGGGTGAGGTCACCTTTTTGAACATCAATGACAGCTCCAGCAGTGGCCAAGAATGGCCTTTCCAAGATGATGGAGGTCTTGGCGTCTTCCTGCATGTCCAGCACCACAAAATCTGCTGGGAATATGAAATCTCCTACTTTTACTAGCAAATCCTCTAGTATCCCGTGAGGGAATTTGAACGACCGGTTTGCTAGTTGTAGAGCTATTTTTGTTGGTTTAGCCTCCTCAATTTTCATCTTTCTCATCATAGCTACTGACATCAAATTGATGCTGGCCCCTAAGTCACAGAGAGCCTTTTCTACTGTGATTTCTCCTATAATGCAAGGGATCTGAAAACTCCCAGGATCCTTCAGTTTCTGAGGTAGTTTAGGCTGAATGATAGCACTGCTCTCTTCAGTTAGTATCACAGTCTCATTGTTCTTCCAGCTTCTCTTCTTAGTCATTAGCTCCTTCAAAAACTTGGCATAAAGTGGCATTTGTTCTATGGCTTCAGCAAATGGTATGTTGATTTGTAGCTTCTTAAAGATTTCCAAAAATCTCAAGAACTGGTTGTCATCTTCCTTTTTCTTCAATAGCTGGGAGTATGGAGCTCTTGAGATGTTCAGTTGGGGTATCTTTTTTTCTTTCTGCAAACTTGGCGTGTGGGGTTGCATTCCATCTTGCTCTTCTCCCTTTTCATTTGAGCTTTCTTCTTGAGGTTTTTGGGGATGTTCCTTCAGTTCCTTCCCACTCCTATGTGTGATAGCTTGACACTCCTCCCTTTTGCTTGAATGGGCATCATAGCAAAAATTGTGGTTAGGGAGCTGCTTAAACAGATAGCTGATTTGTGTTTCCAGTTTTTTGATGGCAGCATTTTGATTCTGCATGTTTGACTGCACTTCCTCTCTGAATGCTTTACTGTCTTGAATGTCTCTGCATATTCCTTCGATGAAGGTTTCGATCTTAGAGAGCTTGTCATCGATTGATGAGTGGTTCGGATCAGATGTGCTGTTTTGGTTTTGATGAGTGTGTGGAGAAGTGTTGTTGTGGGGGTGTTGAGATGTCCTCTGGGTGAATTGCTTTTGATCTTGCTCTCTTCCCCACCCAAATTTTGGGTGGTTTCTCCATCCAGGGGTTGTAAGTCTTGGAGTATGGATCATAGTTTTTCCTTGGTGAATTCCCAATGTAATTGGCTTGCTCCTGACTCCCCTCTACTTCTTCATTCACTCCTTCTTGTGTTGTTGACGAAGTGGAGATTGCTGCTACTTGGTTCCTCTCCATATTCTTGGTGAGGTCAGCCAGCTGCTGGGTAATGAGCTTGTTTTGGGCCAACAGAGCATCTACATTGTTTAGCTCCATCACTCCTCTTGTGTTCCCTCTTTCGGAAGCATATAAGTAGTCGTTTTCTGCTACTGTTTCAATAACATCTATGGCTTCCTCAATGGTCTTTTTCTTGTTCAAGGATCCTCCAGATGAATGGTCTACTGCCTTCTTTGACTCATAAGAGAGCCCTTCATAGAAAATGTGCAGCTGGACCCATTCGTTGAACATGTCAGATGGACACCTCCTTGTTAAGTCCTTGAACCACTCCCATGCTTCATATAGAGTCTCACCATCTTGTTGCCTGAAAGTTTGAACCTCAGCTCTCAGCCTATTGATTCATTGAGAAGGGTAGAATCTTGCTAAGAATTTGTTCACCACATCTTCCCAAGTTGTCAAGCTCTCCCTTGGGAAGGATTCCAGCCACTTGGCTGCCTTGTCCCTGAGTGAGAAGGGAAATAAGAGTAGTCTATAGGCGTCAGGATGAACACCATTAGACTTTACTGTGTCACATATTCTCAGGAAGGTGGTTAAATGTTGATTGGGGGCTTCTTGAACACTTCCTCCAAATGAACAGTTGTTCTGAACAAGGGTGATGAGCTGTGGTTTAAGTTCAAAGTTGTTGGCATGGATTGTTGGCTTTTGGATGCTACTTCCACAATTGCCTGGGTTTGGATTGATGTAAGAGCCCAAAACTCTTCTATCTTCCCCAGCATGATTTGATCCACCTCCTCTGCCATGGTTGTGAGTCTCTTATTCATGATGATTTTCCATGTTTTCTTCCATGTTAGGTTCAAAGTATTCCTCAAAGTGTTCCTCCTCTTCTTCAGCACCAACTACACGTTTTTCTTTTGCCTCCCTCCTTAGTCTAAGGAAGGTTCTTTCAGGTTCAGAATCAAAGGAAGTTGAAGCCCCGCTTCTTCTCCCTGTCATACAACCAACAAGTACAAGCAAAGAAAATAGGCGCAGACAGTATTTGTGTCAGAGTTATTGTTAGTTGTGGGTGATGCAATATATCAAACAGTTAGTGGGTTAGCAAACAGAATTGAAAATAACAAAGAAAAACAAAA
>NC_029793.2:83472143-83520134 GCF_000816755.2 Arachis ipaensis | reverse complement strand
AATTCTCCGGATCAAGTTCATTTTCATCGCTTCCTTAATCAATGCACTCATTGATCTCCTTTGCAATCTTAATTGATTGAATTACAATTTCTTGCAATTCAATCTCTCAAATCTTGATCAATAGCCAATTCCTTGGTCAATTGCTCATGAGAAGAGATGAAGTATGGTCACTGATTATACCACATGTATTTCCCAAACCAAGTACTGAGAGGGTTATAGTCACATACCCATCCAAACCCAATTTGGTCCAGCATGAGAAACCATTTCTAGCTTGATCTCTTCATTCCTCTTTCAAGGTTCAAAAGAGATCCAAGTTTGAATAGCTTCTCTTCCAAGATAACTACTCAATGGGATGAAGATCGAAAGCTTTCAAGTAAAATGAAGAGGAAAGATAGAAGAAGAATAATGAAAATTAGTATTGATCCATCAAATTACAACAGAGCTCCCTAACCCAATGAAAGGGGTTTAGTTGTTCATAGCTCTTGAAAATGAAAACAAAGATGGAGAATACATCATAAAACTATAAATTGCAAAGAAAGTAAAATACAGAGAGTAGTTCCCTCAGCCTCCAGAACTCCTTTACAATTCAAAGCTACTCCTATATATACTACTCTTCTCAGCTTCTAGTTCACTCTTCAAGTCTTGGGCCTTTGGATCTTGAGCTTGAAGCAGTTCTTTTCTTCATTTGGGCTTGGCTTTACTTGCAGAGAGAAAGCGCTAAGTGGGCAGAGACTTTAGCTCAAGGCGTTAGGGGTGTTAAGAGTTGTTTGTAATTGGCAGAAACTAAATTGCTTGCAATGTAAAGGGAGTGGGGTAAAATGCAGTAAATTAAAGAGCAGGAAAGTAAAGAAGCAGAATCTTAAAGTGCAAGTAATGTAAATTGCAGAAACTTAGATTGCAAGAAATGTAAATGGCTGAAACTTAAAGTGCAAGAAATATAAATTGCTTGATTTATAAAAGGAATTGGGAGCTGGGATTGCAGAATTTAAACAAGAACAAGTAAATTGCATTAAACAGGAAAGTAGAGGATGAATTGAATTGAAGTAGGTCTCAAACAGAAAAGTGAAAATGCTTGAAGAGTTTAAAAATAGAAAGTGACTGGTGCTTAATTTGCAGCGATGTAAAAGATGGTTGAAGATCTCAGGGGTGGAAGAGACTAGATAACAAGTCTAGATCTCAAATCCTTCCTTGATCCAACAAGAACAATTGCAAAAGAAGTAAAGAAAAGCAAACTGCAGAGAGAGTAGAAGATGAAGCAGTAAAGTAAACAGAAATTGAAATTCATTTATGCAGAGAAAGTAAACAAGAGATCTCAAGGTGAGATTGAAACAGAAGTTCTTCAATTCTTCACCCAAGATCCAAAGCAAGAAAAGTAAAGAGTGCTCAAGCAAGAACAAGGAAGAAGAGAGATCAATTCTCCTTTCCAATTCTCTAAGATCTAAATTCCCAAGTAAAAGCTCAAAAATGAAATTCAAAGTTTAAAAGAAAAAAATTCAAAGTAGTGTCTAGAGGTCCTAATTAAATCAAACTAGCTCCTATTTATACACTTTCTATTCTTGGATTTTAGAATTTGGATGGGCTTTTTAATTTGGTGAAGATTTGAATTTAATTGGATTTTTGAATGAATTTCAGCCCATGTGAAAGTTGCTCCGAGGAGGATGCTGATGCCAAGGCATCTTAAGCTAGTTTCACTAGCATTTTTTATGTTATTTTTAGTTGTTTTATGCATTTTCTTGAGCCTTAAGTAATCATTTGGGCCAAATAGTCATGCTTGTCTTAAATCATTCAAACATGAAGATTTTGATGCAAATTCCATGAGTTTTTAGTTATATTCCTTGAAAGCTATGAATGGAAGAATTCTCATGAATTTTTGCAAGACTTGCTCAGCTCAAGTGGGGAGCAGAGCGTTGCAGCTTATGTTGGAGATCCCTTGTAGCGTGCTAGGCTGGGAGAGGCACCAGGGGAATGCTCTGCTCACAAGGGGAGCTGAGCATTGGCTTGGTGTGGGGGTTGTCTTGCGCGCTCCTTGCTTCCCTTGACCGTGTCAGTTGCGCGCCTCATGCTCCCTTGGCCCGTGTCAATGTTGCTTGTGTTTGCCAAGGAGTAGCACTCTGCTCACCTTGTGAGCTGAGCATTGGAGCTTCCAAGGAGAGGTCCTTGGTTCCAAACTTGCTGAATGCATGTGCTGACTCTTTCTCTTGGTGAAGGAAGTGGCCCCTTCCTTCTTGCTTTCTCAAGGTGTTGAGTTCGAACCTTGGGGGTGGCATTTGGCAAATTTTGGCTTGTTTTCCTTGTGAGTAGCGCTCCCCTCCTTCCCTTGGGTCATGGGTTCAAACCATGGAGCAAGCATTGGCAACTTATTTCCTTTGATTTATTTCTTGTGAGAGCCCGATAATGCTCCCTTGGAGAGCTGAGCATTGTTTCTCCTTTCCTTGTTTCTTGATTCTCAAATTGTGCTCAGCTCATAAGGGGAGCAGAGCATTGAAGCATTGCCTCCTTGGTTCATTGTTGTGCTCCTTTGGAGAGCACTGAGCTCTTGGGGAAAGCATTGGAGCTTCCCTCCTTCCATGTGCCACGCTTCTCACTTTTCTTTGCCACACTCTTTTCTTCCTTGGGCCACGTTTCTTGAGCCACGCTTTCTTCTTTTCTTCTTTTCTTCACCTATAATTAATCAAAACAACCAATCAAAGTATCACCAAATTAACAAGGTTTATAAATTTTTAAAAATTAATTAAATTTAGCTTAAACCTCATGATTTAGCATCAATTAAATGGTGGTTGTTCGATTCAAAGAAACCATGCATTTCCATTCTAAATTACTTACTTAGAATGCATGAAAGTACATAAAACCAAATGAAAACAAATAAAAATACTAGAGAAACTAGGCTAAGATGACTTGTCATCACAACACCAAACTTAAAACTTGCTTGTCCCCAAGCAAGCACTAATCATAAGAGAAGATAGAATGAAATAGAAAAGTACATATGTCCTTATTAAGCAAATAGTTGAATTTGGTTTATGGGGTTTTATGCAGATCAAAAGTAGCTCAATTATTACTTGCTGTCAAAACAAACAATATTTCCTTAAGTGTTTACTAAGGTTGCTGCTACAATGCCTTACTTTTTTCTTATTTCCCTTGTAAAATTTTTTTTTCTTTTGCTTATAGAGCTTATTACTCATTGAAGGCTTGGTGGCAAATGTTGCAGTGGCCTTTGGCTTAATTTTCACTCAACATTTCTTCACCACGGACACATGCCTCACCTTTTTTGTCCTAGGATCATTGATGCCCAGCATCTCTTTGAATAACTAAGTGTTTTGTAGCTAGGTTGCTCTTTATTGTGGACTTTCAGTTGGCAATCCCAAATAAGTTGATCCAAGTGGCCAAGTTTTGAAATACTCCTTAGAACTTACTTGTCCAAGCATATCCCACTACAAAAACACCACAGGCATGTGTCCTAGGGTCCAAGCTATTGGTGTCTAGCCTTATTGTTTATTTCTTTGCCACTTTCTTTGGCTTTTTCCATTTCTTTTTCTTTTTGTTTTGTTTTATTTGCAAGAGACTTTTATTAATTGAAGGATCATAGCAGCAAACTAGCTTAAGCTTCAAGTAACAAGTCATTTTTGCAGCATTTATTCTATGAGCTATCAATTAAATCAAACACATACCACCACTATCTTTCATTCTAACTTTTGCAACATTGAACAACTACTTTTTCTAAATTAAACATCTCTTTTTTATTCAAACAGCAAGGGAACAAAGCAAAATACTAAAGCTAATGAATGATGACAAGATTCTAATGCAAGTAATCTATTAAAGCATTAAAGTGTAAAACATAAAGGCATAAAAAGGCTAAACATAAAAGCATTGAAGGTATGTCATGTCTCAGACATACATCTTTCTTATTTAAATAAAAGTAGAAAGAACTTTACCACCTTTATTTGTCAGGCATTTCCATTCTGCTGGATTCTCCCCTCTTCTTTTTCCTCGTCTTTGTATAATCTTGAATTTCTTCGCCAGGGCATCTTCTGTCCTAGATAGAGTCTAGCAAGCCTGAGAGTCCAACATCCTCCAATCTGTTTTGCATACGTGCTGAGTATCTATCTGTTCTTGCTCTTTGCTGGTTCACTAACTCAGGGCACATCCCAAATTGTTTAATCTGTGGATTTATTGCTGGCATGCTGTGAGTTAAGTAATCCAGCTTGGCTTGGGTATCTTCATCATATTCTATCCTATCCACGTGCCTACACTCTCCAATGGTATGATGTATGTTCTTCCATTGATACAAATTATGAGTGTACTCACCATATTTGGCTTGAGTCAAGAACATCTTGTCGTATGACCCTTTGAGATTTGTTGTTTGTTCCTTCTGCCCTTCAAGAATCTTGGCTTGGAATTCTTGTTGTTGGATCATCATTTGTTGCTGCCAGCTTTCTTGTTTTTTCTCCATTCTGTGCTGCCAAGCTTCATTTTGCTCCCTGTCTTTCAGATATTGCTCTTGGTGTTCTAGATATTGCTCTTGTTGCCTTGAATACTGTTCTTGTGCTCTTTCATTTTGTTGTGATATTTCCTCAAGAGCCCTTTGGAGTTGACTCATATCTATGGCACTGTGAGCTTGTTCTTCCCCTTCTTCTGATCTTCTTTTTCTTTGGGGTCTTTCTTCTTGATCATCATCCTCATTAATCCCTTCCATGCTTCTCTTTGTGATTCCCGACCCCCTTCTTACTTTTCTGTGTCCTCATCTTCAAAAATCACCCCAGCTTTATTGCACAGCCTTAGAATTTTGCTTGAATAACCGAGCCTAGTGGATTTAGTTGTGCTATTAGCTATCTCTTGAATACTGTTGGCTATGAATTGTGCAAGGTTGATTTCTCCTCCATGTAGGATACAGTATGTCAAGAGTGCTCGCTTGATTGTGACCCCTGAGGTGTTTCTAGTTGGGAGTATGGATCTCCTTACTATCTCATACCACCCCTTTTTTCTAATTAAATCAAAATGATATGCTTTAGAACTCATTTAAGGCACGGTGGTAAAGTGGTGAATGCTTGCATTCTTTATTATGGTCCTTAGTCATGAAAGATCAATTGTGTCCCTTACTTAGTGAACCAAGGTTTGGTGAACACCAAACTTGTCTCTTGCTCAGGGATTAAAATAAACATTTGTCACAATTGATACTTTCATCATAAGTGCCAATTTATTTCCTAGCATAAATTCCTAAAACAAAGCAATGCATGATTCATCTCTACATGATTTTGATTTTCTGAACATAAGTTGATTTTTCTCAAAATTAGTACACATGCAGACACCAAACTTAATGTTTGGTCATGCACTTCACCGAAATGACTGAGCATATGATCTAAGAATGCTTGAAAGGTTAATTTTTTTTTTGTGTGTGCTGTCAAGCACACCAAACTTAGAAGTCTGGCATGTGTTTCAAAACAGTGTATGCATTTGTCAAGTATGTCTAGAAAAATTCAAAATCATGCTAAAGTGATCACAATTTATTGAATTCAAAAGCAAGCATGGATCTTAAATCATGGGTTGCCTCCCATGGAGCGCTCTTTTATTGTCATTAGCTTGACATTGACCCCCTCTTTTATGGTTGTTGATGACTGTAGTGCCTCAACTTGTCCCCTCTGATTGTGAGCTTCTTCTTTGTTCCTTGATGCTCTATTTCAGCATGCTCTAGTGAGAGTATTTTGCTCACAGTATAGTAATCATCAGTCTGTTGGCTTGCTCCCAGTTGTTGATAGATCAACTGTACTTTGTCACCCTTGGAAAGCCCTTCTGTTGGGATTTTTTGTTCTTCCAACCCTTTTTGCTTCTGTTCTTGTTTTTCTTCCCTCCTTTTGCTGATCCTTCTTCTTTGACAATAGGCTTCCCCTTGAGATTTCTCTTCTTGGTTGCTACTACTCCAATGTTTTCTTGAACTTCTTTATTATTTTGCACAGTCTCTTTTTCTATTTGACCTGCTGTATCATCTATCTCTTGCTTTGGAAGGCAGCTATTGTTTGTTTTGTTGCTCCCTTCCTTCCATTGCAGATTTTCTTTGTCAGTTTCCATACAGTCCTTCTTTTCATCAATGAACTGTGTTTCTGGAAGTACATTCAGGGTGACACTTTCATCATGCATTCTGAGGGTTAACTCTCCTTGGTCTACGTCTATAATGGCCCTAGCAGTGGCTAAGAATGGTCTTCCCAATATAATGGAGTCACCTTCATCCTCATCTGAGTCTAAGATCACAAAATCTGCTGGGAAGATGAATTTGTCCACTTTTACTAGAAGGTTCTCAATCACACCCCTGGGACATATCACTGACTTGTCCACCAGTTCTAAGGGCATCTGTACTGGTTTCACTTCTTCTATGCACAGCTTCTTCACTAAAGAAGAAGGCATCAGGTTGATACTAGCCCCTAAGTCACACATCGCCTTGTTGATGGTCATACTACCAATGGCACAAGGTAGAAAGAAGCTTCCAGGATCTTCAAGTTTAGGTGGAAGTCCCTTTTGGATTAATGCTCTGCATTCTTCAGTGAGCATTATGGTTTCATTCTCTTGCCAACTCCTCTTCTTGTTGATAAGCTCTTTCAAGAACTTTGCATACAGAGGCATCTGTTCCAATGCTTCAGCCAGTGGCATGTTTATCTCCAATTTCTTGAAGACTTTAATAAATTTAGGGAAGTGTTGGTCCTTAGTCTCTTTGCTGAACCTTTGAGGATATGGCAATGGAGGTGTGAAGTTCACTCCCTGTCTTTGTTCCTTGGTCGGCTCTCCCATTGCTTCCTTTTCTTTTCTTGATTTTTGTGGCTGGTCTTCCTTTTCTTGAGCTTGATTCTGAGTTTGCTTGCTTGCTGTTACATCCTCATCATTGGGTTCCTCTTCTTCAGCTTGTTTCTTATCACTTTCCTTTGGCTTCTTGGTTGTTTTTTTCATTTTTCACCAGGATCTTTCCACTCCTTAGTTGTATTGCTTTGCACTCCTCTTTTGGATTAGGAATGGTGTCACTTGGTAGTGAACTTAAAGGTCTCTCAGTAGCGAGTTGCTTGGAAATCTGCCTAATCTGCCTCTCCATATTTTTCATGGAAGCTTCCTGGTTCTTTGTTGTCATCTCTTGGTATTTCATCATTTTATCCATCAAGAGCTCCAAATTTGTAATCCTCTGAGAGTCTTGTGAGATTGGTTGATTGCGGGGTGTTGAGGGCTGAGGGTAAGTGTTTTAGTTGGAGGCTTGGTTGTTGGATGGATGATGGTTAGAGTTGGGGTAAGTGTTTTGTGGTTTTCTGTATATGTTTTGGTTATTGTTTTGCTGGTTATTGTGGTTTATGTTTTTCCAACTGTTTTGGTTTGAGTTTCTTTGCCATGGTTGTTGAGGTTGATTGTGATTGTCTCCCCATCTGAGGTTAGGGTGGTTCTTCCATGAGGGGTTGTAAGTATCACCATAGACTTCATTTGGCCCAGAATTTTGGTTATGCATGTACTGGACTTGTTCTTGTTGTTGCTCCTCTTGAGTTTCTTCATTTTGCCCCCATGTGGTTGATGGTTTGCTTGTGTTGACTACTGCAACTTGAAGATTGTCAATCCTCTTGGCCATTTGCTCAAATTGTTGTTGAATTTGCTGCTGCATCATTTTGTTTTGAGCTAGGATTAAGTCCACTCCTTCCAACTCTATCACTCCTTTCCTTTGTGATGGTTGCCGTTGCCTTTAGTGAGCAAAGAAATACTGGTTGTTGGCCACTATATCAATGAGATTTTGGGCTTCCTCTGCAGTTTTCATGAGTTGCAAAGAACCTCCTGCGGAATAATCCAAAGCCTCTTGAGATTTCGATGACAAACCTTCATAGAAATTCTACAATCTGTCCCACTCACTGAATATTTCAGGTGGGCACTTCCTGATTAGAGCTTTGTATCGTTCCCATGCCTCATACAAGGGTTCAGCATCCATTTGTGTGAATGTTTGTACTTCAGTCTTCAATCTAATAACTCTTTGAGGTGGGTAAAACTTGGCAAGGAACTTGGTTACTAGATCATCCCAATTGTTGATGCTGTCTCTTGGGAATGATTTCAACCATTGAGTGGCTTTGTCTCTGAGAGAAAATGGAAATAGCAGTAGCTTGTAACTGTCACGGTGCACACCATTGGTTTTGACAGTGTCACAAATCCTCAAGAAAGTAGACAAGTGTTGGTTTGGATCTTCAAGTGGTCCTCCTCCATAAGAACAATTGTTTTGAACCAGGGTGATGAGTTGTGGCTTTAGTTCAAAGTTATTTGCATTAACATTTGGAGTGAGAATGCTACTCCCACAATGTCTAGGATTTGCAAATGTGTAGGAAGCCAAAACTCTTCTCTATGGTGGATTATTGTTGTTATTGGCTGCTCCTTCTGGTGGATTTGGTGGATTTGTTAAGTGTTCCTCCATATCTTGGAATTCTTCTTCTGACTCCTCTTCTCCAACAATGTTTTTCCCTCTTTCGGCTCTTCTTAACCTTCTAAGAGTTCTCTCGTCTTGTTCACAAAAAGTGGGTATGACTCTCCTTGTACTTGACATACAATCAAAACAAAAAGAATCACACAAAACCCATTGCTGGAGTGAAATTTTATTTAGCTTAAGCAAAAATTCAAACAGTTAGTGTGTTAGTTAAAAGTCAAAGAAACAGAAAAATAAAAAGTGCTAGATCTAGATCTCCACTTCACTCAATCATTATCAATCTAATTCAATCCCCGGTAACGGCACCAAAAACTTGATGTGTGGAAAACGATCCAACACGAAACTCACCGGCAAGTGTAGCAGGTCGCATCAAGTAATAATAACTCACATGAGTGAGGTCGATCCCACAGGGATTGAAGGATTGAGCAATTTTAGTTTAGTGGTTGATTTAGTCAAACGAATCAAGTATTGGTTGAGTTGTTTGCAATTGGCAGAAACTAAATTGCTTGCAATGTAAAGGGAGAGGGGTAAAATGCAGTAAATTAAAGAGCAGGAAAGTAAAGAAGAAGAATCTTAAAGTGCAAGTAATGTAAATTACAGAAACTTAGATTGCAAGAAATGTAAATGGCTGAAACTTAAAGTGCAAGAAATGTAAATTACTTGAATTATAAAAGGAATTGGGAGCTGGGATTGCAGAATTTAAACAAGAACAAGTAAATTGTATTAAACAGGAAAGTAGAGGATGAATTGAATTGAAGTAGGTCTCAAACAGAAAAGTGAAAATGTTTTAAGAGTTTAAAAATAGAAAATGACTGGTGCTTAATTTGCAGCAATGTAAAAGATGGTTGAAGATCTCAGGGGTGGAAGAGACTAGATAACAAGTCTAGATCTCAAATCCTTCCTTGATCCAACAAGAACAATTGCAAAAGAAGTAAAGAAAAGCAAATTGCAGAGAGAGTAGAAGATGAAGTAGTAAAGTAAACTGAAATTGAAATTCAATTATGCAGAGAAAGTAAACAAGAGATCTCAAGGTGAGATTGAAACAGAAGTTCTTCAATTCTTCACCCAAGATCCAAAGCAAGAAAAGTAAAGAGTGCTCAAGCAAGAACAAGGAAGAAGAGAGATCAATTCTCCTTCCCAATTCTCTAAGATCTAAATTCCCAAGTAAAAGCTCAAAAATGAAATTCAAAGTTTAAAAGAAAAAAATTCAAAGTAGTGTCTAGAGGTCCTAATTAAATCAAACTAGCTCATATTTATACACTTTCTATTCTTGAATTTTAGAATTTGGATGGGCTTTTTAATTTGGTGAAGATTTGAATTTAATTGTATTTTTGAATGAATTTCAGCCCATGTGAAAGTTGCTCCCAGGAGGATGCTCAGCTCAAGTGGGGAGCAGAGCATTGGATCTTATGTTGGAGATCCCTTGTAGCGTGCTAGGCTGGGAGAGGCACCAGAGGAATGCTCTGCTCAGAAGGGGAGCTGAGCATTGGCTTGGTGTGGGGGTTGTCTTACGCGCTCCTTGCTTCCCTGGACCGTGTCAGTTGCGCACCTCATGCTCCCTTGGCCCGTGTCAATGTTGCTTGTGTGTGCCAAGGAGTAGCGCTCTGCTCACCTTGTGAGCTGAGAATTGGAGCTTCCAAGGAGAGGTCCTTGGTTCGAAACTTGCTGAATGCATGTGCTGACTCTTTCTCTTGGTGAAGGAAGTGGCCCCTTCCTCCTTGCTTTCTCAAGGTGTTGAGTTCGAACCTTGGGGGTGGCATTTGGCAAATTTTGGCTTGTTTTCTTTGTGAGTAGCGCTCCCCTCCTTCCATTGGATCATGGGTTCAAACCTTGGAGCAAGCATTGGCAACTTATTTCCTTTGATTTATTTCTTGTGAGAGCCCGATAATGCTCCCTTGGAGAGCTGAGCATTGTTTCTCCTTTCCTTGTTTCTTGATTCTCAAATTGTGCTCAGCTCACAAGGGGAGCAGAGTATTGAAGCATTGCCTCCTTGGTTCATTGTTGTGCTCCTTTGGAGAGCATTGAGCTCTTGGGGAGAGCATTGGAGCTTTCCTCCTTCCATATGCCACGCTTCTCACTTTTCTTTGCCACACTCTTTTCTTCCTTGGGCCACGTTTCTTGAGCCACGCTTTCTTCTTTTCTTCTTTTCTTCACCTACAATTAATCAAAACAACCAATCAAAGTATCACCAAATTCACAAGGTTTATAAATCTTTAAAAATCAATTAAATTTAGCTTAAACCTCATGATTTTGCATCAATTAAATGGTGGTTGTTCGATTCAAAGAAACCATGCATTTCCATTCCAAATTACTTACTTAGAATGCTAGAAAGTGCATAAAACCAAATGAAAACAAAGAAAAAGACTATAGAAACTACGCTAAGATGACTTGTCATCAAATACTTCTAAAAATTTTTCCACCATGTCAGAAAATATAGAAAGCATACACCTTTGAAAAGTTGCAAGGGCATTACACAGACCAAAGGACATCCTTCTGTAAGCAAAAACTCCAAATGGACAGGTGAAGGAAGTCTTTTCTTGATCCTTGGGATCCACCACTATTTGATTGTACCCAGAGTACCCATTCAGGAAGCAATAATAGGCATGGCCAGCCAATCTTTCCAGCATCTGGTCGATGAATGGGAGAGGAAAGTGATCTTTCCTTGTAGCATCATTCAGTCTTCTATAATCTACGCACATCTTCCACCCAGTCACTGTCCTGGAGGGAATTAACTCATTTTTCTCATTGGAGATGACTGTCATTCCTTCCTTCTTTGGTACAACTTGAACCGGACTCACCCATGAGCTGTCAGAGATTGGAAAGATTATCCCAGCATTCCATAGCTTCATCCCTTCTTTTTGAACCCCCTCCTTCATGGTTGGGTTAAGTCTTCTTTGGGGTTGAACTACAGGCTTTGAATCTTCCTCCAATAGAATTTTATGCATACAAATGGCAGGGCTTATGCCCTTGATATCATCAATTGTCCAACTCAAAGCAGTCTTGTGAGCTTTCAACACTTCAATTAGCTTTGTTTCCTCCTCTATGTTCAAGGAGGAGTTTATGATCACTGGCAAGGCCTCTGCTTCTCCAAGAAACACATATTTGAGATGAGGGGGGAGAGGCTTTAACTCTTATTTTGGCTTCTCCTCTGCCTTACTTTCAAAGGAGATCTCTACCACTTCCTATTCTATGAACTCTTGTTCCACCTCTATTTCCTCTTCTTGTTCCTCCTGTTAGTCATCTTCCAATAGCTCATCCTCCACTTCTTCTATCATTTCCACTCTCATGTTCTTTTCCTTCTCTAGAGGATATTGTATTGCTTTGAAGACATTGATGGTCATCTTTTCATCATGCACCCTGAAGGTCATCTCTCCTTTCTCCACATCAATGATGGCTCTTGCTGTTGCTAAGAAAGGCCATCCCAATATGATTGAATTGTGTCCCTCTTCTTCCATGTCTAGGATAACAAAGCCAGCAGGGAAAATAAACTCTCCAATCTTCACTAATAAATTTTCCACAACCCCATTTGGTATTTTGAGTGATCTATCAACCATTTGGGGTGACATCCTGGTAGGCTTGACTTCCTCTATTGCAAGCTTCTTCATTAGTGAGAGGGACATTAAGTTGATGCTAGCTCCTAAGTCACAGAGAGCTTTATCCAATGTTCTGTTGCCCATAGTGCAGGATAGGATTAAGCTTCCTGGATCTTTGAGCTTTGGAGGAAGACCTTGATGACAAGTCATCTTAGTCTAGTTTCACTAGTCTTTTTCTTTTGTTTTCAATTGATTTTATTCACTTTCTTGAGCCATAAGTAAGCCAATTGGGTAGAATTTCATGTTTCCTTTGATTCAATCAACCATGGATAAATTAATGCATTTTCATGAGATTTTGTGCTATAATTGTCATATATTATGAAAGAGACACAATCTCATGATTTGGAGCATAGCTTTGATGTTTTTGATTGATTGATGATAGGTGAAAAGAGCTTTGAAGAGGGTTGAAGAAAGAAGGAATGGCAAGGAGCAAGAGAGGACAAAAAGCTTGAGCCAAAGCTTGCCTCAAACTTTAGCTCAAACTTTAGGAGGAGCTTGACTACACGCTGGAGGGAGCAAAAGCTTGCGCCAACGTTTGCCTCAAGCTTTTAGGCAAACGTTGGCGCCACAACAAACACACCCTGGAGGGAGCAAAAGCTTGCGCCAATGTTTGCCTCAAGCTTTTAGGCAAACGTTGGTGCCACAACAAACACATCCAGGGAGCAAAAGCTTGCACCAACGTTTGCCTCAAGCTTTTAGGCAAACGTTGGCCAAGAGGCATGGAAGGGAGGATCCACGTTTGGCTCAAAGTTTGACCTCAAACTTTGGCTCAAACGTGGATGACAGCAAAGGGAGGCAAGCTGATATGAAAAGCTTGAGTCAAAGTTTGCCTCAAACTTTGACTCAAGCTTTAATGGTTCATGGCCCGGTTGACAAGTGGGTTTCTCTCCAACTCCAAGAGCAATCAACAGAGGCTTTTGTCAACCCAATTCCATCAAGAGAAAAAGCCCAATTCAAGGTTTGAAGATCATTTTATGAGAGTGTATAAATAGCTTAGAATTTAAGTTTTGAAGGAAGCTTTTTCCGTTTTAGTTTTGCTGAGTGATTTTGGGAGAGCTTTTGGTTAGGAGTCATTTGGAGATTCTAAGTCTTGGGGAAGGAGAATTGAATTCTATTTCTCTTAGTTTTCTTAATTTCAATTTCATTTACACTTTTTTTGAATCTTGGGTGTTGGAGAATTGAAGGAATTCTGTTTCAATCCCATCCTGAGATCTCTCTGTTTTATTTACTGCACTTTTTGAGAAATCAATATTTGAATTCCTTTCTTCTACTGCTTGATCTTTAAATTCTCTTGCAATTGATTTCTGAATTGGATCTAGGAAGGCATTGAGATCTAGACTGGGTTATCTAGTCTCTTAAGTCCTGAGATCTGAAATTTCCTTTTCATCTCTCTGTTGAACGCTTCTTCAAGCAATTTACATTTTCTGTTTGAGATCTACTGCAATTGAATTCATCTTTTACTCCCCTGCTTGTTGCAATTTACTTTTCCCTTGTTTGATTCTTGCAATCCCACATCCCTGACCCATTTACAATTCAAGCCATTTACATTTCTTGCATTCTAAGATTCTGCAATTTACATTTCTTGAGTTCTAAGTTTCCGCCATTTAATTTCTTGTTCTTTAAGATTCAGCACTTTTATTTTCTGCTCCCTTTAATTTACTGCAATTATCACTCTCCCTTTTATTTCCATGCAATTTAGTTTCAGTCAATTATAAATCACTCAACCAATACTTGATTCACTTGACTAAATCAACCACAAAAACTAAAATTGCTCAATCCTTCAATCCCTATGGGATCGATCTCACTCCCGTGAGTTATTATTACTTGATGCGACCCGGTACACTTGCCGGTTAGATTTGGGTGTTTTGGAAATTCGTTTTTCCACAAATTTTCCCATCAAGTTTTTGGCGCCGTTGCCGGGGATTGAAATAGATTGACAATGATTAAGTGAAGTGGAGATCTAGATCAAGCACTTTGTCTTTTCTGTTTCTTTAATTTTTTTTTTTACTAACCCACTAACTGTTTGAATTTTTGCTTGAGCTAACTGAAACTTCACTTTAGCAATAGAGTGAAGTTTTCTTGGTTTCTCTGGCTTTGTATGATCCTTATGCTTTTGCTTGTTGAATATACGAGAGAAGCAATTTTCTTCTATTAATCTTTCAAGTCTATCAACTGTTTGACACATTGTGTCAACTAATCTTCTAACCATATTTTGGGGACGAATGTATTCAATCTTCATTTGGACTATCCGTGATTGTGCAGATCATGGAGAAGAACCCAACGAATCCCAGTCAGTATGAGAGCAGTGCCCTAACCCCAGATGACAATACAACCCATGAAATGAAGCGTCCGCTCACTACCATGAACGATGTTGCTCAATGGTTTGAAGCTTTCCCACAAGGAAGCATCACCGGATAGGAAAAATGGAAAGCAATTTTGAAGGAAAGCGAGAGAGCTAAAGGAAAAGAATCACTCATCCAGGATGAGCACCACAGAGCAAAGCCTAATTTAGGAGGACAATGGGACAAGGAGAAGGAAGTCCAAAACCTGAGCTGAGCAAGCATAGAGAATGTCAAGCTAATGACAATAAAGAAGCGCTTGTTGGGAGGCAACCCAACCTGAGGTAGTTTTCTTTTCATAGCTATTTTAATAAAAAGGTTAATTAGCTTTATCTATATTGCAAGAAGCTAAGTTTGGTGTTGCACCCCAAAACAATATAAGGGAGAATGAAGGATTCTAAGTTTGGTGTTCCACCAAAGTCCCATCATAAAACGTATTCTCACCTTTTGCATAATGCTAGCTTCAAGCATTTAGATAAACTAGTTAACTATTCTGCGGTTTCCCTAGTTTTCAGTTTTATTGCTTTTGAAAAAGAAAAAGAGTTTCACACATGGTTAATCTGATGCATGAGAACTATTAGCAAGGTACTAAGTTTGGTGTCCCCACACCAAAGTAAGTTCAAAGGCCCACAAAATAAATCATGCATGCTAACCATTTTTCAAGTGCTTCGGGAACAAGAAACTTTCAATATCACTGCAGAGTACCATACAAACTTTTGGGAAGATTTAGCATCATCAATCAAAGAGGTGAAAGAGGAATGTGAAGACCAGCAATGATGATGAGGAAGAGGACAGCAAGTAAACTCCAAAAGGTTGTATTGTTCATTATCAAATATTGCTGTGATCGAAAGTGATATTATACCCCTATCTGTCCTTATGTCTAGTATAGTTTTTCTGCAATTCAATAATCAAGATGCTTCATCATTTACAACACTATACTCTCCAAAACTTGTTTGCACTCAATATTTCAAAAATGCATCACATGAAAGTTCTTTGAAAAGAAGGATTGAGGAATTAAACAATTTTGAGGCAAGCAAAAGATTAGGAGAAGTGGTGGTTCTAGTTGTATGATTATGCATTGAGGTTGCATGCTTATGAAAACTTGCATGGGAGCTCATAGGCAGGACATAGAGTTCAAAGAAGTATTGTGGAGATTCTCAAACATTTATTGATCTAAGAAGCAGCAAAAAAAAATTTGAAAGAATATGGCCCAAGGCTCTGAGCATCAATTACAAGGAGCAAGAGAGGACAAAAAGCTTGAGCCAAAGCTTGCCTCAAACTTTAGCTCAAACTTTAGGAGGAGCTTGACTACACGCTGGAGGGAGCAAAAGCTTGCGCCAACGTTTGCCTCAAGCTTTTAGGCAAACGTTGGCCAAGAGGCATGCAAGGGAGGATCCACGTTTGGCTCAAAGTTTGACCTCAAACTTTGGCTCAAACGTGGATGACAGCAAAGGGAAGCAAGCTGATATGAAAAGCTTGAGTCAAAGTTTGCCTCAAACTTTGACTCAAGCTTTAATGGTTCATGGCCCGGTTCACAAGTGGGTTTCTCTCCAACTCCAAGAGCAATCAACAGAGGCTTTTGTCAACCCAATTCCATCAAGAGCAAAGGCCCAATTCAAGGTTTGAAGATCATTTGAAGAGAGTGTATAAATAGCTTAGAATTTAAGTTTTGAAGGGAGCTTTTTCCGTTTTAGTTTTGCTGAGTGATTTTGGGAGAGCTTTTGGTTAGGAGTTATTTGGAGATTCTAAGTCTTGGGGAAGGAGAATTGAATTCTCGTTCTCTTAGTTTTCTTAATTTCAATTTCATTTACACTTTGTTTGAATCTTGGGTGTTGGAGAATTGAAGGAATTCTGTTTCAATCCCATCCTGAGATCTCTCTGTTTTATTTACTGCACTTTTTGAGAAATCAATATTTGAATTCCTTTCTTCTACTGCTTGATCTTTAAATTCTCTTGCAATTGATTTCTGAATTGGATCTAGGAAGGCATTGAGATCTAGACTGGGTTATCTAGTCTCTTGAGTCCTTAGATCTGAAATTTCCTTTTCAAGCAATTTACATTTTCTGTTTGAGATCTACTGCAATTGAATTCATCTTTTACTTCCCTGCTTGTTGCAATTTACTTTTCCCTTGTTTGATTCTTGCAATCCCACATACCTGACCCATTTACAATTCAAGCCATTTACATTTCTTGCATTCTAAGATTCTGCAATTTACATTTCTTGCGTTCTAAGTTTTCGCCATTTAATTTCTTGTTCTTTAAGATTCAGCACTTTTATTTTCTGCTCTCTTTAATTTTCTGCAATTATCCCTCTCCCTTTTATTTCCATGCAATTTAGTTTCAGTCAATTATAAATCACTCAACCAATACTTGATTCGCTTGACTAAATCAACCACAAAAACTAAAATTGCTCAATCCTTCAATCCCGTGAGTTATTATTACTTGATGCGACCCGGTACACTTGCCGGTTAGATTTGGGTGTTTTGGAAATTCATTTTTCCACAAATTTTCCCATCAGACCTCTTTGGATGACAGCACTGCATTCTTGTGTTGGAATTACTGTCTCATTCTCATTCCAACTCATTTTCTTATTAATGAGCTCTTTGAGGAATTTTGCATATAGAGGCATTTGTTCTAGAGCCTCAGCAAGTGGAATATTGATTTCCAGCTTCTTAAACACCTCTAGGAACTTAGGGAACTGTTGGTCTTTGATCTCTCTGTTGAACCTTTGAGGAAATGGAATGGAGGGAGTGTATGGCTTCTTGATGAGCGGATAATTTATATGCGTTTTAGCATTGTTTTTACATAGTGTTTAGTATAATTTAGTTAGTTTTTAGGATATTTTTATTAGTTTTTAAATAAAAATCACATTTCTGGATTTTACTAGGAGTTTGTGTGTTTTTCTGTGATTTCATGTAATTTCTGGCTGAAATTGAGGGACTTGAGCAAAAATCTGATTCAGAGGCTGAAGAAGGACTGCAGATGCTGTTGGATTCTGACCTCCCTGCACTCGAAGTGGATTTTCTGGAGCTACAGAAACCAAATTGGCACGCTCTCAATTGCTTTGGAAAGTAGACATCCAGGGTTTTCCAGTAATATATAATAGTCCATACTTTACCTGAGTTTAGATGACGCAAACTGGCGTTAAACACCAACTCCCTGCCCTATTCTGGAGTTAAACGCCAGAAACAGGTTGCAAATCAGAGTTAAACGCCAGAAACAGGCTAAAACCTGGTGTTTAACTCCAAAAAGAGTCTCTATACATGAAAGCTCAATGCTCACCCCAAGCACACACCAAGTGGACCCGGAAGTGGATTTCTACATCATTTACTTATCTTATGTAACCCTAGCTACTAGTTTAGTATAAAAACTACTTTTAGTGATTTATTTCACATCTCTGGTTGGTATTTGACTAATTTTATGTTCAGAGATCACGTTTAGGGGGCTGGCCATTTGGCCATGCCTTGACCTCCATCACTTATGTATTTTCAACGGTAGAGATTCTACACACCATAGATTAAGGTGTGGAGCTCTACTGTTCCTCATGAATTAATACAAAGTACTATTGTTTTTCTATTCAATTCAAGCTTATTCTTATTCTAAGATATTCATTCGCACACAAGAACATGATGAATGTGATGATTATGTGACACTCATCACCATTCTCACTTATGAACGCGTGCCTGACAAACACTTCCGTTCTACATGAAAACAAGCTTGAATGCATATCTCTTAGCCTCCTGGTTCACGATCAGAGTCTTCGTGGTATAGGCTAGAATTATTGGCGGCCATTCTAGAGATCCGAAAAGTCTAAACCTTGTCTGTGGTATCCCGAGTAGGATCTGGGAAGGAATGACTGTGACGAGCTTCAAACTCGCGAGTGTTGGGCGTAGTGACAGACGCAAAAGGATCACTGGATCCTTTTCCAACATGATCGAGAACTGACAGATGAATAGCCATGCGGTGACAGCGCATTCGGACCATTTTCACTGAGAGGTCGGGATGTAGCCATTGACAACGGTGATGCCCAACATACAGCTTGCCATGGAAAGGAGTATGAGTGATTGGATAAAAGCAGTAGGAAGGCAGAGGTTCAGAAGGAACAAAAGCATCTCCATACACTTATCTGAAACTCTCACCAATGAATTGCATAAGTATCTCTATCCTATTTTATATTTTAATTATATTTTAACTATCAATTCACCATAACCATTTGAATACGCCTGACTGAGATTTGCAAGATGACCATAGCTTGCTTCAAGCCGACAATCTCCATGGGATCAACCCTTACTCACGTAAGGTTTATTACTTGGACGACCTAGTCCACTTGCTGGTTAGTTGTGCAAAGTTGTGAAAAAGAACTAAGATTATGAACGTGCGTATTAAGTTTTTGGCGCCGTTACCAAGGAATGAACAATCACGATTTTGTGCACCAAGTTTTTGGGGCCGTTACCGGGGATCGTTCGAGTTTGAACAACTGACGGTTCATCTTGTTGCTCAGATTAGGTAATTTTATTTTAATTTAAGTTTTTCGTTTTTATTATTTATATTTTCGAAAAAAATTTTCAAAAAAAATAAATTATTCTATGTTCTTCAGAATTTTTAAGAATGAATTCTAGAGTTTCATGAGATATGTTGAATCCTGGCTGGCTGTTAAGCCATGTCTAATCTTTTGGACCGAGGTTTCAACTATCCTGAGAAGAGCTTCTTTGTCTTTCTCAGCAATTTAGCTGTTGTATGTAATGTTCTGCTGAAGCTTGGCTGGCCATTGGCCATGTCTAGTGTTTTGGACCGGAGCTTTCATTGAAAGCTTGGATGGCTAGTAAGCCATGTCTAATTCCTGGACTGGAGTTTTAGACTAACAGTGCATGATTCTTAGAATTCTCATTAGAAATTTTGAAATCTTTATTTTTCTTTTTCCAATTAATTTTCAAAAAATTCAAAAAAAAATTTACGAAATCATAAAAACCAAAAATATTTTGTGTTTCTTGTTTGAGTCTAGTGTCAAGTTTTAAGTTTGGTGTCCATTGCATGTTTGTAAATTTTTCTTAATTTTTGAAAATTCATCATATGTCCTTCATGATCTTCAAGTTGTTCTTGATGATCTTCTTTGTTTGATCTTTGCATTTTCTTATTTTGTGTCTTTTCTTGTTTTTCATATGCATTTTCAATTTGTTAGTGTCTAATTATTGAAAATTTCTAAGTTTGGTGTCTTGCATGTTTTTCTTTTCTTAAAAATTTTCAAAAACATGTTCTTGATGTTCATCTTGACATTCAAAGTGTTCTTGGTGTTCATCTTGACATTCAAAATTTTCTTGCATATTTTTCTTGTTTTGATTCATAATTTTTATGTCTTGTGTCTTTTTTGTGCTTTTCTCTCTCCTCATTAAAAATTCAAAAATCAAAAAAATATCTTTCCTTTATTCTCTCATAAATTTTCAAAAATTTGGTTTGATTTAGTCAAAAAGTTTTTAAATTTAATTGTTTCTTATGAGTCAAGTCAATTTTTCAATTTAAAAATCCTATCTTTCAAAACCTTTCCAAAAATCAAATCTTTTTCATTTTTTCTTTCATATTTTCGAAATTTCAAAATTGATTTTCAAAATCTTTTTCTTATTTTTATTTCATATTTTCGAAATTAATGCTCACATTTTATATGATTGATCCAAAAATTTTAAGTTTGTTACTTGCCTAGTAAGAAAGGTTCAATCTTTAAATTTTAGAATCATATCTTTTTGTTTCTTGTTAGTCAAGTAATTAACTTTAATTTTAAAAATCAAATCTTTTTAAATTTCTTTTTTAACTCTTTTTCAAAATAATTTTCAATCATATCTTTTTCAAAACTCAATTTTCAAAATCTTTTCTAACTTCTTATCTTTTCAAATTTGATTTTCAAAATCCTTTTCAATTAACCACTTGACTTTTTGTTTGATTTTAAAATTTTTATCTTTTTCAAAGCCACCTAACTAATTTTCCCTCTCTAATTTTCAAAAACTCCTCCCCTCTTTTTCAAAATTCCTTTTTTATTAACTAATTGTTTTAAATTTTAATTTTAATTTTATTTCTTCTCTTAAAATTCGAATACTAACTGCACTTTAAAATAAAAACAAAAATATTTTTCTTTTATTTTTAAATTAAAATCGAACTTTCTCCCCCCTCTCTCATCTCCTTCTATTTACTTATTTATCTACTAACACGTCTCTTCTACTCATAATTCGAACCCCATCTTCTTCTCTGTGTTCGAGTTTTTCTCTTCTCCTTCTTCTATTCTTCTCTTCTTCTACTCACATAAAGGAATCTCTCTACTGTGACATAGAGAATTCCTCTTCTTTTCTGTTCTCTTCTTTTTCATATGAACAGGAACAAGGATAAGAACATTCTTGTTGAAGCTGTGATAAACCCATATTTTATGATATATTTTGTGCTTAATTTGAGTAATTTATTCAATCCTTCACCCACTTATTCATATTAATTGCATGGTTTTACTTTCCCTTCCTTATTATGTGATGTATGTGAAAAATATGTTTCCTATGCTTTAAAATTAATTATTTTAATTAACTTTATTTCCATTCGATGCCGTGATTAGTGTGTTAAGTAGTTTCAGATCTTCTAAGGCAGGAATGACTTAAAGAATGAAAAAGGAAACATACAAAAATGGAAGGAAAGCACAAAACGGAGTTTCTAAAGAAACTAGCATCCACGCGATCGCATGGACGACGCGACCGCATGCCAAGCGCGAATCAACAGCGACGTGGCCGCATGACTGACACGACCGCGCGCCTTAAGCAGAACACATATGACTGACGCAACTGCGTGACAAGAAAAGCTCCGAATGACGCGACCACGTGACCCACGCGGACGCGTGACAGAGGCCACGCACCAGAAATTGTAGAAAATGCTCCAGCGATTTTTGAAGCCTTTTTTTCCCCAAATCCAAGTCCAGAAGACATAGACCAGAGGTTATAAAGTGTAGGAATGCATCCATTCAAGGGGAGCTCGCCAATTTAGTTACTTCTCATGATTTAGGTTAGTCTTGAGAGAGGTTCTCTCCTCTCTCTCTTAGGATTTAGGACTTCTCTTAGTTTTAGGAGTGACTCTCAATCCCAGGTTTAATGTTCCTTTATTTTAAGCTTCCCTTTCACCTTTATTCATTCCATTACTTTAGTTGATTATTTACTTTGCCATTTAATTTATGAATTCTTCTATGTTCCAGATTATTTGAATTAATGTTATTTGAGGTATTTCAGTTTAATATTGCTTTCTTTTATTTATGCTATTATTGCTTTTACTCCAAAGACATCTTTATTCCAATAGATTTACTTTTCCCCTTTTGGTCTTGGTTAAGAAATCAGTAACTCAGGAGTTATCTTAGCTCAATATAAAAGATAACTGTTATCTTTGCTAATTGAACTGAACTTCAATAATCCCAACCTTTTCTTAGGAAATAAATAGGATTCGAAGATCAAGCTAATTAGTCCCTTGACTTTCCTTTGCTTTAGTAAAGGTCAACTAAGTGGAATTAAGATTCAATCTTCTTTATTATTGAGAAGAGTAACTAATCTGGACTTCTAATTTCTCATCCCTTGCCAAAAGTTTGCTTTACAGTATTTATTTATTTTTAATTGCCAATTAAATTATTTGTCATATTTGTTCCTCATTCTTAAAACCCCAAATTTGCAATCTCCATAACCAATAATAAGAACATACTTCCCTGCAGTTCCTTGAGCAGACGACCCGAGGTTTGAATACTTCAGTTAACAATTTATTTAGGGGTTTGTTACTTGTGACAACCAAAACTTTTGCAAGAATGGTTGATTGCTTGGTTTAGTAACTATACTTGCAACGAGAGTTTACTATAACTTCTAAACCATCAATCTTCCAGCTCTTTCAAAATGGCGCTGTTGCCGGAGAACTGCTAACGTGTGCCTTATTATTGGTTATTGTAAATATTTTTCTTTTACTTATTTATTTATTTCTATTTTCCCTTTTTGATTTTATTTGCTACTATGAACTCTCACCTCTCTCGCTTTGAGTTTGGTTTTAACTTTGTTTAAGGAAATAGAAGTTATAGTAGGAATATGCATCAAGGTCAAACCAATCAAGGATGGATGGAACCAAGAGGATCTAATCAACCCTTTCGGCAACAACACCCTCCAAGATATCATGGACAACGACCATTCTACAATGCATACCCAGCTGATAGATATGGTGGAAAATCTTGTAACTACCAACAAGCCCCACCCCATGCCTATAGACCATCCTCTCAACATAACCTTGAACCACCACACTCACAAGCTTCTCTTCACCATTCGCCACCACATGATCCCTATTTACCCCAGTTCCAATCCAATCACTCCCAAGCACCACCACTTCCCCATGTTTCATGTCCAAATCCATCACCCCGAGAATCAGAGGTTCGCCTCAAGAAAACAGTAAATAAACTTCAAACAACTATTCGACAACTGGAGCAAGCAGTAATTCAATTAGCTTCTAGACGTTCGAACATTCAAGGACCAACCACAGCCCTATGTGGACAATCTAACGAAGAGCGTAGCATGAAGGAATTACTAGAAACTCCAGTGGACAAGACAGATAATGAATTCGTACTAGAACAAGTAGAAGGAGCTGTCATTACGCAAGAAGAAGAGTTTGTTGAAGATCTAGGAGACGCTGAACCTCCATGGGAATTCAGAGCTGAAGAAAACTCCGTCAAGGACGTTACAGTTAATGCTAAGGAGGACAGTGCACAATCCCAAGGCAAGTCGTTTATGAAGAACTAGACGGAATAACCCAGGACACAAATTCCCTTGATGATGATAGTCATAAGTCAAGTGAATTCTCTAAGATCAAAGAATCTTCCCCAAATGAATACGAAGATGATGCAGAGGTAGGTTTCTCTCAACCTCCAATCTATGACTCGAGTGATGAGGAAGACACAGAAGACTTTGACCAGGACACAGATGCATTTGAAGAACCTTGCAAAGAAGTGGAGGAATTCACAGAAGAGCATAAGGGAGTAGAACTTACAGAACCACCAGAAACACCTTCCCCAAGGTCATTACCACCCAATAGAAGCTTCAAGTGGGTATAATCCTTAACCTTTAACTTTACTTTTTCACTTGAATACGGTTTGCTTAAAACAGATGGCCAGCTTAGAGCTCTCTGCGGCTTTAAGTGTAAGAGGGAAATGGCTCGTGCTCAGAGCTGGTGCACAAGGTTTAATAAGGTTCCACGCTTCAACTTGAAGTGCACGGATTGGTATCATATTCAATCGAATGGATCTCGGAAAACGTTTGGTCACCATGGTGAGAATCTACTTTCTAAATCGCCTGGATGGAAAAATATAGATCAAGACGGAGGCGGATTTAAAAGCAAAGTTTGGGATCCTGGAATCTATTCCGACATTCGTCATTCCGGGAGCCTAAAAATTTGTTTGAAGCTGCTCAGGAGCTTTACATGCCTAGTTTGGGACCCCGGAGGCTATTGGCATTCCAAGCATTGGTGGAGATTTTTAGATGAATTTAAGCATAAGCCGCCATAACAGAAAGCTCTTCCAATGTCCAACTTAAGGACTTTAACTAAAACTGCTAGGTGGGAGACAACCCACCATGGTATGATCGTTCATTTTTCAATTTTTATTTCGTTTTGCTTGTTTTCAAGTTTTATTTTATAATGTTGAACCTGGAACTTTGCATCGCATTCATATTAATCATTGTATTCTTCATACAAAAAAAAAAGAGGGTGCGCGACGCGACCGCATCACTCATGCGATCGCGTCGAATGGCGTAAAACATTACCCATGCGACCACGTCATCCACGCGGCCGCGTGACCTGGAGATTGGCGTAAAGATCCAACGTCCAGAAAGTTGTGCTGGAATCGTGCGGCCATTGTGCGTTTTGCACAAGATGCCCACGCGATCGCATGCCCCATGCGATCGCGTCACTTGCACACAACCAATCCCACGCGACCGCGTGAGCAATGCGATCGCGTCGCATGGATTGCACAACACCACAAAAGAAGATAGAGAGTTGCGCTGAAACGATGCTGGATTTGTGCGTTTAGCACAAATTCCAGCGACGCGATCACATGCCCCAGGCGATCGCGTCCTTCACTCTTTTTACCTTCCATGCGATCGCGTCATCTACGCGATCGCATCACACCCTTCTTCCCTCCAACCACGCGACCGCGTGGATTCAAATTTATAACCCCCCATCACGCGAACCCTATCAGTCGCCCCCCCTGAAACCCTCTCCTCCCTCTCTTCCCCTCCAATCCAACCACCACCATCCAGCCACCATCACCGCCACCCCCCTCTACCCCCATTACCCCTACCATTCCCCCTGCCCCGAACAGCCGTGCCGCCACCGCCAGCCGCCGCACCAGACACCATCACCACCACCCCCAGCCTTCTTTCTGCCCACTCTCCTTATTCGGCCTACCAGGTTCCGACGAACGCCGCCCTTCTATCCTTAGTCATTATTTCATTATTTTCTGTTTATGTTCATGTTAGGCTAGTTAGATATGCATGTTGTAGTGGATTTTAGGTTGTTAGGTAGCCTAGGATGTGGTTAGTGGATTTAGGCCTGTCTATTTGCACTGTTCATGTTTCTGTTTTATCAAATTTGTAATTCTGCTGTTGTTGTGATACTTGTAATGTTCATATGCTGTGATTTCTTATTTCATGCTGCTCTTTACACTGAGTTTTCATGTTTATATTCCTTATATGTAATTGCAAGCTTTAATTTTAATTCATATGAACTATTTGATTACTGTTTATTTTTCGGGACAATCCAATTTTAGCCGGAATGCTGCCCAAATTTCTGTAAAATATTTTCATTCATGTTTTGGTTTTGGCATTTTGAAAAATACCTGCCTCTGCTTTACCCAACCCATTCATGAATGCCAGGCACGCATTCTTATTCTCTTTGATTTCCTGGTTCATAAATTGCATTTTTGATGTTTGATTCTAATTTTTGCTATTTCTATATCTATCTGAATCTTCATCAACCGGTTTTCCTGGTTTGGTTATGAGTTACCTTTAGCTTCTAATTATGAATGCTTGTTACTTAGAAACTTATCCTTATGCCACTTACCTTACCCATTTTTCACTAACTCACTAATTCTAATTTCCTGAACTCTTTTTTAATTCTAACCAAACTAACCTTTTAAAATCTTTCTTCTGGTTTTTCACTTTCTTTTAACATTCTAACCATGGCATACTGATTATTTTTCCTACTTAACATGCCTTCCATTACATTTTGGATTGTGAATTTTTCCTTTCGAACTTTTCACTCCTATACAATTCTTAATGCACATTTACTTAACTCATTTACCTAATTCTACTTCTCCTTTGCCACTTTGTGTTTCTTTTGACTATTTGCCTATTTGTTTTCCTATTTTTTTATATATCCTGGTTTTCTATTTTTTAGGATGTCAGATACCCATAGAAAGGGAAAAGGAAAGGCTACCACTGGCAAACGTAAAAGAAGAGACTCCTCTATGTCTATCATAGATCTCATGCATGATGCCTCCTAGCGGGAGAAAAACTTCACCCCGCAGGAGAAGGTCGACCAGTTGCTCCCTGCTAATGACCTAGTGAAGTTTGCAAACCGATACTGTGAGCTGAAGTATCCGGTGTTTGCAAACTCCAGGAACCTATACCTGGAGAGGACTCTGAAGATCCTAGGAGAACTCTAGCAAATTGCTTTGAACGGCGCCATTTTGATGAGATGACTTTTGTGTGGTCTAGAAATTTGCGGATAAATCCTTGTTGCAAGTATAGTTTCTAAACCTTCAAAAGTCCTTTCATACAAACGTTTTGGTTGTCACAAGTAACAAACCCCTTTTAAAATTGATAACCGAGTATTTAAACCTCGGGTCGTCTTCTCAAGGAACTGCTAACGTGTGCCTTATTATTGGTTATTGTAAATATTTTTCTTTTGCTTGTTTATTTATTTTTGTTTTTCCTTTTTATCTTTATTTGCTACTATGAACTCTCACCCCCCATGCCTTGGCATCACATACCCAGCTGAAAGACATGGTGGACAACCTTGTAACTACCAACAAGCCCCACCCCGTGCATATGAACCATCCTTTCAACATAACCTCGAACCACCACACTCACAAGCTTCTCTTTACCATTCGCCATCATACGATCCTTCCTTACCCCAATACCAATCGAATCGTTCCCAATCATCACCACTTTCCTTTGTATCATGTCCAAGTCCGGCAAACCGCGAAGCAAAGGATCGCCTAAAAGAAACAGTAATTAAATTTCAAACAACCATTCAACAACTGGAGCAAGCACTAATTCAATGGGCCACTAGGCGCTCAAATATACAAGGATCAACCACAGCTCCATATGGACAGCCCGATGAAGAGCGTAGCATGAAAGAAATACTAGAGACTCCAGTGGACAAGACAGAGAATGAATTCGTACTAGAACAAGTGGAAGAAGCTGTCATTGTTCAAGAAGAAGAGTTGGTTGAAGATCTAGGAGATGCTGAACTTCCTTGGGAATCCAGAATTGAGGAAAACTCCGTCCAAGATGCTACAGTTAATGCTAAGGAGGATACCGTACAATCTCCAAGGCAAATCGTTTACGAAGAATCAGACGGAATAATCCAAGAAGCAATTTTCTTTGATGATGATAGTCACAAGTCTAGTTCTCCTAGTGATGAACTTGCGTCCGCAAGTGAATTCTCTGAAATCGAAGAATCTTCCCCTAGTGAATATGAGGATGATGCGGAGGTAGATTTCTCTCAACCTCCAATCTACGACTCAAGTGATGAGGAAGACACCGAAGACTTTGACCAGGACACAGATACAATTGAAGATCTTTGCAAAGAAGTGGAAGAATTCATAGAAGAGCACAAGGAAACGGAACTTGTAGAACCACCAAAAACACCTATCCAAAGGCCATACCACCTAATACAAGCTTCAAGTGGGTACAATCCTTAACTTATAATTTTACTTATTCACTTGAATATGGTTTGCTCGAAACAGATGGCCAACTTAGAGCTCTCTGCGGCTTTAAGAGTAAGAGGGAATTGGCTCGTACTCAGAGCTGGTGCACCAGGTTCAATAAGGTTCCACGCTTCACCTCGAAGTACACAGATTGGTATCATGCTCAATTGCATGGATCACGGAAAACGTTTGGTCACCACGGTGATATTCTACTTTTTAACCCGCCCGAATGGAAACTTACAAATCAAAACGAAGGCGGATCTAAAAACACAGCTTGGGATCATGGATTATATTCTGACATTCGTCATCCCGGGAGGCTGAATATTTGTTTGAAGCTGCTCAGAAGCTTTACATGCCTAGTTTGGGACCCCGGAGGCTATTGGCATTCCAAGCACTGGTGGAAATTTTTGGACGAATTTAAACATAAGCAACCATAACAGGATACTCCTCCAATGTCCAACTTAAGGACTTTAACTAAAAGTGCTAGGTGGGAGACAACCCACCATGGTATGGTCGCTTCTTTCTCAATCTATTTCATGTTTATTGTTTTCAATTTACCTTTTTTTTATTTTATTTTAGTGCGTTTCGCACAAATTAGCCCACGCGATCGCATGCCCCATGCGATCGCGTCACTTACCCAATACCAATCCCACGCGACTGCATGAGCGACGCGATCGCGTCGCATGGATTGTATATCACCGCAAAAGGGGACAGAGAGTTGCGCTGAAATGGCGCTGGAGTCGTGCGTTTAGCACGAATTCCAGCGACACGATCGCGCGACCCACGCGATCGCGTCACCCCTCTTTCCCCCCTCTCATGCGATCGCGCGACCCACGCGATCGCGTTCCCCCCATTTTCACCCCAACCACGCGACCGCGTGCCCACGCAGCCGCGTGGATTCGAAAATATAACCCCCTAGCCCGCGAACCTTATTAGTCGCGCAGCCCCCCCTTCACCCCCAACCCTCTTCTCTTTCTCTGTTCTTCCTCCCCCAGCCACCGCCGGCCAGCCACCACGCCACCACCCCGACGCCGCCGCCGCCCAGACGCCACCGCCGTACCACCCCCTCCCCTTCTCTCTTCTTCCTTTTTCTTCTCTCCTCCCCTCTCCACCACAGCCACCTCCGCGAGCACCGCCCAACTACCGCCGGCCATCCAGCCGCGCCCCCTCTCCGCCACCCACCCCCTTCAGCCAGCAACAACCACCGCCCTCCCTTCCCCTATCCTCTTCCTCTCTCACTAACCCTAATACCTCCCTCCGCCACTGCCCCCTCAGTCACCACCGCGACGCCGTGCACCACCACCGCGCCGAACACCGCCGCAGCCACCTTCTTCCCTGTTCCACCCCTTCCGCTTACCAGGTTCCGTAACACGCAATCCTTTTTATCCGTTCGTCACTTTTCTGTATTTTTTATTCCATTTATGTTCATGATTAGGATAGCTAGACTTGCATGTTGTAGTGGATTTTTAGGTTGTTAGGTAGCTTAGGCTGTGGTTAGTGGATCTAGGTCTATTTACTTGCACTGTTCTTACTTCTGTTTTATCCTATGTGCAAATATGTTGCTGCTATAATCATGTTTCATATGCTGCTTTCTTGTATGTTGCTACTGTTTACATTGAGTTTTTATGTTTATTTTATATCTATGTACATGCAGCTTGATTTTTTTTTAATTCATATGAACTGATATGATTGCTGTTTATTTTCCGGGACAATCCAATTTTAGCCGGAATGCTGCCCAAATTTTTTTTTAAAATTGTTTTCATTCATGTTTTGGTTTGGCATTTCTGAAATCTGTTTTACTCTGCTTTACCCAAACCATTACATGAATGCTATGCCAGACTTTCTTATCCTCTTTGATTTCCTGGTTCATAACCTGCATTTGTGATTCACTGATTCCAATTTCTGATTTCTTTATTTCTATTCGAATCAGCATCACCCTGTTTTCTTTATTCGATTATGAGGACTTCTATTCTTACCTGTGAATCCTTGTTATATGGAATTTTTTCTATGCCACTTACTTTCCTAACTCACTAATTTTAATTTACTAATTTCTTTTTACCATACTAACCCTCTTGATCTCTTTTCTGATTACTTTTACTTCCTCTAACTTTCTCACTATGGCATATTGATTTTTTTCTTTCCATTTAACATTAATTCGATCACATTTCAATTGCTCATTTTCCTTATTATATTTCTCCCTTACCGCTTTGAGTTTCCTTTGTTTAATTTCCTATTTGCTTTCCTATTTTTTTATCCATTCCTGGTTTTCTGTTTTTCAGGATGTCTACCTCACAGAGGAAAGGCAAAGGGAAGGCTACTGGCAAGCGCAATAGAGGAGATTCCTCCCAGTCCATCATTGCTCTAATGCACGATTCCTCATGGCGGGAGAAGAACTTTACATAGCAGGAAAAAGCTGACCAGCTGCTCCCTTCGACTGATCCTATAAAATTTGCAAACCGGTACTGTGAGCTGAAGTACCCGACTTTTGCAAACTCCAGAAATCTATACCTGGAACGTACCTTGAAGATTCCAGAAGCCCTCCAGCAATACACTACTGAGCAAATCAAGCAACGGGGTTGGTTCTTTCTGGAGAGACCACTGAGAGAGGTCAATGCATCTTGGGTCCGGGAATTCTATTGCAACTACTACCTTACTACCCTAGATGCAGTGAACCTGAGGGGAAAGCTAATTCTGGTCACTGAGGAGGCCATAGAGACCATTCTCCAGCTCCCAGCCAAGTCCGATCAGCCAGATGGTTTTGCACAGGCTGAGGATGACGTGGGCCAGATGCAGTTTGACTGGGACGCCGTGAAGGCACGGATAGCTCTCGACCCTGCTGTTCCTTGGGAGATGGGTCAGAACACCACTATGCCTAGAGGGATCAAGAGAGTGTACTTGAATGATGAGGCTCGGCTATGGCATCAGATCTTGAGTAATTTTGTGATGCCGAGTACTCACGAGACGGAGATCCCGGCTACCATGATCACCCTCTTTTAGTGTGTGCTGAAGGGTAAGGACCTTTATCTGCCACGTTTCATTTGGTACTATATGGCCAGGGTCCACATCTGCAGCACCCTCCCTTTTCCGTATCTGATTACACAGCTAGGCCGTCGAGCTGACGTGCCATGGGAGGATGCCGATGAGAGACCACCAGCGGCGGATTGTAGGAAGATCATTCCTCACAGCAGGAGCTTCCTTGCTTTGGGCTACCGACCACCACCTGTCACTGCTACTGATGAGACAGCCCCTCCGTCTGCTGGACCCTCTTCATCCACAGCTGCCACAACTGCCCCTGCTGCCACCACTGTACCTCCACCCGCCTCTGAGCCGGTTTATCGCCTCGTGCACCGTCTATTCCGCCAGCTTGATCAGATGGAGCACTGTAACAGGCGCTGATATGAGAGATTGGAGAGCCGCAGCAGGCGACGCTATTCCCATCTGAAGCTAATGATCAGACAGGGCGCCGACATCCCCTCCGAGCCCGACACACCATCAGAGCCATCAGAGGAGGAGGAGGATGAGCACGAGGAGGAGCCTCATTCCCAGGCGGAGACTCATCAGCAGGCAGGCACAGAGCACGCCACACCACAGCAGGAGGCCCCACATCAGATTGAGGCTGCAGATCCGGAGATCCCGCTCCAGTCAATCCCTCCTCTACAGTAGCCAGACTCTCAGCCCACCACCGCCACAGAGACCCCAGCTACCATCCCTCCCAGTGATGACACTACTTCACACCCGGCTTGATTAAGCATCGGGGACGATGCTTCATTTTAAGTGTGGGGAGGTCGCCATCTCTGGCGTTTATTTTGGTGAACTACTACATACTTTTTCTTTTTTTTTGGACAGGCTCATGAAAATTCAAATTAATTAAAATTACCATGTGTATTCAAAAAAAAAAGTTAGTTTTCAAGCATGTAAATAAGGGGATACAAAAAGAACTCACCAATGCGAAATAAAAAGCAATGCACATGGATAAAAACAAGAATTGAAACATGAGCATGTGACATCAAAAGCAAGAAAATAAGGAGAATAGGTAAAGAAGCATTGTTTTACTAAGTATGTATGTTAGGTGAGATCTTAGTCTAATTAAGGATTCACTTATTAGCTCACTTAGCCTTATACATATATCCTTACCCTTTGCCTTGACCCCATTACAACCTTAATTAAAGACCTCATGAGTTTTGGTATGACTAGGTTCTATAATTGTTGATTGGTTAGACGAAAAAAAAAGTTATAGAAAGGAAGAATAAAAAGAAGAATAGAGTAATTAACCCAATAAACACTGAGTGATTAGAGAGAAAACACAAAATCCAGTGAGGGTTCAAAAGCTCATTAACATTAACTGACGCGACCGCGCGCCTTAAGCAGAACGCATTTGACGCGGTCGCATGACTGACGCGACCGCGTGGTAAGGAAAGGCTCCAAATGACGCGACCGCGTGACCCACGCGGACGCGTGACAGGGGCCACGTATCAGAATTTACAGAATGCGCCCCCAGCGAATTCTGAAGCCCTTTTTGGCCCAAATCCAAGTACAGAAAGCATAGACTAGAGTTTATAAAGTGTGGGAATGCATCCATTCAAATAGAGCTCGCATATTTTACTTTTCAATGATTTAGATTTAGTTGAGAGGGAGATCTTCTCTCTCTCTCTTTTAGGATTTAGGATTTCTTCTTGTTTTAAGAGTAACTCTGGATCCCAGGTTTAATGTTCTTTTATTTTTAGTTTTATTTATTCCAACATTTGAATTGATTATTATAATTTGATTTATGAATTATTCCATTTCACAGATTGTTCTTTGAATTAATGATAATTGAGGAATTTTCAGTTTATGATTGTTCTCTTTGATTTAAGTTACCATTGCTTCCCATCCAAAAATATTTTTATTATTCTATCAATTTTACTTTTTCCCCTTTTGGTTCTGGTTAAGGATTCAGTGACTCAACAGTTATTAAACTCAACATAATTGATAATCGTTATCTTGCTAATTGAGATGAACTTAAATAATCCCAACCTTTTCTTAGGAAATAAATAGGATTCAAAGGCCAGATTAATTAGTCCATTGACTTTCCTTTGCCCTAGTAAAGGTTGACCAAGTGGAGTCTAGATTCAACCTTCATTATAGTTGAGAGAGATAACTACGTTGGACCTCCAACTTCTCTTACCTTGCCAAAAGTTATTTTAGAGTTATTATTTATTTTTAATTGCCATTTAATTCACTCGTCATTTAAATTACTTGCCTCTCACCTTCTAAACCCCGATTACAACCTTTATAACCAATAATAAGAACATACTTCCCCGCAGTTTCTTGAGAAGATGACCCGAGGTTTAAATACTCGGTTATCAATTTTAAAAGGGGTTTGTTACTTGTGACAACCAAAACGTTTGTATGAAAGGACTTTTGAAGGTTTAGAAACTATACTTACAACGAGGATTTATCCGCAAATTTCTAGACCACGCAAAAGTCATCTTATCAATACACCTCTGATCAGATCAAATAGAGAGGCTGGTTCTTCCTGCAGAGACCCCTGACTGAGGTCAATGCATCTTGGGTTAGAGAATTCTACTGCAATTACTTCAAGACCTCCCTAGATGCAATGAACCTCAGAGGAAAGCAGATTCTGGTTACTGAAGAGGCAATAGAAGAGGTTCTGAAGCTTCTGCCTAAATCTGATCAGCCAGATGGTTATCAGAAAGCTGAGGAAGACATGTACTTTCTAAAGTTTGATTGGGATACAGTCAAGGCCCGGATAGCCCTTGACCCGACCGTTCTTTGGATTATGGGTCAGAACACCACCATGCCCAAGGGAATCAAGCGGGCGTACTTGAATGATGAGGCTCGGCTGTGGCATCAGATACTTAGCAACTTCATTATGTCGAGTATTCACGAGACCGATATACCTGCCGCTATGATCACCCTCCTATGGTGTGTGATGGAGGGTAAGGACCTGTACCTGCCACGCTTTATCTGGTTCTACATGGCCAGGGTCTACGTCCGAGGCACTCTTCCCTTTCCCTATTTGGTTACACACCTGCTTCAGAATGCAAGAATATTATCCCGCACAGCAGGAACTTTCTGGCCTTGGGCTACAGACCTCCAGTCTTCACTACTCCTGGTGACACTGCCACACCATCTGCCGGCCCCTCTTCCTCTACAACTACACCTGCCACCGCCACTGTACCTCCACCTACCCCAGAGCCCATCAATCATCTAGTGCATCGCCTGTTTCGAAGGCTTGACTAGATGGAGCATCGCAACAAGCGACGCTATGAGCACCTGAAGCTGATGATACGATCTGGCGACATCCCCTCCGAGCCTGACACACCATCCGAGGCATCTGAGGAGGAGGCGGATGCGCCCGAGGCAGAGACCCACCCACAGCAGTAGGCAGAGTAGGCAGGCGACTAGCAGGCAGCACACCATCGGAGGCTTCACCCCAAATTCAGGCTGTAGACCCTGAGATCCCTCTTCAGTCAGCACCTCCTCCACAACAGTCAGACCCTCAGATCACTACCACAGAGACTCCAGCTACCCAGCCTTCTAGTGATGACACCCCTTCACACCCTGCTTGACTGAGTGTAAGGCCCAGAATCTTTGAAAAGTCTTATTATGATCAAGTCTCAAATCCTACAATTATTTATAGCCTTAATTTCAGAGATTATTTTATTAAAGATAATTAACGCAAGTTTTGATTTATTGGATTTGAGATAAGCTATGATTATTATCCAATTTTATAATTATTGGATTATTTTCTATATTTGAATTATAAAGTTGATAATTATAAAATAATAAGTATTTTATATGATTTGGGTTGGATAAGTAATATTTTAAATATTAATACTGTTATTTTGGAAAATGAAGAAATTAAGTATATTATCGTCCCTGCTGTGCAGCGCCGGCGCTATTAGGGTTTCACCGCCGCCGTCCTCGTGGTAGCTGGTGTCGTCACCGGAGAAGACCACCGGAGTTGCTGTCTGCTTCTGCCTCGGGATTATGCAAGTTGCCGGAGCCCACTGCCACCAGAGCTGACCAGAACCACCACTGTGGTTGCCGCTGGGATTGTGAACGGAAGAAGGAGACGCTGGTCCTGTCACAGCCGTTCCCGGGGGAGAAATCAGTCGCGCCGCCGTGCCTGGCAGCCGGGAATGCCGCTGCCGTCGCCGAAAAATTTGTCGGTAAGGGTTTTAAGTTGATTCTCCTTCCGTTGAGTTTCCGGAAACCTCATTGTTGCTGCATGTTGTTCAGGTCACCGCTGCCGCTTTAGGTGGCTATCGGGCTACCGCCGAACCGGTTCGGAGACTGTCGCTGTTTCGGTTCAGCCGTTCCTTCTTCGGTTCGGTAAGCGTTTCAATTGGAAAGCCCTTTTGTTATTGTTCCGTTATCTCAAGCTGAGGTTTGTGGCATTAATTGCTATGAGATTGAGTTTCGGTTGTTGTATGTTGCGATTAGAGTTGCTGAGATTGTTGAGAACGCAAGTGGAGCCAAGTTGCTGGCTGCAGTTGGTTTTGGGTTGAGGCGGAGATGACTCTATGAGACTTTTGGGCTATGGAATTGCGTTTTGAGGTAGGGGCGCTTTCCAAAAACTATAGTTTATTATTGGAATTATTACATATGGGTACTGATGTGAGATATTGTGTATTTGGTGATTGTATCTGCCTTATGTATTATTTGATTGACTCGAATGACTATGGATGTTGGTTTGGCGAGATTAAGTTTGGCCGGCTTAATACTGGTGAATTATGTATATGAAATCACTGATGGGTTATCATAGATGAAATCCTAGTTTTGAGTAAAGCGAATCGCGGGTTTTGGGAACGTTAGAAACTATTTCTCGAGACTATTCAGTTGTGTGTCTTGAATTCTGTTCGAGTTGACATGTTCTTTCATATCCTAACTTGAAGTTCTTATTTGCTAGACCTTTTGAAGAGTAATTTGATGTCTTCACTCTATTCCTCTATCCATATGTATTCTTGTTTGACCTTAAGTGCATATGCTGGTTTAAGATCTTTGTTGCATCTATCTTCCTTTGTTTGAGTTCTTCTTGATTCAAGTATTCTTTGATATAGCCTTGAACCTGTCTTAATGTGCTGTGACTTTTAACTCCGGATTCTGAGTCCATTCTTTGAGAAATTGTTGATTCAGTTTTTCTCTTACTTGACAGTGATCACAACCAATTTTGAGATTTTATAAATTGCTGTTGATTAGATATATGCTTTTCTATATATGAGACTTTGAAATTATTTATACAGTTTAACAACTATTTCTTTCTAATACTTTGCCTGTACTTTTACTGGTTTACTCGAGTTTTTATGAACTGCTTTTGGTTAAGTTGTGCATTTAATTATCTTTCTAAAATATTTGAGGAAATATTTTAGCTCTTAGCCAAAGTTGTGTGCATTTGTTTTTGGAACTCTACAAAATCTACTTCAACATGGAATTGTATTGAAGTAAAGCCACATTTATGCTTTTGTTACTTTCTTGAAGGACATTTGTTGCTTAACTTTTCTTTTAGACTGCGAGGTGATTTTCCTGCAAGTTTTCGATTCTTTTAAGAACAATGTATTCAGAAGTATTTTTAATCATGCCCTTGAGTTTTGTGAGATTTGCCTTGGGTTTGAGATATTCTCTTTTGTAAACCTCATACTTCATCGACTCAGTTTGAGTTTGTTTCAAGCTGATGCGCTGGTTATCTTCTTGTTGATCCTATTGAACTTCTTTGATCTAAGGGTTATCTTTGAAGTTGTCAATTGAATTATGTCTAGCAAACTTTATTGCTTGAACATCCATGTTTATCTGGGATTGGATATATTCTTTCAAATCTATGACTATTGTCTTTGACATCCGTCTCTCCTTTCTAAGATCTCATATTCTTCTGAGTAGACTCGAGAATTGTTTTGGTATCACGTGCGACTTGTAGACGTAGTAACGCGATACATTAGTTCCTTAAGATGTCATGTGTAAACGGAAGTTGAAGCGGTAGGTGTGCAACGTATGAGTTGTGGGCATTTTGTTCCTTGCGAACGGGTTTGTGATTGTCAGGCTTGGGCTTCTCTGCCACCGCGCCGTCGCCGTGACTGCCGGAGTCGCCGCCGTTACGTGTAAGTCCACCTTGGTGCCGGTCGAAGAGGGGTAAAGGAGAGATGTCGAGAGTGAGACACGATGGAGGTGAGTGAATAGAACTGCCATCACCACCGTCCTGTCCGTGGGGTTGAGATCGCGTCGCCATCTTGGATCCTCGACGCCGCCGCAGTGGAGAGTGGAGCAGTCACCGCCAAAGGAGGTGTTTCGTGCATTACCGTGAGCTGCGAACCACTGACCGAGAAGAAGCTCCATCCTCGTCCCTGCTGTGCAGCGCCGGCGCTATTAGGGTTTCACCGCCGCCGTCCTCGTGGTAGCTGGTGTCGTCACCGGAGAAGACCACCGGAGTTGCTGTCTGCTTCTGCCTCGGGATTATGCAAGTTGCCGGAGCCCACTGCCACCAGAGCTGACCAGAACCACCACTGTGGTTGCCGCTGGGATTGTGAACGGAAGAAGGAGACGCTGGTCCTGTCACAGCCGTTCCCGGGGGAGAAATCAGTCGCGCCGCCGTGCCTGGCAGCCGGGAATGCCACTGCCGTCGCCGAAAAATTTGTCGGTAAGGGTTTTAAGTTGATTCTCCTTCCATTGAGTTTCCGGAAACCTCATTGTTGCTGCATGTTGTTCAGGTCACCGCTGCCGCTTTAGGTGGCTATCGGGCTGCCGCCGAACCGGTTCGGAGACCGTCGCTGTTTCGGTTCAGCCATTCCTTCTTCGGTTCGGTAAGCGTTTCAATTGGAAAGCCCTTTTGTTATTGTTCCGTTATCTCAAGCTGAGGTTTGTGGCATTAATTGCTATGAGATTGAGTTTCGGTTGTTGTATGTTGCGATTAGAGTTACTGAGATTGTTGAGAACGCAAGTGGAGCCAAGTTGCTGGCTGCAGTTGGTTTTGGGTTGAGGCGGAGATGACTCTATGAGACTTTTGGGCTATGGAATTGCGTTTTGAGGTAGGGGCGCTTTCCAAAAACTATAGTTTATTATTGGAATTATTACATATGGGTACTGATGTGAGATATTGTGTATTTGGTGATTGTATCTGCCTTATGTATTATTTGATTGACTCGAATGACTATGGATGTTGGTTTGGCCGAATTGTTGTGTGGCTTGTGAAATGTAATGTTTGAAGTTGATTCCTTAAAGATTTGAAATTACGTTGAGGATTGGTTTGAATTGAGTCAATTATTTTGATGATGTGGAAGATAGAATACTCTTGAAATTCAGCCTGTGTTGCTTATACATATTGGTTGGTTTTGGATTGAACCGTGAGCCGGAATGGCTGTGTATGATATGAATATTGGCTGATTCTGGACTGAACCGTGAGCCGGATGGCTGAGATGGATGTTGATCCATGGATGAGATTGAATGCGTGTTTATGCTGAATCATTGATAAATGTGAATGTTGCACTTCCACTATCTGAGATACGAGTTTCCCTGGGTAGTAGCAGTGGCTAGCCACCACGTGCTCCAGGTCAAGACTTGATACTCTGTTGACCCTATGTCGTAAGTGTGGCCGGGCACTGTGAAAGGCCCGGATGAGCTCGCCCCCATAAATAATGTTTGTAATATTATTTATATATATTTTTGTATATATATGGATGTACTCTTTATGAGTTTTGTAAGTTGTATGGTATTTATGGACGTATGTTATCGGATGAAAGTTTTTGGGAGCGGTATTGCGGTTTAAAGTTTCAAACAGGCTCATATTTTTAGTATTAAATAAGATAAGTGTCGTCGTAATGTCCAAAGCTATCAGAGTCGTGCAGCCGGAAGTGCGAGCTTTGGTAGTTAGGGTGTTACACTGAGCATCAAGGACGATGCTACATTTTAAGTGTGGGGAGGTCGCCATCTCTGGCGTTCTTTTTGGTGAACCACTACATACTCTTTTTATTTATTTCGCTATTTTTCTATATTTTTCTTTTTTATTTCTATTTTGCAGTACTTATACATTGATATTTTCATGTATTTATACTCTATTTCTGTATTTTGCATTTTTAGTTCATTAGCTACTTAGTTGCAATTCTAACTTACTAGTTATAGAAATTGTGGATTGATTAGTATAGTTTACCCTTTTTAGCATAAGATAACTCGGAATAGATTGAAAAGAAAAAGGAAGTAAACTAGAGACTTTAACAGAATCAAAACAACCCACACCTTGTATATATGGCATTACATGTTAGTTAATTAAACAACATTTTATTAAGGAGAAACACTAGAACTTTAAAGCCACCTTAAGTTTTACATTGAGAATAAATGAGAATTTTTAACTAAACCTGCATGACATACATAAGTGATAAATGATTTTTGAGCTAGAGAACACATAGCCTGTGAGTTTGAGCTTAATTGTATGGTTACATTCAAACCATAATTTTTATTCCTGTGTGTTCCGCCCTTCTTTTATATTATGGTGTTCTTTACTTTGTTTTAATCTATATGTCCGATTATAGAATGTAGATACATACCAAGAGAGTGATTGAGGCCATTATTTGATTTTAGCTCACTTAATCCCAAAATAGCCTACCTTTTACATCACCCTTGTTAGCCCCTTGAGCCTTTAAATCTCCTTTTATTCTATTAGCCATATTACTAGCCTTAAGCAGAAAAACAAAATAAAATCCCAAGTTGAATCCTTGGTTAGCTTAAGATAGAAATTGTGTAATTGTGTTAAATGTGGGAAACCTTTTGGGAACATGGATGATAGAAACAAAGGGTAGAATGTTGAAAAAGAATAAAGATGTTTCAAAATAAGAATTTTTGGGAAACAAAGCTTTGATTTAGAAAGTATGTATGTTAGGTGAGATCTTAGTCTAATTAAGGATTCACTTATTAGCTCACTTAGCCTTATACATATACCCTTACCTTTACCTTGGCCCCATTACAACCTTACTTAAGACATCATGATTTTTGGTATGACTATATTCTATAATTGTTGATTGGTTAGATGAAGAACAAAGTTGTAGAAAGTAAGAATAAAAAGAAGAATAGAGTGATTAACCCAATAAATACTGAGTGATTAGAGAGTAAACACAAAATCTAGTGAGGGTTCAATAGCTCATTAACATTTATCTCTGTTTAAATTGTTAGTTGTCTTGCATGTTTTTAAAATGTTTTTCTCTCCCATCTCAATTGTAAAGGCACTTTATCACTATCTAAGGCTTGGCTATATATATACATGACTCCTTGAGAATGTGAATTAATTTAACTGCATGCAAACTTTATATTCAAGTGAATAAAAATTAGAATTGCATGATGCATCATTCATCTAGGTAGTTGCATTTAGATTAAATTGCATTGCATGACATTCCACCACTTTAACCTTACTTTTTACCTTGGATTTAGCATGAGGACATGCTATTGTTTAAGTGTGATAAACCTATATTTTATGATATATTTTGTGCTTAATTTGAGTAATTTATTCAATCCTTCACCCACTTATTCATATTAATTGAATGGTTTTACTTTCCCTTCCTTATTATGTGATGTATGTGAAAAACATGTTTCCTATGCTTTAAAATTAATTATTTTAATTACCTTTATTTCCATTCGATGCCGTGATTAGTGTGTTAAGTAGTTTCAGATCTTCTAAGGCAGGAATGACTTAAAGAATGAAAAAGGAAACATACAAAAATAGAAGGAAAGCACAAAACGGAGTTTCTAAAGAAACTGGCATCCACGCGATCGCATGGACGACGCGACCGCATGCCAAGCGCGAATCAACAGTGACGCGGCCGCATGACTGACGCGGTCGCATGACTGACACAACCGCGTGAAAAGAAAAGCTCCGAATGACGCGACCGCGTGACCCACGCGGATGCGTGACAGAGGCCACGCACCAGAAATTGTAGAAAACACTTCCAGCGATTTCTGAAGCCTTTTTTGGCCCAAATCCAAGTCCAGAAGGCATAGACCAGAGGTTATAAAGTGTAGGAACGCATCCATTCAAGGGGAGCTCGCCAATTTAGTTACTTCTCATGATTTTGGTTAGTCTTGAGAGAGGTTCTCTCCTCTCTCTCTCTTAGGATTTAGGACTTCTCTTAGTTTTAGGAGTGACTCTCAATCTCAGGTTTAATGTTCCTTTATTTTAAGCTTCCCTTTCACTTTTATTCATTCCATTACTTTAGTTGATTATTTACTTTGCCATTTAATTTATGAATTCTTCTATGTTCCAGATTATTTGAATTAATGTTATTTGAGGTATTTCAATTTAATATTGCTTTCTTTTATTTATGCTATTATTGCTTTTACTCTGAAGACATCTTTATTCCAATATATTTACTTTTCCCCTTTTGGTCTTGGTTAAGAAATCAGTAACTCAGGAGTTATCTTAGCTCAATATAAAAGATAACTGTTATCTTTGCTAATTGAACTGAACTTCAATAATCCCAACCTTTTCTTAGGAAATAAATAGGATTCGAAGATCAAGCTAATTAGTCCCTTGACTTTTCTTTGCTTTAGTAAAGGTCAACTAAGTGGAATTAAGATTCAATCTTCTTTATTATTGAGAAGAGTAACTAATCTGGACTTCCAATTTCTCATCCCTTGCCAAAAGTTTGCTTTACAGTATTTATTTATTTTTAATTGCCAATTAAATTATTTGTCATATTTGTTCCTTATTCTTAAAACCCTAAATTTGCAATCTCCATAACCAATAATAAGAACATACTTCCCTGCAGTTCCTTGAGAAGACGACCCGAGGTTTGAATACTTCGGTTAACAATTTATTTAGGGGTTTGTTACTTGTGACAACCATAACTTTTGCAAGAAAGGTTGATTGCTTGGTTTAGTAACTATACTTGCAACGAGAGTTTACTATAACTTCTAAACCATCAATCTTCCAGTTCTTTCAAGCTGACCCTGAACCTGAAAGGACTCTGAAGAGGAAACTAAGAGAAGCTAAAGCACAACCCTCTGGAGAGGACCTGACAGAAATTTTTGAAAAAGAAAGAGACATGGCCGAACCTAATAACAATGGTGGAGATGCAAGAAAGATGCTTGGTGACTTTATTGCACCTTCTTCTAACTTCTATGGAAGAAGCATCTCACTTCCTGCAATTGGAGCAAACAATTTTGAGCTTAAACCTCAATTGGTTTCTCAAATGCAACAGAATTGCAAGTTTCATGGACTTCCAATGGAAGATCCTCATCAGTTTTTAGCTGAATTCCTACAAATTTGTGACACTATCAAGACCAATGGAGTTGATCCCGAGGTCTACAGGCTTATGCTTTTCCCTTTTGCTGTAAGAGACAGAGCTAGAACATGGTTGGATTCACAACCTAAGGATAGCCTGAACTCTTGGGATAAGCTGGTCAGTGCTTTCCTGGCCAAATTCTTTCCTCCTCAAAAGATGAGCAAGCTTAGAGTGGAAATCCAAACCTTCAGACAGAAAGAAGGAGAGTCCCTCTATGAAGCTTGGGAAAGATATAAGCAACTGATCAAAAGGTGTCCTACTGACATGCTTCCAGAATGGAGCATCATAAGTATATTCTATGATGGTCTGTCTAAGTTGTCAAAAATGTCATTGGACCATTCTGCAGGAGGATCTCTTCACGTGAAAACCCCTGCAGAAGCTCAGGAACTCATTAAAATGGTTGCAAATAACCAGTTCATGTACACCTCTTAGAGGAATCCTGTGAACAATGGGACGCCTCAGAAGAAGGGAGTTCTTGAAATTGATACTCTGAATGCCATATTGGCTTAGAACAAAATATTAACTCAGCAAGTTAATATGATTTCTCAGTCTGAATGGATTGCAAGCTGCATCCAACAGTACTAAAGAAGCATCTTCTGAAGAAGCTTATGATCCTGAGAACCCTGCAATGGCAGAGGTGAATTACATGGGAGAACCCTATGGAAACACCTATAATCCTTCATGGAGAAATCATCCAAATTTATCATGAAAGGACCAACAGAAGCCTCAACAAGGCTTCAATAATAATGGTGGAAGAAATAGGTTTAGCAATAGCAAGCCTTTTCCATCATCTTCTCAACAACAGATAGAGAATTATGAACAGAGCCATTCTGGCTTGGCAACCATAGTCTCTGATCTATCCAAGACCACACTAAGTTTCATGAATTAAACAAGGTCTTCCATTAGAAATTTGGAGGCACAGGTGGGTCAGCTGAGTAAGAAGATTACTGAAACTCTTCCCAGTACTCTCCCAAGCAATACAGAAGAAAATCCCAAGAGAGAGTGCAAGGCCATAACCTTACTTGGTGTGGCCGAATGCCTAGAAGAGGAGGATGAGGTGAATCCCAGTGAGGAAGACCTCTTGGGACGTCCTCTGGACAGAAAGGAGTTCCCTTTTGAGGAACCAAAGGAATTTGAGGCTCATACAGAGACCCTAGAAATTCCATTGGACCTCGTTCTGCCATTTATGAGCACTGATGAATACTCTTCCTCTGAAGAGGATGAAGACACCATTGCAGAGCAAATTGCTAAGTATCTATGAGCAATCATGAAGTTGAATGCCAGTTTATTAGGTAATGAAACTTGAGAGGATGAAACCCTCTTGCTCACCAATGAACTGAGTGCACCAATGGGGCAGACATTGCCTCAGAAGAAACCGGATCCCGAAAAGTTCTTCATACCTTGTACTATAGGCACCATGACCTTTGAGAAAGCTCTGTGTGACCTTGGGTCAGGGATAACCCTCATGCCACTATCTGTAATGGAGAAACTGGGAATCTTTGAGGTACAAGCTGCAAGAATCTCATTAGAGATGGCAGACAAATCAATGAAACAGGCTTATGGACTAGTAGAGGACGTGTTAGTAAAGGTTGAAGGCCTTTACATCCCTGCTGATTTCATAATCCTAGACACTGGGAAGGATGAGGATGAATCCATCATCCTTGGCAGACCCTTCCTAGCCACAGCAAAAGCTGTGATTGATGTTGACAGAGGAGTGTTGGTCCTTCAGTTGAATGAGGGCTACCTTGTATTTAAGACTCAAGGTTCTCCTTCTGTAACCATGGAGAGGAAGCATGAAAAACTTCTCTCAATACAGAGTCAAACAAAATCCCCACATTCAAACTCTATGTTTGGTGTTGGGAAGCTATAACCAAACTCTAAGTTTGGTGTTAAGAGGCTCCAACATTGCTCTGATTTTCTGTGAGGCTCCATGAGAGCTCACTGTCAAGCTATTGACATTAAAGAAGCACTTGTTGGGAGGTAACCCAATGTTATTTAATTATATCTATTTATTTTCTATTGCTATTTTATGTTTTCTTTAGGTTGATGATCATGTGAAGTCACAAATACTACTAAAAAATCAAAAACAGAATGAAAAACAGCATTAAAAATAGCTCACCCTGGAGGAAGAGCTTACTAGCGTTTAAATGCCAGTAAGAAGCATCAAACTGGCGTTTAACGCCGGAAAGAAGCATCAAGCTGGCGTTAAACGCCAGAAACAAGCACCAGACTGGCGTTTAACGCCAGACCAGAGCATGGAATTGGTATTTAACGCCAAGAATGGGAGAAAAGCTCGCGTTAAACGCCAGAAACAAGCAGCAAGCTGGCGTTTAACGCCAGATATGCATTCTAAGGGCATTTTGCACGCCTACTTGGAGTAGGGATGCTAAGTCCTTGACCCCTCAGGATCTGTGGACTCCATAGGATCCCCACCTACCCCACCTCTTCTTTTCTCCTCTTCACACCTTTTTATAACACTCTTCCCTAAATACCCTTCACCAATTACCTCCATACCTCTTTCCCAAATACCCTTAACCACACACATCCATCCACTCTTCCCCATAAACCCCACCTACCTCCAAAATTCAAATTCAAGCCATCCCTCAACAAGAGAATAAGGAAACTCCTCATGATGAAATCCCTGAGATGCCTCAAGGGATGCACTTTCCTCCACAAAACTATTGGGAGCAAATTAACACCTCCCTAGGAGAATTAAGTTCTAACATGGGACAACTAAGGGTGGAGCACCAAGAGCATTCCATCCTCCTCCATGAAATTAGAGAAGATCAAAGGGCTATGAGGGAGGAGCAACAAAGGCAAGGAAGAGACATAGAGGAGTTCAAGAACACCATTGGGTCTTCAAGAGTAAGAAGACGCCACCCTCACTAAAGTGGACCCATTCCTTAATCTCCTTGTTCTTATTTTTCTATTTTTCGGTTCTTGAGCCTTATGTCTTATTTATGTTTGTGTCTTTATTACATGATCATTAGTGTTTAAGTGTCTATGTCTTAAAGCTATGAATGCCCTATGAATCCATCACCTCTCTTAAATGAAAAATGTTCTAAAAACAAAAGAACAAGAAGTACATGGTTTCGAATTCATCCTTGACATTAGTTTAATTATTTTGATGTGGTGACAATACTTTTTGTTTTCTGAATGAATGCTTGAACAGTGCATATGTCTTTTGAATTTGTTGTTTATGAATTTTAAAATTGTTGGCTCTTGAAAAAATGATGAAAAAGGAGAAATGTTATTTGATAATCTGAAAAATCATAAAAATGATTATTGAAGCAAGAAAAGCAGTAAAGAACAAAACTTGCAAAAAAAAATTGGTGAAAAAAAATAATAAAGAAAAAGAAAAAGCAAGCATAAAAAGCCAGTAACCCTTTAAACCAAAAGGCAAGGGTAATAAAAAGGATCCAAGGCTTTGAGCATCAGTGGATAGGAGGGCCAAAAGGAATAAAATCCTGGCCTAAGCGGCTCAACCAAGCTGTCCCTAACCATGTGCTTGTGGCATGAAGGTGTCAAGTGAAAAGCTTGAGACTGAGCGGTTAAAGTTGAGGTCCAAAGCAAAAAAAAAGAGTGTACTTAAGAACCCTGGACACCTCTAATTGGGGACTCTAGCAAAGCTGAGTCACAATCTGAAAAGGTTCACCCAGTTATGTGTCTGTGGCATTTATGTATCTGGTGGTAATACCGGAAAACAAAGTGCTTAGGGCCACGGCCAAGACTCATAAAGTAGCTGTGTTCAAGAATCAACACACTGAACTAGGAGAATCAATAACACTATCTGAATTCTGAGTTCCTATAGATGCCAATCATTCTGAACTTCAAAAGATAAAGTGAGATGCCAAAACTGTTCAGAGGCAAAAAGCTACTAGTCCCGCTCATCTGATTGGAGCTAAGTTTCATTGATATTTTGGGATTTATAGTATATTCTCTTCTTTTTATCCTATTTGATTTTTAGTTTCTTGGGGACAAGCAATAATTTAAGTTTGGTGTTGTGATGAGCAGATAATTTATACGCTTTTTGGCATTGTTTTTACATAATTTTTAGTCTGATTTAGTTAGTTTTTAGTATATTTTTATTAGTTTTTAAATAAAAATCACATTTCTGGAATTTACTAGGAGCTTGTGTGTTTTTCTGTGATTTCAGGTAATTTCTTGCTGAAATTGAGGGACTTGAGCAAAAATCTGATTCAGAGGCTGAAGAAGGACTGCAGATGCTGTTGGATTCTGACCTCCCTGCACTAGAAGTGGATTTTCTGGAGCTACAGAAATTTAATTGGTGCACTCTCAATTGCATTGGAAAGTAGACATCCAGGGATTTCCAGCAATATATAATAGTTCATACTTTGCCCGAGTTTAGACGATGCAAACTGGTGTTAAACGCCAACTCCCTGCCCTATTCTGGAGTTAAACGCCAGAAACAGGTTGCAAATCAGAGTTAAACGCCAGAAACATGCTACAACCTGGTGTTTAACTCCAAAAAGAGTCTCTACACATGAAAGCTCAATGCTCAGCCCAAGCACACACCAAGTGGGCCCGGAAGTGGATTTATACATCATTTACTTATCTTATGTAACCCTAGCTACTAGTTTAGTATAAAAACTACTTTTAGTGATTTATTTCACATCTCTGGTTGGTATTTGACTAATTTTATGTTCAGAGATCGTGTTTAGGGGGCTGACCATTCGGCCCTGCCTTGACCTCCATCACTTATGTATTTTCAACGATAGAGTTTCTACACACCATAGATTAAGGTGAGGAGCTCTGCTGTTCCTCATGAATTAATGCAAAGTACTATTGTTTTTCTATTCAATTTAAGCTTATTCTTATTCTAAGATATTCATTCTCACACAAGAACATGATGAATGTGATGATTATATGACACTCATCACCATTCTCACTTATGAACATGTGCCTAACAAACACTTCCGTTCTACATGAAAACAAGCTTGAATGCATATCTCTTAGCCTCCTGGTTCACGATCAGAGTCTTCGTGGTATAGGCTAGAATTATTGGCAGCCATTCTTGAGATCCGAAAAGTCTAAACCTTGTCTGTGGTATTCCGAGTAGGATCTGGGAAGGAATGACTGTGACGAGCTTCAAACTCGCGAGTGTTGGGCGTAATGACAGACGCAAAAGGATCACTGGATTCTATTCCAACATGATCGAGAACCGACAGATGATTAGCCATGCGGTGACAGCACATTTGGACCATTTTCACTGAGTGGACGGGATGTAGCCATTGACAACGGTGATGCCCAACATACAGCTTGCCATGGAAAGGAGTATGAGTGATTGGATGAAAGCAGTAGGAAGGCAGAGGTTCAGAAGGAACAAAAGCATCTCCATACGCTTATCTGAAACTCTCACCAATGAATTGCATAAGTATCTCTATCATATTTTTTATTTTAATTATATTTTAACTATCAATTCACTATAACCATTTGAATCCGCCTGACTGAGATTTGCAAGATGACCATAGGTTGCTTCAAGCCGACAATCTCCGTGGGATCGACCCTTACTCACGTAAGGTTTATTACTTGGACGACCCAGTGCACTTGCTGGTTAGTTGTGCGAAGTTGTGAAAAAAGAACTAAAATTATGAACGTGCGTATTAAGTTTTTGGCGCCATTACCAAGGAATGAACAATCACGATTTTGTGCACCACTTCTCCTCCTTCCTCTGTTCTTGTGATTGTTCCTCAATAGTCTGCTTCCCCTTCTTTGAAGCTTGAGGTTCCTCTTTCTCGTTGAGCCTTTCTTGGTTCTTTTATTCAATTTTCACTTGCTCTTTGCTGCTGCTGGCCTTGTCATCCTCTATTGGCTTCTTGGTGGCTTCTTTCTCAGCTGGCCTCTTATCATTTACCCAGGTTCTTCCACTCCTTAGTTGAATGGCTTTGCATTCTTCCTTGGGGTTGGAAATGGTGTCACTTGACAGTGCATTGCTAGGTCTCTCAGCTGCTGTTTGCTTTGATAATTGTCCAATTTGCCTTTCCAAGTTCCTCAGTAAAGCTTCAAGGTTTTTGTTGGCTAGCTCTTGATGTTTCATCATCTTCTCCATCAATATCTCTAAATTGGAGATCCTTTGAGATTCTTGGGGTGGTTGTGGTTGATTATGGGACGTTGATGGTAAATGATAAGTGTTTTTTTTAGTGGATGAGTTGTTGGGTGGATAGTAGTTGGATTGGGGTTAATTATTTTATGGTTTTCTGTATGGATTTTGGTTAGTGTTTTGATGGTTTTGATGGTTTGTGATTCTAAAATGGTTCTGGTTTTGGTTCTCTCCCCATTTTAGATTTGGGTGGTTTCTCTAGGATGAGTTGTGATGAGCGGATAATTTATACGCTTTTTGGCATTATTTTTAGTATGTTTTTAGTATATTTTAGTTAGTTTTTATTAT
>NC_029793.2:83454945-83472116 GCF_000816755.2 Arachis ipaensis | reverse complement strand
ACTGGCGTTTAACTCCAAGAAAAGTCTCTACATGAAAATGCTTCAATGCTCAGCCCAAGCACACACCAAGTGGGCCCGGAAGAAGATTTTTGCATTAATTACTGATTTCTGTAAACCCTAGGCTACTAGTTCTCTATAAATAGAACCTTTTGCTATTGTATTTTCACACTATCAATCTTGGAACGTTTAGTCCTTAGACCTTTGAGGCTGGCCATTCAGCCATGCTTACACTATTTGTTCTTATGTATTTTTAACGGTGGAGTTTCTACACCATAGATTAAGGTGTGGAGCTCTGTTGTTCTTCATGAATTATTACAAAGTACTATTGTTTTTCTATTCAACTCAAGTCTATTTCTTCTCCAAGATATTTATTCGTTCTTCAACTTGATGAATGTGATGATCCGTGACACTCATCATCATTCTCACCTATAAACACGTGCCTGACAACCACCTCTGTTCTACTAGCAATGGCTTGAATGCATATCTCTTGGGTTTCTAATCTAGGATTGGAACCTTCGTGGTATAGGCTAGAATTATTGGCGGCCATTCCTGAGATCCGGAAAGTCTAAACCTTGTCTGTGGTATTCCGAGTAGGATCTGGGAAGGATACCTGACTGAGATTTACAAGATGACCATAGCTTGCTTCAAGCCGACAATCTCCGTGGGATCGACCCTTACTCACGTAAGGTTTATTACTTGGACGACCCAGTGCACTTGTTGGTTAGTTGTGTAGAATTGTGACAAAGTGTGATTCACGTTTGAGAGCTCGATGTCCTTTGGCGCCATTGTTGATGATCACAATTTCGTGCACCAAGTTGTAAGTGTCTCCATGGAAGTCATTTGATCCAGAACATTGATTATGCATGTATTGCACTTGCTCTTGCTGGTGCTCCTCATAATTTTCCTCCTACTGTCCTCACACGACTGATGGTTGGTTAGTTGTGCTCACTATTGCAAGTTGCAATCCATCCATTCTCTTTGACATTATTTCAATTTGTTGTTGGAGCTGCTGGTGCATGAGTTTGTTCTGAGCTAATATAGTATCAACTCCTTCAAGCTCAAATACACCCTTCTTTGGAGCTGTTTGCCTTTCAGAGGAGTAGAAATACTCATTGTTGGCCACTATGTCTATGAGATCATGTGCCTCTTGAGCAGTTTTCATCATTTGCAAAGATCCTGCTGATGAATAATCCAAAGCTTTCCTTGAAGGTAAAGACAAGCCTTCATAGAAATTCTGCAACTCCACCCACTCACTGAACATTTCCTCTGGACACCTTCTGATTAGAGCTTTATACCTCTCCCAAGCTTCATACAATGACTCTCCTTCTTGCTGTATGAAGGTTTGCACATCAGTTTTTAGCTTGATGACTCTTTGAGGTGGATAGACTTTGGCTAGAAATTTGCTAACCAAATCATCCCAGCTGGTAATGCTCTCCTTAGGAAAGGTTTCTAACCAATGTGTGGCTTTGTCTCTCAGTGAAAATGGGAGCAACGAAAGCTTATAGATATCAGGATTGACTCCATTGGTTTTGATAGTGTCAGAGATTCTCAAAAACACAGAGAGGTGTTTGTTTGGATCCTCAGCAGCACTACCTCCATATTGACAATTGTTTTGAACCAGGGTAATCAATTGAGGCTTGAGTTCAAAGTTATTGGCATTGACATTGGGGGTTAGGATGCTACTCCCACAATGCTTTGGGTTAGGGATAGTGTAGGAAGCTAAGACTCTTCTCTGAGGCTGGCCATTGTTGTTGGCCACACCATTAGTGTGATCTGGAATGTTATCATCTATTACTTGATCTTCCTCCTCTAATTCCTCTTCACCAATAACTCCCTTCCCTCTTGCTTCTCTTCTCAATCTTCTGAGGGTTCTCTTGTCAAGGTTAAAGGATGTGGACTCACCGGCAAGTGTACCAGGTCGCATCAAGTAGTAATTACTCACAAGAGTGAGGTCGATCCCACAGGGATTGATGGATTGAGCAATTTTAGTTAAGTGGTGAATTTAGTTAAGCGAATATTTGATGATTTGAGTGATTTTGATTAACAGAAGTAAAATTTCAAGAAAGTAAAGGTTGCAGAATGTAAATTGACTGAATCTAAAGGTGCTGAATAAGTAAATTGCAGAAACTTAAAGTGCAAGAAAGTAAAAGAGCTAAAACTTAAATTACAAGAAAAGTAAATTGTAGAAACTTAAAGTGCAAGAAATGTAAATTGCTGAATCTAAATTGCTGAGAAATGTAAATTACTTGAAGAGTAAAAGGATTTGGGTATTGGGATTCAGAATTAGACTAAGAATTGCAAATTAAAGTAAATCAGAGGGCTATGAGATGCAAGAATTCAAATCTAGATCTCAGTAGCAAGAATAGAAATGGAAAATTGTTTCAAGAAACAAAACAACAAGAAAACTTTAATCAATTATGAAATTCTAAAGTGAAATTAAAGATCGAAGAAGAGCAATGAGGTTAGAAAGCAGATCTAGATCTCAATTGCTCTCTTGATCAAGCAGAAAAGAGATTGCAGAAGAAAATAAAATTGAAAACAGCAAACAAAACTTAGATCCACTTCTCAAATTCCCAAAACTATATGAAAGAAAAGCAAATATGATTCTCCGATCAGGAATCAATAGAGCTTTTCAATCTCAATTCAATTTCCAAAACCAGAAAGTAGAAGTTGTAGAAGAAAGAAAAATGCAGAAGGAAAACTCAAATCCAATTCCCAAATCCCAAATTCAAAAACAATTGCAAATTCAAAGTGAAAACTAAAAAATGAGCTAAAGGTCCTTTACAAATAAAACTTAATCCTATTTATACACTTTCTATTTTGGTCTTCAAAGTTTGGAGTGGGCTTTTCAAAGTTGGGGCCTTGAATGAAATATGGATTTGAAGAAGGATGGGTCCGGTTGGCTTTAGTTCAAGTTGGAGGCATGGGTCAGCTCCCAGGGGAGCGCTCCGTTTGGTCTTGTGAACGTTATGTTCACTTAGCCTTGTCATGTGCCAAGCCTCCTTTCCCAAAGCTCCTTGTCCATAGCGTTCACTTTTTGAACGCTACGTTCAAATTGTGGACGCTACATGATGCTGAGCCTTCCTTCCAAGGTTGAGAGGCACGAAAAACTTGGCAAAAGGGAGCGCTACGCTTGAATTTTTGAGCGTTCCTTCCTTGGCTAGCAAATTTGGTACATCTTCGAGTCTTGGCCAGCGCATGTGTGGTGCACTTTTTGCTTCCCTTGGCCAGCATCACGAAAAAGGGAAAGAAAGTGAGCGTAGCGTTCACTCCTTTGAACGCTAGCCAAGGATCTTTGTTTCCAAGCCAAAGTCCACGAGAAAGTGGGCAAAAATGGAGCGTAGCATTCACATTTCCAAATGCTACCCCTTTGTTTTGCTTTGTGCATGCCTTGCTTCTTTGCCAAGAATGTCACGAAAAAGTGAAAGAAAGGCAACGTAGCGTTCTCTTCTTTGAACGCATGTTGGTTCCTTCTTCGAGTACAACGCTTTATTGTCATGGGCCGCGCTTTATTTTCTTGGGCCATGCTTTTTTAAAGCGTGGCCTAAGGTCCAAAGCATGCTCAAACTTCAAAAGTATGCCAAAAATTCCTCCTTCCATCATTTCTTCACCTACAAGCAACCAAACAACTAATCAAAGTTCCACTAAAATCACTGATCTTTGCATCATTTATAAAATTAATTAATTCTAGCATAAAACCTATGATTTTGTGTAAAATAAATGATGTTTGATTGATTCAATATGAGCATGAAAATCTGAAGGTTGTGGTAGGCTTAGAGAAGGGGGTTGAATCTATGCCTTTCTTTTAGTTGTTGTTATGACCCTTTTTAAATAAACTTTCAATTCTAATTCTGTTTGAACTCAGCAGTAGAAATTTATGAGACAATTTATTTTTGTCTCATGAATATCAGAAAACAGAATAGTGCAGAGAAGAGAAAAGCTAACACCAGCATATATCCTGGTTCGGTTGTCTTGTGCTATGCAACCTACGCCCAGTCTCCTCCACAACAATGGAGGAATTTCCACTATAGTTAACAGTATTACATACACCAATTTCACAGGAATGACCCAATCCTTTCACACTCAAGTTCTAACCTAACTTGACATTGGCTATGCTAATAGCTAACTATTCACTTTTAGTGCTAACCCAACTAAGAAAGGGATACCTCACAGGTACAAGATACAAGACATAGACATACCTAAAGAAATCAGAAAATAACTCTAGGCTTTTCTCTCAAGTGTTTCACTCAGCCTTTTTTCATTCATGGCTTTTACTTGAGTATCCTCACAATGCCTTTTCTCACAAGAAATTACAGAAATATAAACATTGAAAAGTACATTACAATCAGTAAAACATGAAGGAGATTGATTTCATCAACAGCCTCTGTGCTATGCGAAAAACCAGATTAGCAAGCCTCTAATTTAGTTTTCATACTGGCAGAATGCACCTTTGATTAGGTTACACTGTCTAGTTAGTTGAACTTCTTCAAAGAGCTCTCTCAGAACAAAACCTCTATTCACTGGTTTTCTCTCCTTAGTTTTGAATGAGCACAAAGTCTTCTTTTATCTCCTTGCATGTTGCTGGGTTCTTCTTCCAAGGTCAACACCTTGAGCCTTGAGCTTCACCAACCCACAGATACACTTTTTCTCCTTAATCCCCAGAGTAGAAATTCTCCTTCTGACTTTTTTATCTTGACCGAAAGCCATATTGCAGCAACCATAGAAATCTTCCCATGATCAATTTGATCTTAGCCATTAAAAACCAACTTGGTCCCCAAGTCATGTTTAAGACCGTGGATACACAGCAGAGAAGAACAGAAACCATCTTTCCTTTGTATCTCATTTCAGATAGAGCAGAGAGTTGGGAAGAAGAGAAAAAGATCTGATGCATGCAAGAGGAAATGGGTTACCTTTAACCTAAGCTTGATTTGGTTTGGATTTCCTGATTAGACTTCTGTGTTTCAAGCTTAATCCTTCTCTCTCTTGCTTCTTTGGTGACTAGCTTAGGGAAGACGCTCTTTCTCTCTTTCTCACTTTTCTGATTTTCTGATTTGACTGAGACAGAGAAGAAAGGAACGTTGATTTGCTGAAAGCAAGTGAGAGGGAATTGAAATTCAATTCGGGCTTAGATCGGGTAGTGATATGCTTGGCCCGTTTTGATTTCTTTGGCTTCCTTCTTTGCTTTTCCTTGGGCTCTTAATTTTGCTTTCAGCCCACCATCCTTGCTGATTGCTTTTCATTCTATTTGGGCTATTGAATTTTGGCCTGCAACAATAAACAATTAGTAATAAGTAATTATAATTAATCAACACTAATTATTTATTTTGCCCAAAAATAACGTTTGTCGTCACTAATTAATTTCGTTAATTTCTTAACTCAACAATCTCCCCCTTGATAACAAACATGATTTGAGCAATGATAAAAAAGGAAATAAGTTTGAGTAAGGTTTAGAAACTCCCTTTGATTTTTGTCATTTGGTTTTATGTTACTCCCCCTTTCCTTTTTAGGATTAGCTCCCCCTGGATTTGTGCTTTCCTCTTTGTTCCTGTTTTTCATTATTCTTAAAGAGAGCACAATAAAGAGCTACATACATTTATCTTGGCTAAGGGACATCAAATAAGCAACATCACATAATCAGCCTAATATCAAGCTAATATCATCAGCAAAAGGATTCAGCATGTGAAATCAAGTTTTAATGCAGCAATTGGACAAAAATCCCAAAAGAAGTACTAGTAGCTACAGCATTGCTAAAAAAATTCCTAGGACACATTTACCATCCTATTATCCTAGTGCTATTACTCCCCCTTTTGTCATCAAGGGCAGATAATAAGCATGATCAACAAAAACATCAATACAAATTCTGCAAGAAAAAAGGTTAGATAGCAGTCCAAAGGTCTAACCAAACTAACAAAAGTGTAGCAGTATTTAGAGTTATTACAGTCATCCAAGATAAAAACAGTTCAATAGTAACAAAATAAATAGAATTCATGAGACAAAAAGAGAGCAGCAGCAGCAGTTTTCATGAGACAAATCTTCGGCATTAGAACCATTTCCCTCCGAATCAGCTTCCTCTTCAATATCAGTGGAAGGGTCTTCATCCTTTTGAAGGTTATCAATGAAGGTCATGAACACAGCCACTCTATCCCTTGATTTCTTTAGGAAATTCTCATGCTTGCTAGCTAATTTCCTTTGCTCTTTGCTCATCGCAATCATGTGATTTGATTGGGAAACGAACTCCTGAACAACATCTTTTACCACATTCAGCAAAGCAGATTTCTTTCCAGTAGAGATGGATGTACTCTCAGTGGAGAGAGAAGGAGAATCCTCAGGAACAAAGTCATCATCTTCATCATCTAAGACCACCCTTTCAGATCGAGTAGGTCCTTTGTTCTGTTTCACTGAACCACCCCCTTTGAAGTATGAATGTCTATTTTCATAGTCCTCATTGGTCAAGTCAACACCAAAATACTAAAATATACAAGTTAGAAACATGCCATAAGGAAGTGCTTTGTCCTTTTCACTCCTAATAGAGTCAAACATATATCTAACCATCAAGTATGCAAATGAAATTTCAGTTTTGGTGAGAAGGGCATATAAAACAAGAGTATCAGTGTAGGAAACCCTTTGATATGAGCCGCTTTGAGGCAGAATAATGTGGTTGACCATTCGGTGCAACTGAGCACGCTCATATCCTAGGGCTTTGTAAGTAGGTGTAATACCATCAATTAAAGAAACATGTTCACAAATGTGAGCCAATGCATCATGATAAGAAATTCCAACTCCTTCATCCCACTTAACCAAAGTGTAAGCACAAGGCCCAACATCAGTATACTTCAAGGCATCACTGATAGTTTCATTGTTTAAAGCTATGTCTCGGCCCTTTACATATGAATGAGCAGTGCCTTCATGATAGGTCATGTTTGCATAAAATTCTTTTACCAATAAGGGATAAACAGGCTTTTTGATGTCAAAAAGATGATTCCAGTCCAGAAAAATCAAGTTATCAACAAATGGAAAACCTTTTCTTTTCAAAGATGGCAGATCAGTGAGAAAAGATGGACATAGAGTATGATACTTGATAACCCCATCATAAAAGTCATTATTCATGGCAGATTTGAATCTATAGGGGTTATAGTTCGAGTGAGAGGTCAAAAAGTGAGCTTTGTGATCAAAAGGTCCAATGTCTGGTTCTTTAACATTTTTGAGAGGAACTCGAGTGTTACCTCGTTGAGAGAGCACAGGAACCGACCTGGATTTGGGTTGTGTTGGTTCAGAACAGGTTTTTCAGCCTCCGGATGTTTGCCCTTGGAGGAGCTAGGCTTCACAGAACCAGGTTTTGAGGAGCCTGGCTTGGAAGGTGTGACCTTCGGTGGTGGTGTCGGCTTGGCAGGGACAGGGTACCTTGGCGTGGTCTTGGTTTGTGCCTTGGGAGTAGTGCAAGGAGGAGAGGTAGGAGGAGAAGGAGATGGAGTAAAGGTCTGGTCTTGAGAGCGAGTGGAAGGCTTTGTGGGAAGCTTGTACACTTTTTCACGAGGAGGCCTTTTAGCAATGGTTTTCTTCCTCATTTGGTTAGTTTCAGTCTTTTGAAGGAAGATAAGCAGTAAAGTGAGTGGGAAGAAATCGAAGAGTTGGAGGAGAAGTTATGGAGGGAAGAGAGGGAGTGTTGTTAACCGTACCCAAAAGAAAGTTTCTCAAACCATGCAACTGCATTATCTATTGAAAAGACTTGAAAAGACATGACCTCATTCAAGAAAGATTTTATTTGATTTTTAAAATAAAACAGGAAATTAATTTTAAATTTTGAAAGACAACAAAAATAAACTGAAACACTTTTTGGACCAAAACAAAAAAAATTAAATTAATTCGAAAACCTTTTGGGCCACAAAACATTAAATGAAAACCCTTATAGAAGATTTAAACACACAAGTCATCACAAAATCAAGCAAACAAACATGTAACATTTATAATGGGCCCAGATGTGGTTTGAATTAAGGAAACACATTGGACCACTCATGATCTAATTTTGAGATTGGCCCAGATTAACTTCCACATTAAACAAGCCCATAACACATTGGTTTGAATGGAAACGTTCATCACCTGCCCAGAATTGTCTCATACCTGTTTATGAGACAAAAAAATGCTCCAGCAAATACATCAGCATTTTTCAAATAAAGAATCATAACTCAAAATTCCTAGACAAGTCCTAAGCATGCAGAATCTATCCTCAGCTAATGGTTTTGTGAAAATATCTGCTAATTGTTCCTCTAATTTAACAAATTGAATACTAATATTCCCCTTTTGGACATGTTCTCTTATTGAGTGAAATTTTACTTCTATATGCTTAGTCCTAGAGTGAAAAACTGGATTTTTAGAAATATTAATGGCACTCATATTATCACAAATCAAGGGAATATTTTCAGCATTTAATTTGTAATCTGCAAGCTGTGTTTTTAACCATAAAAGCTGAGAACAACAAGAAGAAGCAGCTATATGCTCAGCTTCTGCAGTGGATAAGGCCACTGTTGGTTGCTTCTTACTTGACCAAACATTTAAGGACTTTCCAAGGAAGCAACATAAACCTAAAGTGCTCCTTCTATTAACTCTATCACCAGCAAAATCTGCATCATAATAACCAACTGCAAAAAAATCATCAATCTTAGGATACCAAAGACCGAAATTGGATGTGCCATGAACATATCTAATGATCCTTTTAATTGCAGAAAGATGTGACTCTTTTGGTTTGGATTGGAACCTAGAACACAATCCAACACTTTGCACAATGTCGGGTCTAGAGGAAGTTAAGTACATAAGAGAACCAATCATTCCTCTATACCTAGTCTCATCAACATCTTTCTTAGTTTCTCCCTTATCTAATTTAGAATTCATATGTATGGGAGTTCCTATGGGTTTGGCATTTTTCATACCAAATTTCTTAACTAATTCCTTGGCATACTTCTCTTGGTGAATGAAAATACCATTTTCAGTTTGTTTAATTTACAGCCCAAGGAAAAAAATTAAGTTCACCCATCATACTCATGTCAAATTCACTTGTCATGAGCTTTCCAAATTCAGAACAAAGGGATTCATTTGCTGATCCAAAAATAACATCATCAACATATATTTGAACTAAAATGAAGGAATCATTAGGATTCTTGATAAATAGAGTTGTGTCAGTGGTGCGTCTTTGAAAACCATTTTTCAAAAGAAAAGAGCTAAGTCTCTCATACCAAGCTATAGGAGCTTGTCTTAAACCATAGAGAGCTTTAGATAATTTGAAAACATGATTAGAATGCTCTTTATTAAAACCAGGAGGCTGCTCCACATACATCTCTCTATCTATCACACCATTCAAAAATGCACATTTCACATCCATTTGATATAATTTAAAACCACAAAATGCAGCATAAGCTAAGAGAAGTCTTATGGCTTCCATTCGGGCAACAGTGGCAAAGGATTCATCAAAGTCTATTCCTTCTTCTTGGTCATATCCTTGTGCTACTAGCCTTGCCTTGTTTCTTACAATGCTACCATCTTCTCCCTACTTGTTCCAAAATATACACTTGGTGCTGGTCACTTTCTTTTCACTTGGCCTTGGAACCAAAGTCCATACTTGATTCTTTTCAAACTCAAGAAGCTCATCCTTCATAGCTTTGACCCAAGAGGGGTCACTAAGTGCTTCCTTGATGTTTTGAGGCTCTATTTGTGAAAGAAGGGCAATGTTTGATCCTTCATTTGCCTTTCTAGTGGAAGACCTTGTTTTCACTCCATGAGAGACGTCCTCAATGACAAATTCCTCAGGGTAATTCTTCAAGAATCTCCATTCAGGAGGTCTGGTGGACTTGGAGGCAGATTCAGTTACCAGGGGATTCTGGGTGCTGCTAGCTTCAGGGTTTCCTTCAGATTCGTGAGACAAAATGGAATTGTCTCTTAAATTTTCAGCAACAGCATTTTCTGGTTCAGCTTGAATAGAATTTCCATTCTCTTGATTTTGCACAGGTTCAACTTCCTTTTGAGCTTGATTTCCTGCATCACAATCTTCCAAAATGCTTTGTACCAAGTTAGTATCACAAAATGTAACATGTATGGACTCCTCAATAATTCTAGTATCTTGATGATAAACCCTATATGCTTTACTAGTTGTGGAATATCCTACAAACAAACACTCATAAGCCTTTGGATAAAAAATTACCCAAATTTTCTTTGTTATTTAAAATAAAACATTTGCATCCAAAGATGTGTAAGTAATATAAATTTGGTGGGTAGCCTTTCCAAAGTTCATAAGGGGTTTTTTTCAAAAATTTCCTTATGATTGTTCTATTCAAAATGTGGCAAGCCGTGTTAACCGCTTCAGCCCAAAGGAATTTTGGAACATTACTCTCACAAAGCATAGCTCTTGTCATCTCTTGTATGCTTCTATTTCTTCTTTCCACAACACCATTTTGTTGTGGTGTTCTTAGACAAGAGAAGTTGTGAGATATTCCAGATTCCTCACAAAATGATTCAAACAAATTATTTTCAAATTCAGTTCCATGATCGCTTCTTATAGAAGATATTTTTAAATCCTTTTCATTTTGAATTTTCTTGCAAGAAGGTTCAAAGGCCGAAAAGGCTTTATTTTTGTGTGAAAGAAATAAAACCCAACCAAACCTAGTATAGTCATCCACAATTACTAAACCATAATGTTTACCACCTAGGCTTTGAGTTCGTGTTGGACCAAATAAATCAATGTGTAGCAACTCAAGTGGTCTTTTAGTCGAGATGTCTTCCTTTGATTTAAAAGAACTTTTTGTTTGTTTTCCCATTTGGCAAGCATCACAAGTGATGTCTTTGTCAAACTTTATCAAAGGAAGGCCTCTTACTAATTCTTTCTTTACAAGTTTGTTTATTTGAAACATACTTGCATGGCCCAATCTCTTGTGCCATAACTTTAACGACCCAATTTTCAGTACACCTAGGACATACCAGAAATTGAGTGCTACCAATTTGTCATCCTAATTATTATCTATTATTTATTATATGAGCCTGATTCGTTGTTAAAAGCGTACTTAGTTAGCGAGGTACTTTTTTTTTTGAAAACATTTGGATTAATAGACGGAATCATTCATAATCAACTCACAGCTGATAACAGATAAAATAGTTATAAGCAACCACACATAAATACATCACAAGTAGCTAGCAACATTCAGTTATCCAACCTTTATTAGAGTATAGACCTTTAGTTAGAACACCCCTTGGTATAGCTAGATAATAACTATATACATATACATACATACAACATCCCAGGTCCTGACCTATTCAAGAGGTCCCTAAGCTGGCACCTAGGCTAGCCTAGACTCTATACTCACCTAGTCCCTCTAAACTACTAAAGTGAGGGAAAGTACGTTCTAAGTCTTCACAACTCAAGTCAGGTGGAACGTCATCAAAAGATAGAACATCATCTGCTACTCCTCTGCACGATCAGACTTTTCCACAGGACGTCTCTCTGGTAGCCATGAAGTATCCACAAAATAGGAATCTCGTACACAGGATTTAGGTTAAAGTGCGCATACGAAGGGGTGCAGACATTGGCTAGTCTCACAGTATTTACATATAATCAGAGAACGATATTCACCCTAGACTCAGAAGACTATCTAGAGCAGAAACCTCGTCTTGCGAACGGTCATCAGCGAACTATGGTAAGGTACTCTTACTTTCATCTGAAGGGGGAAGGGAGAGAGAAGGGGTAAGAACTAGGGAGTTCTTAGTAGGGTCGGGGTTATTAGTTACGTTCATTAATTCTATGTTGTTTAGCAGACTATTAACAAAATACAAGGAAGCAATAATTAGAAAACACAGATAAGTAGAGAAGATAGAGAAAACAGATAGCAGAACACAAACAGAAGAATACAAGAAAATATCACAAGCGCAGAGAATGGAATACAAACAAGGAAAGCATAGAAAGCATACACAAACATAACAAAGGAAATGCGCAACCAAGTATGATGCATGTCTAGCCCTAGTGCAGGTAATGAGCTCATTAACGTAACAAATGAATAAACACATCTCTTGGGTTGCCTCAAGCAACAAATCATCACATAATCATTCTCATTATCATCATTCATCATCATTCTCATTATTCATCATCATTATCACATCCTTATGCAGTACCTCTTTCTTTCTCTGTTCAATCATACTGTACAAACTTTACATCTTTCACTTTTACAACATCTTAATTCAAACCATTTCTTTTTATCACATTACTCTTTTCTCTTTGTCTTTTTACTTTTCTCTGATTACTCTTTTCTCTGTATCCCTTTACTCTGCTCTGGTTACTCTGTTCTCTGTGTTTCTTTACTCTGCTCTGATTTTTCTGTTTAACGTATGTATTTAAAGCTTATGTAGATTTCGGTATGAATAGTTAGTCTGTCCCAAGTATAGGTTCATTAAGTCTATACTGAAATAGTTTAACTTTTCATATAATACCTAACCCTATTCGCAATTCCAGGACTAACTATGTTGCCCTAGTTCGTTCACTAGTCTTTGTCTATTTTTCTGTCATTAAAACTTTACAGACTTTTTCTTCGATTTTTATCTTTTCTTCAACTTTTCATCTTTTATTTATCTTTGCCTCACTAATATGTTTTTACCACTCCCTAAGTGTTTTATGAAGGTAATTATGAGATTCTGCGCTTAAAGTTGTCTTTCTAAAGCTTTTACAGAAAACTGCCTTTTCCGCATTATTTTATTATTTTTATTAAAATATTATTTTTAATTAAAAATTATTATTTAATATTTTATTATTTTTTTTATTATTTTATCATTAAATTTTCGAAAATTAACTTACTTTTACTTTTAACCTTTAAAATTCACTTTTTACCACCCGTAAATTTTTAATATTTCTACGTTTACCACCCTAACTTTCAGAAATTACTAAATAACCCCCCAAACACCAAATTAATTACTTCCTTGCCCTTTTATGAATCAAAAAGGTGTTCTTCATTGTTCTTCATCACACTCAAAGTGTTCTTCATGTTCTTCATAAATTCTTCAGATTCTTTCTCTATTTTTACCCGTTTTTCAGTCTTTTCAGCAACCGATTTTTACTATAATTCAAAATAAATTAGCAGCCACTAAAATATCATCTTTTCTACATAATTTCAACACAAATTTAACCTCAATTTAAGCTTAGGATTTCGTTTTTCCAGCTGCCCAAGAACATGAACTTTAAAGCTTGAATTTCATTAAATTTCATCAAACTTTCACCAAATTTTCACCAAGAATCAATAATATATGCAACCAATTTTTAGCACAGCCAAATCATACAACATTCACACATCTCAAACACAAATATTCAAGATTAATTTCGTGACACCCTACCTGGTTTTGCTGCTCCTAATTCGGTTAAACTTTCAGGTGGTCCTTAAGCACTTTTTCCTCCTAAATCACATCAAGAACAACTTTAAATCCAAAAACTCTCAACTGACCAAATCTCACTAAGTATGTTAGGAAGAGATATCTCACCTTAGACTTGCTGGAAATTTACATTTCTTGGCCCTCAAGTCAAGTTAAGTATGATTCCTAAGGAAGAACATCAAGAAAACACATATTTTGCATGGTTTTCCTTGAAAACCGAATTGAAATGGGAGGGAGACAGCCAGCTCACCTTATTTCCATCCTTGATAAATTTCATGGTTATGTAGAGGAAGAAGAGAGGATCATTTTGGTGAAATCGGAGTTTTGATTTGAGCTTTAGTTCAGAAGAAATCAAGCTTTGAAGATTAAGTGTTCATGAAAGTTTCTCTCTTTTCTCTCTTGTTATTTTCGGCCAAAATGATGAAATGAGACAGCCTTGGAGGTCTTGGGGGTGTAAGGTGAGTTGTGATTGGTTGGCTTGGAGGTGGATTAAAATAATATTAAAATATCTCTGGTGTACAACTACTAAAACTAGGTGTATCGGAACACTCGTAAAAACATCTCTAAAAATTATTTTTTGAGCTACTAGCATAAATGACACTAGTAACATATTTATTATAAGAATAGTACATGTATAATGAGGCCTTAGCATTGCTAAATTCATCAGAGAGTGTTGGTGCTAAGCTGCACCAGTAAACCGTAAACCCGGTTAAACCGATTTTCTGTTTTTAACTAAAAGTGACCAGGTAACCTTATAATATTATTCAAGAAGCTTCTAATACTAATATAATGATAATATCATCCTATTATCTCTCTTCTCTCATAAATCAAGTCCAGTTCGTCAAACTGAGACTATTTACAAAAAACCAAATCAAAACTTCTAACCGATACGGTTCAAAAACCAGGTTCTTCGTGACCGCGTTATCGAGCTTGTCTCGGAAAAGGTTCTAACTTAAAGATGACATAATGAAAATGAGGATTGAGATACTTAATGATATATCAAAGTTTTTCCCCTTACTGATCTTCCGGAGAAATCCGTACTTTCAGAAAAGATTTCGCGTTCTCGAAAACCGGGGTTGTTACAATAACCACTTTTCAGATTCTTTAGAGTGAAGACAAGCTACATTTTGATCCTTTAGTTCATCAAGAGTAAGTCCATACATATTATTAAAATGCTTGGCAACAAACATCACTTCATTTGTCTTTTCATTAATAACACAGCATTCAAATCTTTTGAAAGTCACTAAATATCCTAAATCACACAGCTGACTTATACTCAAAAGATTGTGCTTCAAACCACATACCAAAAGTACATCATCAATGAAAGTAGATTGCTCATTACCCACTTTTCCAACAGCAATGATTTTACCTTTACCATCATCTCCAAAGGTCACAAAATCTCCATCATACTTATTTAGTTTGATGAAGTAAGTTGACCTTCCAGTCATGTGCCTTGAACATCCACTATCCATGTACCTGATGAGCGGATAATTTATACGCTTTTTGACATTGTTTTTAGTATATTTTTAGTAGGATCTAGTTACTTTTAGGGATGTTTTCACTAGTTTTTATGTTAAATTCACATTTCTGGACTTTACTATGAGTTTGTGTGTTTTTCTGTGATTTCAGGTATTTTCTGGTTGAAATTGAGGGACTTGAGCAAAAATCAGATTCAGAAGTTGAAGAAGGACTGCTGATGTTGTTGGATTCTGACCTCCCTACACTCAAAGTGGATTTTCTGGAGCTACAGAACTCGAAATGGCGCACTTCCAATTGCGTTGGAAAGTCGACATCTACGGCTTTCCAGCAATGTATAATAGTCCATACTTTGCCCAATTTTAGATGACGCAAACTGGCGTTCAACGCCAGCTCTCTGCCCAATTCTGGCGTCCAGCGCCAGAAACAAGTTGCAAAGTGGAGTTCAACGCCCAAAATGGCACAAAAGCTGGCGTTCAACTCCAGGAATAACCTCTGCACGTGTAACATTCAAGCTCAGCCCAAGCACACACCAAGTGGGCCCCGGAAGTGAATTTATGCATCAATTACTTACTTCTGTAAACCCTAGTGGCTAGTTTATTATAAATATGACTTTTTACTATTGTATTAGACATCTTTGGACGCCTGGTTCTTAGATCAGAGGGGCTGGCCATTCGGCCATGCCTGGACCTTGCACTTATGTATTTTTAACGGTAGAGTTTCTACACTCCATAGATTAAGGTGTGGAGCTCTGCTGTTCCTCAAAGATTAATGCAAAGTACTACTGTTTTCTATTCAATTCACTTGTTCCGCTTCTAAGATATTCATTTGCACTTCAACCTGAATGTGATGAACGTGACAATTATCATCATTCCCTATGAACGCGTGCCTGACAACCACTTCCGTTCTACATTAGATTGAATGAGTATCTCTTAGATCTCTTAATCAGAATCTTCGTGGTATAAGCTAGATTGATGGCGGCATTCATGAGAGTCCGAAAAGTCTAAACCTTGTCCGTGGTATTCCGAGTAGGACTCTGGGATTGAATGACGGTGACGAACTCAAAACTCGTGAGTGTTGGGTGTAGTGACAGACACAAAAGGATAGTAAATCTTATTCTAGTATGATTGAGAACCTCCAAGATGATTAGCCATGCAGTGACAGCGCATCAGACCATTTTCACAGAGAGGAATAGGATGCAACCAACGACAAGGGTGATGCCTCCAAACGATTAGCCGTGCTGTGACAGAGCATTTGGACCATTTTCCCGAGAGAGATCGAAAGTAGCCATTGGCACCGGTGACATCCTTACATAAAGCCAACCATAGAAAGGAGTAAGATGGATTGGATGAAGACAGCAGGAAAGCAGAGGTTCAGAGGAACGAAAGCATCTCTACACGCTTATCTGAAATTCTCACCAATGATTTACATAAGTATTTCTATCCTTATTTTATTAATTATTTTCGAAAATCCCATTACTATTTTATATCCGCCTGACTGAGAATTACAAGGTGACCATAGCTTGCTTCATACCAACAATCTCCGTGGGATTCGACCCTTACTCACGTAAGGTATTACTTGGACGACCCAGTGCACTTGCTGGTTAGTTGTGCGAAGTTGTGAACCATGGTATTGGCATCGTGTTTTTGGTGCCATTGCCAGGGAAAGAAAGAGCAATGAATTTTACATAAAAAAAGTGTAATCACAATTTCGTCCACCAAGTTTTTGGCGCCGTTGCCGAGGATTGTTCGAGTTTGGACAACTGACAGTTCATCTTGTTGCTCAGATTAGGTAATTTTCTTTTTATTTTGTTTTCAAAAAGTTTTCAAAAATTTTTCAAAAATATTTTCTTCTTTTTCGTTTTTTTTTCAAAAAAAAAAATAATAAAAATATTTTCAAAAATATATTTTTCTTCAGAATTTTTAAGAATGAATTCTAGTGTTTCATGAAGCATGTGAAGCCTGGCTGGCTGTAAAGCCATGTCTAAATTCATTTGGACTGAGGCTTCCAATTTATTATCAAGAGCAAGTTAGTTGGTGCTAATCCACCTACTGCTGTTCATGATCTACCTGTTACATGCTAAAGCTTGGCTGGCTATTAAGCCATGCCTGACCCTTTGATTGGAGCTTTAGACTAAAGAGCATAAGATCCCTGGAATTCATATTAAAAATTTTGAAATTCTTATTTTTGTTTTTCAAATAATTTTCGAAAAAATACAAAAAAATTAGAAAATCATAAAAATCAAAAATATTTTTTGTGTTTCTTGTTTGAGTCTTGAGTCATGTTATAAGTTTGGTGTCAAT
>NC_029793.2:83443610-83454027 GCF_000816755.2 Arachis ipaensis | reverse complement strand
ATGTGTTCTTGATGTTCATCATGATCTTCATAGTGTTCTTGGTGTTCATCTTGACATTCATAGCATTCTTGCATGCATTCATTGTTTTGGTCCATAGCTTTCATGCATTGCATCATTTTTCTTGTTTTTTTCTCTCATCATAAAAATTCAAAAATCAAAAAAATATCTTTCCCTTTTTTCTCTCTTAAAATTTTGAAAATTAGATTTGACTTTTTAAAAAATTTTTAAAATTTAGTTGTTTTTATGAGTCAAATCAAATTTTCAATTTAAAAATCTTATCTTTTTCAAAATCTTTTTCAAAAATCAAAACTTTTTCATTTTTCTTAGTTATTTTCGAAAAATTTCAAAAATATTTTTCAAAATCTTTTTCTTAAATTTACATCATAATTTTCGAAAATAACAATAACAATTAATGTTTTGATTAAAAAATTTCAAGTTTGTTACTTGCTTGTTAAGAAAGATTCAAACTTTGAGTTCTAAAATCATATCTTGTGATTTCTTGTGAATCAAGTCATTAATTGTGATTTTTAAATTAAATCTTTTTCAAAAACTAATTTCAATCATATCTTTTCAAAAATATCTTCTTATGTTACCTCTTTCAAAAATTTGATTTCAAAATATCTTTTCTAACTTCTTATCTTCTTATCTTTTCAAAATTGATTTTCAAATTTGTTTCAACTAACTAACTAACTTTTTGTTTGTTTCTTATCTTTTTCAAAACTACCTAACTAACTCTCTCTCTCTCTAATTTTCGAAAATATCTCCCTCTTTTTCAAAATTTCTTTTTAATTAACTAATTATTAGAAATTTTAAATCTTAATTTTCGAAAATTACTAACATTTTTCAAAAAAACCATTTTCGAAAATCACTAACTCTTTTTCAAAAATTATTTTCGAAATTCTTTCTTTCTCATCTCCTTTTATTTATTTATTCATCTACTAACATCTCTTCCTCACATTACTCACCAAATTCGAACTTCCTATTCCTTTTCTTCTTCTACTAACAATAAGGAACCTCTTTACTGTGACATAGAGGATTCCTCTTCTTTTATTTTTCTCTTCTCTTTCTTATGAGCAAGGACAAAGAAAAAGGCATTCTTGTTGAAGCTGATCCAGAACTTGAAAGGACTCTGAAGAGAAAACTAAGAGAAGCTAAATTACAACAATCCAGAGATAACCTTATTGAAAATTTTGAACAAGTAAAAGAGATGGCAGCCGAACCCAACAACAATAATGCAAGGAGGATGCTTGGTGACTTTACTGCACCTAATTTCAATTTACATGGAAGAAGCATCTCCATTCCTGCCATTGGAGCAAACAACTTTGAGCTGAAACCTCAGCTAGTTTCTCTGATGCAGCAGAACTGCAAGTTTCATGGACTTCCATCTAAAGATCCTTTTCAGTTCTTAACTGAATTCTTGCAGATATGTGATACTGTTAAGACCAATGGAGTAGATCCTGAAGTCTACAGGCTCATGCTTTTCCCTTTTGCTGTAAGAGACAGAGCTAGAATGTGGTTGGACTCTCAACCCAGAGATAGCCTGAACTCTTGGGATAAGCTGGTCACGGCTTTCTTAGCCAAGTTCTTTCCTCCTCAAAAGCTGAGCAAGCTTAGAGTGGATGTTCAAACCTTCAAACAAAAAGAAGGTGAATCCCTCTATGAAGCTTGGGAAAGATACAAGCAGCTGACCAAAAAGTGTCCTTCTGACATGCTTTCAGAATGGACCAACCTGGATATATTCTATGATGGTTTATCTGAGCTATCAAAGATGTCATTGGACACTTCTGTAGGTGGATCCATTCACCTAAAGAAAACGCCTGCAGAAGCTCAAGAACTCATTGACATGGTTGCTAATAACCAATTTATGTACACTACTTATGCAGGTGGATCCATTCACCTAAAGAAAAATGCCTGCAGAAGGTCAAGAACTCATTGACATGGTTGCTAATAACCAGTTCATGTACACTTCTGAGAGGAATCCTGTGAGTAATGGGACGCCTATGAAGAAGGGAGTTCTTGAAATTGATACTTTGAATGCCATATTGGCTCAGAACAAAATATTGACTCAGCAAGTCAATATGATTTCTCAGAGTCTGAATGGAATGCAAGCTGCATCCAACAGTACTCAAGAGGTATCTTCTAAAGAAGAAGCTTATGATCCTGAGAACCCTGCAATAGCAGCGGTGAATTACTTAGGTGAACCTTATGGAAACACCTATAATCCATCATGGAGAAATCATCCAAATCTCTCATGGAAGGATCAACAAAAGCCTCAACAAGGCTTTAATAATGGTGGAAGATACAGGTTTAACAATAGTAAACCTTTTCCATCATCCACTCAGCAACAGACAGAGAACTCTGGACAAAATACCTCTAATTTAGCAAACTTAGTTTCTGATCTGTCCAAGGCCACTGTTAATTTCATGAATGAAACAAGGTCTTCCATTAGAAATTTGGAAGCACAAGTGGGCCAGCTGAGTAAAAGTATCACTGAAATCCCTCCTAGTACTCTCCCAAGCAATACAGAAGAGAATCCAAAAGGAGAGTGCAAGGCCATTGATATAAGCACCATGGCCGAACCTATAAGGGAAGGAGAGGACGTGAATCCCAAGGAGGAAGACCTCCTGGGACGTCCAGTGATCAATAAGGAGCTTCCCTCTGAGGAACCAAAGGACTCTGAGGCTCATCTAGAGACCATAGAGATTCCATTGAACCTCCTTATGCCATTCATGAGCTCTGATGAGTATCCCTCTTCTGAAGAGAATGAGGATGTTACTGAAGAGCAAGCTGCCAAGTTCCTTGGTGCAATCATGAAGCTAAATGCCAAATTATTTGGTATTGAAACTTGGGAAGATGAACCTCCCTTGTTCACCAATGAACTAAGTGATCTGGATCAACTGACACAGCCTCAGAAGAGACAGGATCCTGAAAAGTTCATAATACCTTGTACTATAGGCACCATGATCTTTAAGGCTCTGTGTGAACTTGGTTCAGGGATAAACCTCATGCCCCTCTCTGTAATAGAGAAACTGGGAATCTATGGGGTACGAGCTGCTAAAATCTCATTAGAGATGGCAGACAACTCAAGAAAATAGGCCTATGGACAAGTAGAGGACGTGTTAGTAAAGGTTGAAGGCCTTTACATCCCTGCTGATTTTATAGTCCTGGATACTGGAAAGGAAGAGGATGAATCCATCATCCTAGGAAGACCTTTCCTAGCCACAGCAAGAGCTATGATTGATGTGGACAAAGGAGAATTGATTCTTCAATTAAATGAGGATAACCTTGTGTTTACAACTCAAGGATCTCTCTCTGCATCCTTGGAGAGGAAGCATAAAAAGCTTCTCTCAAAACAGAGTCAAACAAAGCCCCACAGTCAAACTTTAAGTTTAGTGTTGGGAGGCCACACCCAAACTCCAAGTTTGGTGTTGAACTCCCATATCCAAACTCTAAGTTTGGTGTTGGTGAGTCTCAACAATGCTCTGAACATTTGTGAGGCTCCATGAGAGCCCACTGTCAAGCTATTAACATTAAAGAAGCGCTTGTTGGGAGGCAACCCAATTTTTATTTAACTATATTTTTCTTAGTTTTATGTCTTTATAGGTTCATGATCATGTGGAGTCACAAAATAAATATAAAAAATTGAAAACAGAATCAAAAACAGCATAAGAAAAATCACACCCTGGAGGAAGACCTTACTGGCGTTTAAACGCCAGTAAGAAGCATGTTTTGGGCATTCAACACCAGAACAGAACATGGTTCTGGCGCTGAACGCCAAAAAAGGGCAGCATCTGGGCGTTTGAACGCCAGAAGTGCACCCTGGAGGAGAGCTGGGGCTGAACGCCCAGAACAAGCATGGTTCTGGCGTTCAACGCCAGAAATAGGCTACAAATGGGCGTTCAATGCCCAGAACAAGCACCAACCTGGCGCTGAACGCCCAGAGTTGTGTGCAATGGCATTTTACATGCCTAATTTGGTGTGCATGTATGGGGGAGAGAGACTTGAGGGAGTAAGTCCTTAGGGGTGTTTCAACACCTAGCACCTTGAACCAACTGGTTCAGGAGTGTTGGCTGAAAGCTTATCTTAAAGAGTCGCCCCCTCACAGAACACTTAGCCTAAGGAAGAAATAAACCTTGGAAAGACAAAGGGATCAATAAATAAAAGTCTCAAAGGGTGCAATCAAGTGAGTATTCCAAGGCATGATAAAGGTCTAAAAGCCAGTAAAGGAATGAACCTAAGTTGCTATGCATGAAACCCATAAAACCAAGAACATGACTTCCACAATAATGATTCATTCCTCTTGTCATTTCATTCATCATTCTCTTGTTCCAGTACTTGCTTAGGGACAAGCAAGCTTTAAGTTTGGTGTTGTGATGCCAGGGCATTGGCCAGTTTCACTGACCTTTTCTTTATGGTTTTAAGGTAGTTTCATGCATTTTCTTAGGAAATAAGCAAGTTTTGGGTAAATAATCACTTACATCTTGATTCAAGCAAACATTGTGAATTTTACATGATTTCATGAGAATTATGCATGAATTAAAGGACAAATTGAATGATGCATGTCTCATAACTTGGATCAGAGCTTTGATGCACTTTATTGCTTGATTTCAGGATAAAGGAAGCAAGGAAGAACCATGTTAGCAGCCACGTTAGTCTAGCTAACGTGACCACTAACGTGGAATGAAGGCTAGCTTGCAACGTTAACAAGAAAAGTGATTGCCAATAACGCCTTCGTCAGCCATCATAGCCCACGTTAGTTGCCACGTTAACTATGTTAACGTGGAAGCTAACATGGAAGAGAAGTAGAACTCCAACGTTAGTGGTAAAAGTAAGTGCCACTAACTTTCCCAAAGGGGCAATTGGCCACGTTAAGAGCCACGTTAACTTAGTTAACGTGAGCTCTAACGTGGAAGAAGAAGATGAGCCAACATTAGTGACACTCACCTTTGTCACTAACGTTGGACTAAACCTTTGTCACTCACCTTGGCCCTTCGCAAACGTTACTGGGGTTTACCTTCTTCAATAACATTGAGAGTACCCCTTTCTCCCAACGTTAGAGTTCACGTTAGAATAGTTAACGTGGCCTTTAACGTAGGCTTGCCAAATCTTCGAGAGCGTTAATGACACTTACCTTTGTCACTAACGCTTCAGAACGCCCCTACTTCCTACGTTAGAGTTCACGTTAACTAGGTTAACGTGACTTCTAACGTGGTATTGATAGCCATCTCCAATGTTTGTGACAAAGGTGAGTGTCGCTAATGTTGGCTCATCATCCCTCTTCTCCACGTTAGCTTCCACGTTAATGTAGTTAACGTGGCAACTAACGAGGCTCATAGTGGCTCAATCCAATGTTAGTGACAAAGGTGAGTGTCACTAACGTTGGCATCATCTTCTTCTTCCACGTTAGAGCTCACGTTAACTAAGTTAACGTGGCTCTTAACGTGGCCAATTGCCCCTTTTGGAACGTTAGTGGCACTTACTTTTACCACTAACGTTGGAGTTCTACTTCTCTTCCACGTTAGCTTCCACGTTAACATAGTTAACGTGGCAACTGACGTGGGCTATGATGGCTCACGAAGGCGTTATTGGCAATCACTTTTCTCGTTAACGTTGCAACTTAGGTTCATTCCTTTACTAGCTTTCAGACCTTTATCATGCCTTGGATTACTCACTTTATTGCACCCTTTGAGACTTTTATTTATTGATCCCTTTGTCTTTCCAAGGTTTATTTCATCCTTAGGCTAAGTGTTCTGTGAGGGGGCGACTCTTTAAGATAAGCTTTCAGCCAACATTCCCGAACCAGTTGGTTCAAGTTGCTGGGTGTTGAGACACCCCTAAGAACTTACTCCCTCAAGTCATTCTCCCCTATACATGTACACCACATGCACATGCTTTGTTATTTTCTTTCCTTGATGTCTTGGTGTCCAACACCTCTTTGGGTTACTAAATGTTCTGTAGCAAGGTTGCTCTTGATAGTGGATTTTCAGTTGATAATCCCAGGTTAGTTAACCCAAGTTACCAAGTGATGAAGCACTCCTAAGAACTTATTCATCCAAGCAGATCCTTGGTACAAGAGCACCACAGACACATCCCTCAAGTTTCAAGCCCTTGGTGCCTAGCCTTATTCTTTATTAACTTTTCTTTCTTTTTCAACTCTTATTGTTCTTTTCCTTTTTCTTATTAGGATCTTATTATTTAGCTAGTCTCATGGGGTGTGTTTCAAGTATATGATTCAGGACAGATAGTTGCCTTCCCACCTTGTTGGTGAACTAACTTAGCTAAGTGATTACTACACCACAAATTTAAGGACCTACTCCAAAACTTGAACATCACTCTGGTCTTTCATAACATCTCTTTTTTTTTATTTAGCTTAAAAGGACAAGCATACATTAAGCAAGATGAAAATGAAATCATGCAACTTGAACCAGCAAGCATAGACCTAAGTAAGGAGAATACTAAAGACAGAATTGAAATTCCTAAACTACCATGGAAGCATGTTCTATTTCATACATGATTTTCCTTATTTAAAAGACTTGAAAAAGAAAGAAGGAACAATGAGGGAACTCCACCACCTTTTACTCATGGGGTTGTTCATGCTCTCCCTCCTGTTTGTCCTCCTTGTGTTTTTCTTGAGTGCTTGCACTCCCACTTCCCTTGCTCTTTCCAATCAACTTCTTCCAGAAGCCAGCATCTTCCATCTTCTTTTTCAATGTTTCTTTCTGCTGTTTCACATTCCTTTCCTCTTGTTCTGTGAGATCTTTTTGGATCTCATCATACCTAGGGATTGCAGAGTGTAGATTATGTATATGACTAGACATATAGTTCAACTTGGCTTGAGTGTTTATGTTGAACTCCTCCCTATGTAGTTGCCGTCCTTCATTAAGTACACTGAACTCATTGAATGCCTTCGTCTGAGCTAGCTGGCGTTGGTTGAGTTCTTGAAGGTGTTTATCTTGACGCTCTTGCCTTTCAGTCACTTGATTGATGGCTTGAGTGAGCTGGGAATAATGTTCCATTTGCTATTTCAGCCACTCCCCTTGTTGATTCATCCAATTAGAAAGGAGTTCTTCTTGACGATCCATCCTTTGGGATTGAACATGTAGTTGTTGCTCTTGCCCTTCCATATATCTCCTTGCCAAGTCCTCAATGGCTCCTTGAATGTGTGCCAAATTTATATTGGTTAGATCATAGTACTCTTCTTGCTGATATTCTTCCTGTTGAGGTTCTTCTTGGTGAGGTTCTTCTTGTAGTGTTCTTCTCCCTATTTGAGGCCTTCTTTGTTGTTGGGCAGGTGTCACATACGTTATACGCTGGAGTGTAACCATCCTTCCAGGGTTTACCCAAGTTGGATTGCTGTCCTCGAAGACTACCTTGGCTTTCGTACACAGCCTAAGGATGGTGCTGGGGAACCAAAGTCTAGCACATGGATCATTCTTCTCGACTGATTCTTGAATCCCCACAGCTATAATTTCGTTCACATTGATGCCTCCACCCTTTACTAAGAAGTGTACCATAGTAGCTCGAGTTACGTTGACCTCAGAATTGTTTGCAGCTGGGAGGATAGATCTCCTCACAAGTTCAAACCATCCCTTGGCTTCCGGGATGAGGTCTCCTCTCCTGATGAACCGAGGTCTTCTATCTGAATACCTTTCCCAGTCAGATCCTATAACACACATATCATTCACAATTTCTTTAAGTTCATTATTGTCGGGGCCATTACTTATTCTCACGTGATAACTGGGCTCATCAAAATGTGGTGATTTCAGCTGAAGAACCCTTATTATGGCATTGGGGCTGAAGTCCACCTCTGTTCCTCTCACGTAACTTTTGAAGGTGGGGGCCTTGGTTTTGTCTTTGATGAGGTTTTGATGCCAAAGCATCTTAGGCTAGTTTCACTAGTATTTTTTCTGTTAGTTTTAGTGGTTTTATGCATTTTCTTGAGCTTAAAGTAACCAAGAATGGTTAAAAGAAGAACAAAGCAATGAACCATCCAAACAGTATGATTTTGATGCAAATTCCATGAGTTTTTAGTTATATTACTTGAATACTATGAATGGAAGATTTCTCATGAAATTTTGCAAGACTTTGATGCAATTGTTTGGATGATTTCAGGGAAGAAGAGGCTAAGCAAGGAAGCAACAAAATCAATAAAGGAAGCTTGAATATCACATGTGGAGTTTAAGTTCCAGTTTAAGCCTAAACTGGAGCTTAAACGCCAGAATCATGAAGGCTAAGAAATGCTGGAATTGAAGTTTAACCTCCAGTTTAACCTTAAACTGGAGGTTAAACGCCAGAATCAAAGTCTCACCAAAGAAGCATTTCCACGTTTAACCTCCAGTTTAACCTTAAACTGGAAGTTAAACGCCAGAATGAGAATCTCACCAGGAAGCATTTCCACGTTTAACCTCCAGTTTAACCTTAAACTGGAAGTTAAACGCCAGAATGAGAATCTCACCAGGAAGCATTTCCACGTTTAACCTCCAGTTTGACCTCAAACTGGAGGTTAAACGCCAGAACCAGGAAGAGTACCAGGGAGCCATTCCACATTTAAGCTCCAGTTTGACCTCAAACTGGAGCTTAAACGTGTTCGACAACTTTTCTCCTCCAGGGTTGCTCTTTCCATTTCCACGTTTCTCCAGTTGGCTCAATGAATGTTACAGAATTTAGAAGTTGGGGCCTTGGTTTTGTCTTCTCTGACCACATTTGCATAGTTTATGCACATCAAGTTTGCATTTATCTTTGCTTCTGGGTTCGTGAGCCTTTGCCAACCCCTTTGTTTGATCTTCTCTCGAATCTGTGGGCATTCATCTTCGTTGAACTGGAATGTTAACTCAGGCAATATCTTTTTGAGCTTTATCCATTCAAATTCACGTTCATGGAATGCAATTTTAAATTTCACTTCATCAAAAGGGCTGCTCTCAACCGGTTCCTTTCTCTTTTGCCTCTTGGAGCTTGATGATGCCATGAATGATTTTTGAAAAGTGAAGGTGTTGAGGTTAGTGATGAGTGGCGGAATTCGGTTGGGTTTGGATAGGGTGTAGCTTGGAGAATTGTACTTCAAGAGTGAGAAGTTTGAAGAAGTGGTTGGTGGAATGTGAAGGGAAGTACGGACTAAGAATCACTTATATAGGGAAATGATGAGTAAATGAAAGGTGTGGATTGATGGGGTGGTTGTGTGATGGACGGATGGGGTTTTGCATGGGATGAGCATAAGGATCATCAACTTTATGATGGGGTTGATTCAGTTTCCAAGCTTGTTCTCCTTCCAATGTTGCATGGCAACAATTTCCAATGCAATCCCCCTGGAGACACGTGTATAGTCTTCTCTTTTTGTGGTGGCCGAACCCTTCAATTGTCCCATCAATTCTCCTACAAAATAAAAGAAATGTGATTAAAAGAAAACTTGTGGAAAGTGGTGGCAAAATTTAAAAAGAAGAGAATAACTACTTTTTAAAGTTTTTGTTTCTAACTACTAAGTGCTGTTCAAGAGTGCAAACCAATTGACTAACTGAATATCCATGTATGCAACGTTGGCGACACCAAACATAGTTTGGTGCTATGTGGTGTAAAAGATTTGTTCAAGGCTCTAAGAGTGACATGATATGGGTTACATTTATGTTCTCTTAGTGTGTCCTGAACACCAAACTTGTTCTTCGCTATATGTTGCACAAAAGGGCTCATTCAAGTGCATGTCGAAGTTGATTTGAAATTCATGAACCTTGCTTTATTAACTACTTTAAAAGCATGTAAAACATGGGTTGCCTCCCATGAAGCACTTCTTTAGCGTCACTAGCTTGACGTTCTGCCTTTGTCATGGTGGTTGGTAATGCTTCAGATTTTTCCCTCTTGCAGTAAACCTATATCCATTGGCTTCATCAATGATCTCTACATGTTCTAGGGAGAGAACTTTGTTGATGGTGAAAACCTTAGGTAACTGAGATGGGATGGTGGGGAGATGAGGTGGGATATCTAGGAATTAAGCTAAGATCACTTTATCCCCTGGAGAGAAATCTTCTGTAGGGATCTTTTTGTTCCTCCATCTCCTTGGTATCTTCTTCTTTGTTTCTTTTGCTGTTATCCTGCTCTTTGTGGTCTCTTTTCCTAGGGGGATTTTGTTGCTGGTCCCATATGATTCTGGTGGTTTTGGCTCCACTTGAGTTTCCTTTAGCTGTGACAGCTGCTGATTATTTTGTTCATCACCCAAAGGAATTCCTGAGTGTACAGCCTGTGCCTAAATGCTTGTTTCTCCCACCATTGCTCTGTCATGCTCTGTCCTTAGTTCCTTGCCTTCCTGACTTACTTCTTGTGAGGGTTTGAAGACATTGAAGGTGAGTTATTCGTCATGTACCCTCAGTATTAGCTCTCCTCGCTCCACATCTATGAGCGCTCTGGCTGTAGCTAAGAATGGTCTTCCCAA
>NC_029793.2:83440002-83442491 GCF_000816755.2 Arachis ipaensis | reverse complement strand
CTTCTGTGTAATTGTGGTTTCTTGATGCTTCTCTTCCTGCTTTCCTGGTGATGTATCTTCAGGTTGTTCTGATGGTTTGTTCGGCTCTTCCTTAGTCTCCTTGTCACTTATAGTAACCATCTTGCAATCTTCCCATCTAACTTTCTTTGCTTCACCTCTCGAATTTTTCTCTGTGTCACTTGGGAAGCTATCAGTAGGTTTGGGAATCTTCTCAGATAGGTATCCCACTTGAAATTCCAGCCTCTTGATAGTATCTCCCTGATTCTTGATATTGGCTCGCACCTCCTCTTTGAACACCTTGTTATCTTGAATCTCCTTGCATATGCCTTCAAGTAGAGTCTCAATCCTTGACAGTCTTTCTTCCGATGATGGAGAGTTGAGATTGGAAGGATGAGAAGGGCCATTTTGACTTTGGTATGGATGTTGAGAGGTGTTGCTGGGTGGCTGTTGGTATGTGATGACAAGTCATCCTAGCCTATTTTAACTAGTCTTTTCCTTTTGTTTTCATTAGAATTATGCACTTTCTTGAACCATAAGCAAGCTAATTGAGTATATTTTCATGTTTCCCTTGATTGAATCAACCATGTATGAATTCATGCCATTTCATGAGGTTTTATGCTATAATTGTTGCATATTATGATAGAATGGATATCTCATGATTATGAGCATAGCTTTGATGTGTTTGGTTGATTAATGATAGGTGAAGAAAGCTTGGAGAAAGGTTGAAGCAAGAAGGAATAGCTAGGAGTAAAGAGAAGACAAGGGAATAAATGAAAATGAACCAAGAAGCAAAAAGTTGGACCTAAAGTTAGCCTCAAACTTTTGCACAAACTGTTGGGTGAAAAGTTATCCCCAACGTTAGCCCCCTAACTTGGAGGCTAACGTTGGAACTTGAAAATCACTCCCTGGGTACCAAACGTTTGCGCCAACGTTAGCCCCCTAACTTGGTGGCTAACGTTGGCACATGAAATTCACCCCTGGGCATCAAAAGTTTGCGCCAACGTTAGCCCCCTAACTTTGAGGCTAACGTTGGCATGAAGAAAACCTCCCTGGGCACCAAAAGTTTGCGCCAACGTTAGCCCCCTAATTTGGTGGCTAACGTTGGCACATGAAAATCACAAGGGGAGGAGCAAAAGTTTGCGCCAACGTTAGCCCCGTAACTTGGTGGCTAACGTTGGTGCCACAAGTGCACAAGGTAAAGCCAACGTTGGGGCCAAAGTTAGACCCCTAACTTTGGCACCAACGTGAGTATCAGCAAAGTGGTGTTAGCTGATATGAAAAGTTGGAGCAAAAGTTAGACCCCTAACTTTTGCTCAAACTTTTGGTCCAACTTTTGCAAAACTCAAACCCTCATGTCAATCACCCATTCCCTTTACTTTCCTTGCAATTTAATTTTTGCAAATCACAAAACACTCAACCAAATCTTGATTCACTTGACTAAATTAACCACTAAACTAAAATTGCTCAATCCTTCAATCCCTGTGGGATCGACCTCACTCCCGTGAGTTATTATTACTTGATGCGACCCGGTGCACTTGCCGGTTAGATTTGTGTGTTTTGGGAGAAATTTATTTTTCACCAAAATACTCATCAGTATGTCCTTTGTGTGGAGTGTTGGTGAGTTGCATTGTTGTTGGGGTTATGGCGTCTCTGATCTTGGCCTTGGTCTTGTTGATTTCCCCACCCAAAGTTTGGGTGGTTCCTCCAACCAGTATTATACGTTTTGGAGTATGGGTCATGATTCTGCCTAGGTGAATTCCCAATGTAGTTGGCTTGTTCCTGATCACCCTCTGCTTCTTCATTCACTCCTTCTTGGGATGCTGCTGAAGTGGTGATTACTGCTACTTGATTCCTCTCCATCTTCTTGGTAAGGTGGTATGCGAAATTGTTACTCAGGTTGTGAATTATTGTTCGAAATTGATTCCCTGGCGATGGCACGAAAACGGATGCACAGAACCATGGTCTAAACATATCTTCACAACTTCGCATAACTAACCAGCAAGTGCACTGGGTCGTCTGAGTAATAAACCTTACGTGAGTAAGTGTCGATCCCACGGAGATTGTTGGTATGAAGCAAGCTATGGTCACCTTGTAAATCTCAGTCAGGCGGATATAAAATAGTTATGGAGTTTTCGAAATTAATACTAAAATAAGGATAGAAATACTTATGTAAATCATTGGTGAGAATTTTAGATAAGGGTATGGAGATGCATTCATTCCTCTGATCCTCTGCTTTCCTGCTGTCTTCATCCAATCAGTCTTACTCCTTTCTATGGCTGGCTTTGTGTAAGGATGCCACCGGTGCCAATGGCTACTTTCAATCCTCTCGGAAAGATGGTCCAAATGCTCTGTCACAGCACGGCTAATCGTCTGGAGGCATCACCCTTGTCGTTGGTTACATCCTATTCCTCTCTGTGAAAATGGTCCGATGCGCTGTCACTGCATGGCTAATCATCTTGGAGGTTCTCGATCATACTGGAATAGAATTT
>NC_029793.2:83434465-83439893 GCF_000816755.2 Arachis ipaensis | reverse complement strand
CGGGCAAAGTATGGACTATTATATATTGCTGGAAAGCCCTAGATGTCTACTTTCCAACGCAATTGGAAGCGCGCCATTTTGAGTTTGGTAGCTCCAGAAAATCCATTTTGAGTGCAGGGAGGACAGAATCCAACAGCATCAGCAGTCCTTCTTCAACCTTTGAATCTGATTTTTGCTCAAGTCCCTCAATTTCAGCCAGAAAATACCTGAAATCACAGAAAAATACACAAAATCATAGTAAAGTCCAAAAATGTGAATTTTAACATAAAAACTAATGAAAACATCCCTAAAAGTAACTAGATCCTACTAAAAACATACTAAAAATAATGCCAAAAAGCGTATAAATTATCCGCTCATCACAACACCAAACTTAAATTGTTGCTTGTCCCCAAGCAACTTAAAATCAAATAGGATAAAAAGAAGAGAATATACTATAAATTCCAAACTATCAATGAAACATAGCTTCAATCAGATGAGCGATACTTGTAGCTTTTTGCCTCTTGAATAGTTTTGGCATCTCACTTTATCCATTGAGGTTCAGAATGATTGGCATCTATAGGAACTCAGAGTTCAGATAGTGTTTTTGATTCTCCTAGTTCAGTATGATGATTCTTGAACACAGCTTCTTTATGAGTCTTGGCCGTGGCCCTAAGCACTTTGTTTTCCAGTATTACCACCGGATACATAAATGCCACAGACACATAATTGGGTGAACCTTTTCAGATTGAGACTCAGCTTTGCTAAAGTCCCCAATTAGAGGTGTCCAGGGTTCTTAAGCACACTCTTTTTTTTTTTTGCTTTGGACCTTGACTTTAACCGCTCAGTCTCAAGTTTTCACTTGACACCTACACGCCACAAGCACATGGTTAGGGACAGCTTGGTTTAGCCGCTTAGGCCAGGATTTTATTCCTTTAGGCCCTCCTATCCTCTGATGCTCAAAGCCTTGGGATCCTTTTTATTTGCCCTTGCCTTTTGGTTTTAAGGGTTATTGGCTTTTTGCTCTTGCCTCTTGGTTTTAAGAGCTTTTGGCTTTTTCTGCTTGCTTTTTCTCTTTCTTTCTGTTTTTTTTCGCCCCTTTTTTTATTTTTTTTCTGCAAGCTTTGTTCTTTGCTGCTTTTTCTTGCTTCAGGAATCATTTTTATGATTTTTCAGATTATCAAATAACATATCTCCTTGTCATCATTCTTTCAAGAGCCAACATATTTAACATTCTTAAATAACAACTTCAAAAGACATATGCACTGTTCAAGCATACATTCAGAAAACAAGAAGCATTGTCACCACATCAATACAATTAAACTAAGTTCAAGGATAAATTCGAAACTCATGTACTTCTTGTTCTTTTGAATTAAAACATTTTTCATTTAAGAGAGGTGATGGATTCATAGGACATTCATAACTTTTAAGACATGGTTACTAACTACTAATGATCATGTAATGAAGACACAAACATGGATGAGCACTTAACATAGAAAATGAAAAACAGAGAAAGTAAGAACAAGGAATGAGTCCACCTTAGTGATGATGGCGTTTCCTTCTTGAGGAACCAATGATGTTCTTGAGCTCTTCTATGTCTCTTCCTTGCCTTTGTGGCTTGATTCCTAGTGATTTTTGGTATTTCTATCCTCAGTTGCTTCCAATAACTATGTGGAGGGAAGTGCATCCCCTGAGGTATCTCAGGGATCTCTTGATTTGCAGCCACATGTTCTACCACTGAGCTATAGATCCTTTACATAATTGTTTTACCACACCAAACTTAGAATGTTGCTTGCCTTCGAGGAAAAGAAGAAGGAATAGATGAAGAAGAAGATGTGGAAAAAAAACTAGGATTATGAGGAAGGAAGGTGGGGATCCTGTGGGCTCCACAGATCCTGAGATGATCCTGTGAGGTCCACAGATCTTGAGGTGTCAAGGCATTTACATCCCTGCACCAATCTAGGCGTGCAAAATGCCCTTGCACACAACTCTGGGCGTTCAGCGCCAGGTTGGTGCCCATTTTGGGCGTTCAACGCCCATTTGTTGCCCATGTCTGGCGTTGAACTCCAGAACCATGCTTGTTCTGGGCTCTTCTCCAGGGTGCAATTCTGGCGTTCAGCGCCCAGGTGCTGCCCATTTTGGGCGTTCAGCGCCCAGATACTGCCCATTTTGGGCGTTCAGCGCCAGAACTATGCTCTGTTCTGGCGTTGAACGCAAGACAGGTGCTTCCTCCAGGGTGTGATTTTTCTTCCGCTGTTTTTGACTCTGTTTATAAATTTTTCGTTTATTTTGTGACTCCACATGATCATGAACCTAAGAAAACATGAAAAACAAAAATAAAATTAGATAAATAAACATTGGGTTGCCTCCCAACAAGCGCTTCTTTAATGTCAATAGCTTGACAGTGGGCTCTCATGCAGCCTCACAGATGTGCAGAGCTTTGTTGAGACCTCCCAACACCAAACTTAGAGTTCTGATATGGGGGTTTGACACCAATCTTAGAGTTTGGTTGTGGCCTCCCAACACCAAACTTAGAGTTTGACTGTGGGGGCTTTGGTTGACTCTGCGTTGAAAGAAGCTTTTTCTTCTTCCTCTCCATGGATGCAGAGAGAAATCCTTGAGTTGTAAACACAAGGTTGTCCTTATTTAATTGAAGGATTAATTCTCCTCTGTCCATATCAATCACAGCTCTTGCTGTGGCTAGAAAAGGTCTTCCTAGGATGATGGATTCATCCTCTTCCTTTCCAGTATCCAGAACTATGAAATCAGCAGGGTTGTAAAGGCCTTCAACCTTTACTAACACGTCCTCTACTTGTCCATAAGCCTGTTTTCTTGAATTATCTGCCATCTCTAATGAGATTTTAGCAGCTTGCACCCCATAGATTCCCAGTTTCTCTATTACAGAGAGGGGCATGAGGTTTATTCCTGAACCAAGGTCACATAGAGCCTTAAAGATCATGGTGCCTATGGTACAAGGTATTATGAACTTTCCAGGATCCTGTCTTTTCTGTTAGTCTTAACAGTATCACATATCTGCAAGAATTCAGTTAAGAACTAAAAGGGATCTTTAGATGGAAGTCCATGAAACTTGCAGTTCTGCTGCATCAGAGAAACTAGCTGAGGTTTCAGCTCAAAATTGTTTGCTCCAATGGTAGGAATGGAGATGCTTCTTCCATGTAAATTGGAATTAGGTGTAGTAAAGTCACCAAGCATTCTCCTTGCATTATTGTTGTTGGGTTCGGCTGCCATCTCCTTTACTTGTTCGAAATTTTCAATAAGGTTGTCTCTGGATTGTTGTAATTTAGCTTCTCTTAGTTTCCTCTTCAGAGTCCTTTCAGGTTCTAGATCAGCTTCAACAAGAATGCCTTTTTCTTTGTTCCTGCTCATAAGAAAGAGAAGAGAACAAGAAAAGAAGAGGAATCCTCTATGTCACAGTAAAGAGGTTCCTTATTGTTAGTAGAAGAAGAAAAGAAGAAAAAAATTCGAACACAGATAGAAGAGGGGGTTCGAATTTGGTGAGTGATGTGAGGAAGAGATATTAGTAGATGAATAAATAAATAGAATAAGATGAGAAAGGAAGAGAATTTTCGAAAATTATTTTTAAAAAGAGTTAGTGATTTTTGAAAACAGTTTTTGAAAAAAAAGTTAGTAATTTTCGAAATTTTAAAATCAAAAGTTAAAATAATTAGTTAATTAAAAAGAAATTTTGAAAAAGGGGGAAGGGATTTTCGAAAATTAGAGAGAGAGAGAGTTAGTTAGGTAGTTTTGAAAAAGATAAGAAACAAACAAAAAGTTACTTAGTTAGTTGAAACAATTTTGAAAAGATAAGAAGTTAGGAAGTTAGAAAAGATATTTTGAAATCAAATTTTTGAAAAAGATAAGATAAGAAGATATTTTTGAAAAGATATGATTGAAAGTAGTTTTTGAAAAAGATTTCATTTTTAAAATCACAATTAATGACTTGATTCACAAGAAATCACTAGATATGATTCTAGAACTCAAAGTTTGAATCTTTCTTAACAAGCAAGTAACAAACATGAAATTTTTGAGTCAAAACATTAATTGTTATTGTTATTTTCGAAAATTTGATATAAAAATAAGAAAAAGATTTTTAAAAAATATTTTTAAAATTTTTGAAAATAACTGAGAAAAATGGAAAAGATTTGATTTTTGAAAAAGATTTTGAAAAAGATAAGATTTTTAAATTGAAAATTTGATTTGACTCTTAAAAACAACTAGATTTTAAAAATTTTTGAAAAAGTCAAATCTGATTTTCGAAATTTTAAGAGAGAAAAAGGGAAAGATATTTTTTTGATTTTTGAATTTTTATGATGAGAGAGAAAAACAAGAAAAATGATGCAATGCATGAAAGTTATGGATCAAAACAATGAATGCATGCAAGAATGCTATGAATGTCAAGATGAACACCAAGAACACTATGAAGATCATGATGAACATCAAGAACACATTTTTGAAAAATTTTTAATGCAAAGAAAACATGCAAGACACCAAACTTAGAATTCTTTAATGCTTAGACATAAAGAATTCAGGAATGCATATGAAAAACAAGAAAAGACACAAAACATGCAAATGCAAAGATCAAACAAGAAGACTTACCAAGAACAACTTGAAGATCATGAAGAACACTATGAATGCATGAATTTTTTCGAAAAATGCAACATGAACATGCAATTGACACCAAAGTTATAACATGACTCAAGACTCAAACAAGAAACACAAAAAATATTTTTGATTTTTTTGATTTTCTAATTTTTTTGTATTTATTTTTTTTTCGAAAACAAGGGAGAAAATTTTTTTTGAAAGGTTTTTGAAAAATTTTTGAAAATAAAACAAAAAGAAAATTACCTAATCTGAGCAACAAGATGAACCGCCAGTTGTCCAAACTCAAACAATCCCCAGCAACGGCGCAAAAAGCTTAGTATGCGAAATTGTTACTCAGGTTGTGAATTATTGTTCGAAATTGATTCCCTGGCGATGGCACCAAAATGGATGCACAGAACCATGGTCTAAATATATCTTCAAAACTTCGCATAACAAACCAGCAAGTGCACTGGGTCGTCCAAGTAATAAACCTTACGTGAGTAAGGGTCGATCCCACGGAGATTGTTGGTATGAAGCAAGCTATGGTCACCTTGTAAATCTCAGTCAGGCGGATATAAAATAGTTATGGAGTTTTCGAAATTAATACTAAAATAAGGATAGAAATACTTATGTAAATCATTGGTGAGAATTTCAGATAAGCGTATGGAGATGCATTCATTCCTCTGATCCTCTACTTTCCTGCTGTCTTCATCCAATCAGTCTTGCTCCTTTCTATGGCTGGCTTTCTGTAAGGATGTCACCGGTGCCAATGGCTACTTTCAATCCTCTCGGGAAAATGGTCCAAATGCTCTGTCACAGCACGGCTAATCGTCTGGAGGCATCACCCTTG
>NC_029793.2:83432760-83434302 GCF_000816755.2 Arachis ipaensis | reverse complement strand
TCCTCTGAACCTCTGCTTTCCTGCTGTCTTCATCCAATCAGTCTTGCTCCTTTCTATGGCTGGCTTTCTGTAAGGATGTCACACCGGTGCCAGGCTACTTTCAATCCTCTCGGGAAAATGGTCCAAATGCTCTGTCACAGCACGGCTAATCGTCTGGAGGCATCACCCTTGTCTTTGGTTGCATCCTATTCCTCTCTGTGAAAATGGTCCGATGCGCTGTCACTGCATGGCTAATCATCTTGGAGGTTCTCGATCATACTGGAATAGAATTTACTATCCTTTTGCGTCTGTCACTACGCCCAGCACTCGCGAGTTTGGAGTTCATCGCAGTCATTCAATCCCAGAGTCCTACTCGGAATACCACGGACAAGGTTTAGATTTTCCGGACTCTCATGAATGCCACCATCAATCTAGCTTATACCACGAAGATTCTGATTAAGAGATCTAAGAGATACTCATTGATGAGCGGATATTTTATACGCTTTTTGGGGATAATTTCATATAGTTTAGAGTATGTTTTAGTTAGTTTTTTGTCTATTCCTAGTAGTTTTTAGGAAAAATTCATAGTTCTGGACTTTACTATGAGTTGTGTGTTTTTCTGTAATTTCAGGTATTTTTCTGGCTGAAATTGAAGGAGCTGAGCAAAAATCTGATTCAGGCTGAAACCTATTAAATCCTGTGCCAAACTTTAAGTTGGGTGTTTTCAAAAATAATCTTTCTTAAAATAAGGTCCCATAACTCATTTGGCTAGAGCGTTAATCTGTGTTCTTGGTAATTGGGTTAGAATCTTTTATACTCTTTTCAAAACCTTCTTTTTCAAAAATATTTTTTCTATTAAATCTTGTGCCAAACTTTAAGTTTGGTGTTTTCTTGTTGATTCCCCTTTGATTTTCGAAAATTTTGGTTTGGTTTTCTAAAAATTTTAAGTTTGGTGTTCTTCCTTCATGTTCTTGTGTTCTTGTGAGTCTTCAAAGTGTTCTTGAGTTTTCCTTGTGTCTTGATCTTAAAATTTTTAAGTTTGGTGTTCCTTGGTGTTTTCCCTCCAAATTTTTCGAAAACAAGGAGCATTAGATCTAAAAATTTTAAATCTTGTACTATCTTATTGTTTTTCTCTCTCCTTACTAAATTCAAAAAAAAAATATCTTTTCAAAATATCTCTTCTAACTTCCTAACTTCTTATCTTTTCCAAATTTGTTTCAACTAACTAACTAACTTTTTGTTTGTTTCTTAACTTTTTCAAACTTACCTAACTAACTCTCTCTCTCTAATTTTCGAAAATATCTTCCCTCTTTTTCAAAAATTTTGTTTTTTTTTACTAATTATTTTTAATTTTTTTTTTACGAAAAAGAAAAAAATTTTATTTCAAAATTCAAATTCTTTTTAGTTATTTTATTTTATTTAAGTATTTACTTCTTATAAAATAAAATAAATAAAAAAGATAAATCAGTCCAAGTTATATCCATATATCCATCATGGACATAAGTGGAAATGAACAGTCCAGGAGGACTCTGGGGTCATATTCTAACCCCTCTACTGCTTCAT
>NC_029793.2:83413273-83432726 GCF_000816755.2 Arachis ipaensis | reverse complement strand
CGGAAGACCCTTCCTAGCAACTGGACGATCCCTCATTGACGTCCAACAAGGGGAAATAACCCTGAGAGTCAACGATGACGAGTTCAAGTTGAACGCTGTCAAAACCATGCAGCATCCAGACACATCAACAGACTGCATGAAAGTTGACCTTATTGACTCTTTGGTAGAATCACTGACACTAAGATAAAGAATCATTTGCATAAGTTTACAGGGTTACAGAAGGAATCTACACACAAAACAGAGAAAAAGAGCTCAACGGCAAGAAGACGCCAGTAAGGATAGCTATCTGGCGTTCAAACGCCAGAAAAGGGCAACAACTGGGCGTTGAACGCCTAGGAGAGCAGCATTTGGGCATTGAACGCCCAAAACAGACAAGTGTTTGGGCGTTCAAACGCCAGGATGGTGAGGAGGAGCTCTCCTTCTACCCATCTCCTTTCTTTTCTTTTGCTTGAGGATGTACTCAAAGTGGATTTTCTGGAGCTACCGAACTCGAAATGGCGTGCTTCCAATTGCTTTGGAAAGTAGACATCCAGGGCTTTCCATCAATATATAATAGTCCATACTTTGCAGAAGGATAGATGACGTAAACTGGCGTTCAAGGCCAGTTCTCTGCCCAATTCTGGCGTTCAGCGCCAGAAAAGGATCAAAAACTGGAGTTGAACGCCCAAACTGGCATAAAAACTGGTGTTCAACTCCACAAATGGCCTCTGCACGTGGATTGCTTAAAGTCTCAGCCCCAGCACACACCAAGTGGGCCCCAGCACACCAAGTGGGCCCCAGAAGTGGATCTCTGCATCATCCATCATAGTCCACTCATATTTTGTAACCCTAGGCTACTAGTTTAGTATTTAAACAACTTTTAGAGACTTATTTTGTATCTCATGACATTTTCAGATCTAAACTTTGTATTCTCTGACGGCATGAGTCTCTAAACCCCATTGTTGGGGGTGAGGAGCTCTGCTGTGTCTCGATGAATTAATGCAAGTATTTCTGTTTTCTATTCAAACACGCTTGTTCCTATCTAAGATGTTCATTCGCGCTTAACTGTGATGAAGCTGACGATCAGTGACATTCATCACCTTCCTCAAACCACGAATGTGTGCCTGACAACCACCTCCATTCTATATCCGATTGAATGAGTATCTCTTAGATTCCTTAATCAGAATCTCCGTGGTATAAGCTAGAACTAATGGCAGCATTCATGAGAATCCGGAAAGTCTAAACCTTGTCTGTCTCGGCCCCAGAGGGGAACTGGAGAAACCAAGACTTGATCACAGGATCAAAAATACAATCTATGATGTCTAATACAATAGTAAAAGGTCCTATTTATAATAAACTAGCTACTAGGGTTTACAGAAGTAAGTAATTGATGCATAAATCCACTTCCGGTGCCCACTTGGTGTGTGCTTGGGCTGAGCTTGAAGTCTACACGTGGAGAGGTCATTGTTGGAGTTGAACGCCAGCTTTTGTGCCATTTTGAGCGTTGAACTCCACTTTGCAACTTGTTTTTGGCGCTGGACGCCAGAATTGGGCAGAGAGCTGGCGTTGAACGCCAGTTTGCATCGTCTAAACCCGGGCAAAGTATAGACTATTATATATTGCTGGAAAGCCCTGGATGTCTACTTTCCAACGCAATTGGAAGCGCGCCATTTTTGAATTCTGTAGCTCCAGAAAATCCATTTTGAGTGCAGGGAGGTCAGAATCCAACAGCATCAGCAGTCCTTCTTCAATCTCTGAATCTGATTTTTGCTCAAGTCCTTCAATTTCAGCCAGAAAATACCTGAAATCACAGAAAAACACACAAACTCATAGTAAAGTCCAGAAATGTGAATTTAACATAAAAACTAATGAAAACATGCCTAAAAGTAACTAGATCCTACTAAAAACATACTAAAAACAATGCCAAAAAGCATATAAATTATCCGCTCATCATGAGGTCAGCTAATTGCTTGGTAATCATCTTGTTTTGAGCTAGTAGTGCATCCACATTGTTCAGCTCCATCACTCCTCTAGTGTTGCCTCTTTCAGAAGCATAGAAGTAGTCATCCTCTGCTACAGTCTCAATGACATCTGTGGCTTCTTCAATGGTCTTCTTCTTGTTCAGAGATCCCCTGGATGAGTGGTCTACTGCCTTCTTTAATTCATACGAAAGGCCTTCATAGAAAATGTGCAACTGCACCCATTCATTGAACATATCTGGCAGGCATCTTCTTGTCAAGTCTTTAAACCTCTCCCATGCTTCATATAGAGTCTCACCATCCTGTTGCCTGAATGTTTGTACCTCAGCTCTCAACCTGTTGATCCGTTGAGGAGGATAGAATCTTGCCAAGAACTTGTTCACCACATCTTCCCAGGATGCTAAACTCTCCGTTGAAAAGGATTCCAGCCATTTAGATGCTTTGTCCTTGAGCGAGAAGGGAAATAAAAGTAGTCTATAGGTGTCAGGATGAACACCATTAGACTTTACAGTATCGCATATCCTCAGGAAGGTGGTTAGATGTTGATTGGGGTCTTCTTGGACACTTCCTCCGAATGAACAATTGTTCTGAACAAGGGTGATGAGCTGTGGCTTTAGCTCAAAGTTGTTGCCATGTATGGTTGGCCTTTGGATGCTACTTCCACAGATTCTTGGGTTTGGGTTGATGTAAGAACCCAGAACTCTTCTCTCTTGTCCAGCCTGATGCGCTGGACCTTCTCTGCCATGGTTGTGAGCCTCTTCTTCATGATGGTTCTCCATATTCTCCTCCATGTCTGGTTCAAAGTACTTTTCCACTTCCTCAGCACCAGCTACTCTCTCTCCTCTTGCTTCCCTCCTTAATCTAAGGAAGGTCCTCTCAGGTTCAGAATTAAAGGAAGTTGAAGCCCTGCTTCTTCTACCTGTCATACAACCAACAAGGCAAAAGCAAGAAAGGTAGATGCAGACAATAATTTCTACAGAAATGCTATTAGTATGAGTGATGCAATATATCAAGCAGTTAGTGGGTTATTGACTGAATTGTAAACAACTATGAAAATGGGTAGGGGAAAGGGGAGAAAATAGCTAAATTGAAAGTAAATTACTCAAATAAACTTAAATCAAACAAAATAAAAACAAATGCTCAATCTAGTTATCCAACAATTTAATCATTGTTGATACAAAATCAATCCCCGGCAACGGCGCCATAAACTTGATGCACGGAAACTTGTCCCTTAATAATTCTCCCTCAGCAAGTATACCGAATTGTCGTCAAGTAAAAACTCAGGGATTGAGTGAGGTCGAATCCCACAGGGATTGATTGGTTAAGCAACTTTAATTGGAAGAATGTTCTAGTTGAGCTAAGCAGAAAGTGAGTTGAGAATTGTAGGAAATTAAATAGCGGAAAAGTAAATAGCAGAAAATAAATGACGGGAAGTAAACTACAGAATCTTAAATGGGGAAGGGAAGTTTAGCATGAAAGTAAATGGCATAAAGTAAAGATAATGGGTAAGATCAGAAATGGGGAATTCATTGGGCTTAGGAGATGTTGCAGTCTCCGGATCAAGTTCATTTTCATCTCTTCCTCAATCAATGCATTCATTGATCTCCTTGGCAATCTTAAGTGATTGAATTCCAATTCCTTGGTAATTCAATCTCTCAAATCAGATCAATAACCAATTCCTTGGTCTAATTGCTCATGAGAAGAGATGAAGTGTGGTCACTGATTATACCACATGTATTTCCAAATCAAAGTATTGGGAGAATTATATGTCACCATATCCGCCCAAACCCCAATTTGGTCCAACATGAGAAAACATTTCTAGCATGATCTCTTCATCCCTTTTCCAAGGTTCAGAAGAGATCCAAGTATGAATAGCTTCTTTTCCAAGATAATTACTCAATTGGATGAAGATTGAAAGCTTTCTAGTAAAATCAAGAGAAAAGAAAGAAGAAGAATAAAGAAAACTATTATTGATCCATCAAATTACAACAGAGCTCCCTAACCCAATGAAAGGGGTTTAGTTGTTCATAACTCTGGGAATGGAAAGCAAAGATGGAGAGTACATTCTGAAAGTTAAACTAGAAGTGCAGAGAAAGTAAAATACAGAGAGTAATTCTAATAATGCCAAGAGCTCCTTTCTAGTTCAAAGCTCTCCCTATTTATACTATTCTTCTGATCTTCTAGTTGGCTCTTCAAGTCTTGGATATGGGCCTTTAGATCTTGAGTTGAAGCAGGCAGGGACTTTAGCTTAGGGCGTTAGTGGTGTTAACGTTAAGTGAAAATGTAGGGTTGAGAACGTTAGTGACAATCACCTTTTTCACTAACGTTCCTAACCCAAAGTGGTCCACGCTAACTTCAACGTTAGTGGCACTAACGTGACCATTAACGTTGACCCTTGGCCCTTCGCAAACGTTACTGGGGTTTATCTTTTTCAATAACGCTGAGAGTACCCCTTTCTCCCTACGTTAGAGTTCACGTTAGAATAGTTAACGTGGCCTTTAACGTAGGCTTGCCAAATCTTCGAGAGCGTCAGTGACACTTACCTTTGTCACTAACGCTTCAGAACGCCCCTACTTCCCATGTTAGAGTTCACTTTAACTAGGGTAACGTGACTTCTAACGTGGTATTGATAGCCATCTCCAACGTTAGTGACAAAGGTGAGTGTCGCTAACGTTGGCTTATCATCCCTCTTCTCCACGTTAGCTTCCACGTTAATGTAATTAACGTGGCAACTAACGTGGCTCATAGTGGCTCAATCCAACGTTAGTGACAAAGGTGAGTGTCACTAACGTTGGTGATTCTTGCTCCCTCCACGTTAGAGTCCACGTTAACTAGGTTAACGTGGCTTTTAACATAGCCAATATGGGCTTAGTCCAACGTTAGTGACAAAGGTTAGTGTCACTAACATTGGCATCATCTTCTTCTTCCACGTTAGAGCTCACGTTAACTAAGTTAACGTGGCTCTTAACGTGGCCAATTGTCCCTTTTGGAACGTTAGTGGCACTTACTTTTACCACTAACGTTGGAGTTCTACTTCTCTTCCACGTTAGCTTCCACGTTAACCTAGTTAACGTGGCAACTGACATGGGCTATGATGGCTCACGAAGGCGTTATTGGCAATCACTTTTCTCGTTAACGTTGCAAGCTAGCCTTCATTCCACATTAGTAGTCACATTAGCTATACTAACGTGGCTACTAACGTGGTTCTTCCTTGCTTCCTTTGTCTTGAAATCAAGCAATAAAGTGCATCAAAGCTCTAATCCAAGTTATGAGACATGCATCATTCAATTTGTCCTTTAATTCATGCATAATTCTCATGAAATCATGTAAAATTCACAATGTTTGCTTGAATCAAGATGTAAGTGATTATTTACCCAAACTTGCTTATTTCCTAAGAAAATGCATAAAACTACCTTAAAACCATAAAGAAAAGGTCAGTGAAACTGGCCAAAATGCCCTGGCATCACAGTTCTTGTGTAATCCGCATACGGAGGTCAGACAATTGATGATTCAGGAATTTTATGGGATTCTGTGGATCACATACAAGGATGTCTCTAAAGTTAATGAAAGGAACCACAAAAGTTTTGTGAGGGGAAGAATCATTGATTTTAGTCCAGAGACTATCCGACAGACCCTCTGATTTCCACCACAGGCATCCACACTTCAATGCTACAATGAGAGGGTAAATAAAGATCAACAATTGGAGCAAGTACTTGCTGATATATGCATTGCAGAGGCCTAGTGAAGATTGGGTGTAGAGGAGAAGCCGTGCCATCTCAAGAGCAATAACTTGGCTCCTTTAGCTAGAGGATGGCTAGATTTTATCCAGAGATCTATCATGCCCACTAGCAACTGGTCCGAGTGCACTGTGGACCGGGCCATTATGATTCACTGCATCATAAAGGGAGAGATAGTGGAAGTGGAGGACGTTATTGCTCAGCAAATCTATCACGTCACCACCAGCACTGTTAAGAATGCCAGATTAGGCTTTCCACATCTCATCTACCGTCTCTGTGTGGCCGCTAGGGTAAAGGTAGAGAATGACTTCCCTATTCCAGTCGAGAGACTTATCACAAAGAAAACTATGGAATATGCCAGGGAATACTAGAGGATCCACAGAAAAGAGCCAGTTGAGGAAGAAGCTCAACAGGACCAGCCACCACTACCTCAGGGACACTACTTTCCATTCCAAGAATACTGGCAGCAGCTCACATCCTCCATTGAGCATTTGAGGATTACATAGGATAACTGTTGGCAACAGTACACTACGTCTATTGAGGAGATGAAGGTGACACAGAATAACCGTTGGGAGCATCTCACCACCAGCCTTGATCAGATGAGAGCTGCTCAGGACTCTCAGCGCTAGGAGATTTATCAGCTAAGATAGGATTATAGCCGTCTGAAAGGACCATATGGATCACAGCCAGAGGAGAGAGATCCCACCACGGAGATTGAGGTGGCTTAGTTCCTTTCACTTCCTATTTTTCCATTACTATGTTAGGTTCCTATTTTCTGCTGTTTTGTCTTAGTTATTGCATGATCCTTTGTTAATTCAATTCCTAGGTTCTAGTTTGATTTGCTATTTTTATTCTGTTATTTGCTTTTAATTCTAAAAAGGGTCTCATTTATTGTTCACTGAGCTTAAATTCAAAAGAAAAAAGAAGAAAAGATGTATTGCATGAGAAATAGAGTTTATAACAAAAAGTAATTGTATTTACTTAAATATGGTGGTATTCTTTGTGATTCTGAATGAATGACATGAACTATGCATATTTGAATTTGAATCAAGAGATGTTGATGTATAAGGAACAGGAATTTAGAGAACTATTATAAATTCTTTGAAGTTAGTGAAAACTTAATCCTTGAAGCAATAGAAACAACAAAAGAAAAATAAAAAGCAAGGTCCAAAGCTCTGAGCAACAATGACTAGGGAGGTCAAACATGATTAAAAGCTCAAAGAGTTGTTTCCCTAGTCATATGCTTATGGTTTTTTTATGTCAGGTAAGCCTTGAGACAGAACACTAAGAGTCGAGATCAATTACAATCAAAAGAGTATGCCAAAGGCTTTGAGTACCACTGTCTGGGAGCAATTGAAAGAAAAATCAGAGCTTAAAGAGAGTTTCCCAGTTAAGTGCTTGTGGTGTTTTTGTGTCAAGTAAAGCTTGAGACAAATCATTTAAAGTCACAGCTAGGCTCAAGGTACAAAGCACCAAAGAAAAGAAAATTAAAGGAAATTTTTTATGTTCAAGGATTAACTGAAGTATAAAGATTAGAGAATTCATAATAGTATCCAGATTCTAATTCTGAATGACAATGATATTCCTCTGATTCAAAGGAGAGTGAGATGCCAAAACTATTCAATATTGCAATATATAAACCCCACTTCAAGAAGAGACACGAACCTAATTGAACTCTCACTTCTCATGCAAATTCACATCTTAACCATGTATTAGTTTTGGTTGCTTGAGGACAAGCAACAATTCATGTTTAGTGTTGTGATGCGTGAGCATCTTTCCTATCTTTACCTAGTGAATTTGCATTCAAATTGTAGAGTTTAATAAAGAATTAATTATCTTTTAGCCACTATGAATGCTACTTTGAGTTGTGTGTGATTCTCTTTATTTCATGTAGCATTTCAGATGAATTTGACAGAGTTTGCATAAAGAAACAAAGACACAGCAGAATAAGGAGGTTGATGAGCGGATAATTTATACACTTTTTGGCATTATTTTTACATAGTTTTTAGTATGATTTAGTTAGTTTTTAATATATTTTTATTATTTTTTAAATAAAAATCAAATTTCTGGACTTTACTATAAGTTTGTGTGTTTTTCTGTGATTTCAGGTATTTTCTGGCTGAAATTGAGGAACTTGAGCAAAAATCTGATTCAAAGGCTGAAAAAGGACTGCAGATGCTGTTGGATTCTAACCTCCCTGCACTCAAAGTGGATTTTCTGGAGCTACAAGAGTCCACATGGTGTGCTCTCAACTGCGTTGGAAAGTAGACATCCAGGGCTTTCCAGCAATATATAATACTCCATACTTTGCCCAAGTTTAGAGGATGCAAACTGGCATTCAACGCCAGCTTTCTGCCCTATTCTGGTGTTAAACGCCAGAAACAAGTTGCAAAGCAGAGTTAAACGCCAAAAACAAGTTACAAACTGGCGTTTAACTCCAAAAAGAGTCTCTACATATGAAAACTCAATGCTCAGCCCAAGCACACACCAAGTGGGCCCGGAAGTGGATTTCTACATTATTTACTTATCTTATGTAATCCTAGCTACTAGTTTAGTATAAAAACTACTCTTAGTGATTTATTTCACATCTCTGGAACACATTATGTAACTTTTACGTTCTGAGACCTCCATGGGAGGCTGGCCACTCGGCCATGTCTACCCTATTTTTTCTTATGTATTTTCAACGGTAGAGTTTCTACACACTATAGATTAAGGTGTGGAGCTCTGCTGTTCGTCATGAATTAATGCAAGGTACTATTGTTTTTCTATTCAACTCAAACCTATTTCTTCTCTAAGATATTCATTCGCACACAAGAACATGATGAATGTGATGATTATGTGACGCTCATCACCATTCTCACTTATGAACGCGTGCCTGACAAACACTTCCGTTCTACATGAAAGCAAGCTTGAATGCATATCTCTTAGCCTCCTGATTTATGATCAGAGTCTTCGTGGTACAGGATAGAATTATTGGCGGCCATTCTTGAGATCCGGAAAGTCTAAACCTTGTCTGTGATATTCCGAGTAGGATCTGGGAAGGGATGGCTGTGACGAGCTTCAAACTCGCGAGTGCTGGGCATAGTGGCAGACGCAAAAGGATTACTGAATCCTATTCCAGCATGATCGAGAACCGATAGATGATTAGCCTTGCGGTGACAGCGCATGTGGACCATTTTCACTGAGAGGACGGGATGTAGCCATTGACAACGGTGATGCCCAACATACAGGTTGCCATGGAAAGGAGTATGAAGAATTGGATGAAGACAGTAGGAAAGCAGAGGTTTAGAAGGAACAAAAGCATCTCCATATGCTTATCTGAAATTCTCACCAATGAATTGCATAAGTATCTCTATCCTATTTTATATTTTAATTATATTTTAACTATCAATTAACCATAATCATTTGAATCTGCCTAGCTGAGATTTGCAAGATGACCATAGCTTGCTTTAAGCCGACAATCTCTGTGGGATCGACCCTTACTCACGTAAGGTTTATTACTTGGACGACCCAGTGCACTTGTTGGTTAGTTGTGCGAAGTTGTGACAAAGAACTAAGATTTTGAACGCGCGTATAAAGTTTTTGGCGCCGTTACCAAGGAATGAACGATCACGATTTCGTGCACCAAGTTTTTGGCGCTGTTGCCGGTGATTGTTCAAGTTTGGACAACTGACGGTTCATCTTGCTGCTCAGATTAGGTAATTTTAATTTAATTTTAATTTTTAGAAATTTTCAAAAAAATTTCTAAAAAAAAAATATTTATTTTATTCTATGTTCTTCAGAATTTTTAAGAATGAATTCTAGAGTTTCATCATGATCTGTTAAAGTCTGGCTGGCTGTAAAACCATATCTAAATTCTTTAGGACTGAGGCTTCCTCTTCACATGCTTGAACTATGTATGCTGAAGCTTGGCTGGCCATCGGCCATGTCTAGTGTTTTGGACCGGAGCTTTCAGTGAAAGCTTGGCTGGCTATTAAGCCATTTCTAATTCCTGGACCGGAGCTTTAGACTAACATTGCATGATTCCTGGAATTCTCATTAGAAATTTAGAAATCCTTATTTTCTTTTTCAAAATAATTTTTGAAAAATACAAAAAAAATTAATAAAATCACAAAATCAAAAATAATTTGATGTTTCTTGTTTGAGTCTTGTGTCAATTTTTAATTTTGGTGTCAATTGCATATTTTTAATTTCATTAAAATTTTCGAAACTCATGCATGGTGTTCTTCATAATCTTCAAGTTGTTCTTGATGATTTCCTTGTTTGATCTTTGCATTTCCTTGATTTGTGTCTTTTCTTGTTTTCCATATGCATTTTTGAATTGTTAGTGTCTCAACATTAAAAAAATTTTTAAGTTTGGTGTCTTGCATGCTTTTCTTTTCTTAAAAATTTTCAAAAACATGTTCTTGATGTTCATCTTGACATTCAAAGTGTTCTTGGTGTTCATCTTGACATTCAAAGTGTTCTTGCATATTTTTCTTGTTTTGATTCATAATTTTTAAGTCTTGTGTCTTTTTTTGGTGTTTTCCTCGTTCTTCATTAAAAATTCAAAAATAAAAAAAAATATCTTTCCCTTATTCTTCTCATAAAATTCGAATATTTGAGTTGAATTTTTCAAAAATTTTTCAAAATTTAGTTGTTTCTTATGAGTCAAATCAAATTTTCAATTTAAAAATTCTATCTTTTTCAAATCTTTTTCAAAAATCAAATCTTTTTCATTTTTTCTTTCATAATTTCGAAATTTTCAAAATTTATTTTCAAAATCTTTTTCTTATTTCTATTTCATATTTTCGAAATTAATGCTAACAATTAAGCTGAGCAAAAATCTGATTCGGGCTGAAAAAGGATTGCTGATGCTGTTGGATTCTGACCTCTCTGCACTCGGAATAAATATTCTGGAGCTACAGAAGTCCAATTGGCGCGCTTCCAATTGCGTTGGAAAGTAGACATCCAGGGCTTTCCAGCAATATATAATAGTCTATACTTTGCTCAAGGATAAACGACGTAAATTGGCGTTCAACTCCAGTTCCATGTTGCAGTCTGGCGTCCAGCGCCAGAAACAGGTTACAAGTTGGAGTTCAACGCCAGAAACAGGTTACAACCTGGCGTTGAACGCCCAAAATAGCCCAGGCACGTGAGAAGCTTTAGTCTCAGCCCCAGCACACACCAAATGGGCCCCAGAAGTAGATTTCCGTACTATCTATCACAGTTTACTCATTTACTGTAAACCTAGGTTACAAGTTTAGTATTTAAACAACTTTTAGAGATTTATTTTGTATCTCATGACATTTTAGATCTGAACTTTGTACCTTTTGGCAGCATGAGTTTCTAAACCCCATTGTTGGGGGTGAGGAGCTCTGCAGCGTCTCGATGAATTAATGCAAGTACTTCTATGATCCATTCAAACATGCGTGTTCCTATCTAAGATATTCATTCGCGCTTAATTATGGAGAAGGTGATGATCCGTGACACTCATCAACTTCCTCAACCCATGAATGTGTGCATGACAACCACCTCCGTTCTATATTAGATTGAATGAGTATCTCTTAGATTCCATAATCAGAATCTTCGTGGCATAAGCTAGAATTGATGGCGTTATTCAGGAGAATCCGGAAAGTCTAAACTTTGTCTGTGGCATTCCGAGTAGGATTCTGGGATTGGATGACTGTGACGGGCTTCAAACTCGCGAGTGCTGGGCGTAGTGACAGACGCAAAAGGATAGTAAATCCTATTCCAGTATGATCGAGAACCTCTAGATGATAGCGGTGCTGTGACAGAGCATTTGGACCATTTTCACTGAGGATATGGGAAGTAGCCATTGACAATGGTGACACCTTACATAGAGCTTGCCATGGAAGGAACTTTGCACTTTTGCATGCATGAGGGAAGAGGAATACAAGATAAAAGCTGAAATTCAGAAGACAAAGCATCTCCAAAACCCCAACATATTCTCCATTACTGCATAATAAGTATTTATTTCATACTCTCTTATTTTTCGTAATTCAATTTGATAAGTGAATTGTTTTCCTGACTAAGAGTTACAAGATAACCATAGATTGCTTCAAGCCAACAATCTCCGTGGGAATCGACCCTTACTCACGTAAGGTATTACTTGGACGACCCAGTGCACTTGCTGGTTAGTTGTGCGAATTTGTGAAAAATAGTAATATTGACATTGACATGTAACAAATTCGTGCTCCAGAAATAAATTTAGCTATTTTATGGCCTAAAAAGTATGTTTTCACTCTTAAGCACAAATTCAGGGAAAAATACAAAGCCATGCTATTTCATTGAATAAATGTGAGATAAGTTGATAAAATCCCCTAAATTAAGCACAAGATAAACCACAAAATTGGGGTTTATCAAACCTCCCCACACTTAACCTAAGCATTTCCTCATGCTAAACTCAAGAAAGAAACAAAGGGTATCTACATTTATTCAATGCAAACTATCTAAACGCAATCTACCTACATGTAATCTATCTGTATGAATACAACTACTTAGTCAAAATAAATCAATCTCTAAGAATACATATATAAACATAAGGGCTAAGGGTATTAGCAACCAAGCCCAATCCACAATTGAATTGAGTTATTGAAAAGATTTTAACAACTTGCAAGAAAGGAGATGATCATAGGTGAAAACATGTAATTGAGCAATCAAACCCTCACCGGATGTGTATCCGCTCTATTCGCTCAAGTGTATAGGGTTGATTCACTCAATTCTCCCCTAATCATGCTTTCCAAGATTTATTTTTCATCTAACAATCAACAATTATTTCATGCATGCATACAAATATCATGAGGACTTTCCCATAGACTCAAAATTGGCTAAGAATGGAAGATAAAAGGTAGGCTATTTGGGTAAGTGAGCTAATTGAAAGAATGACCTCAATCATATAAGTGCATTCATACACAAAATAATGGACATAAAGAATCAAACAAATCAAAGATTACAATCATAGAAAGAGAATAATACACACAAGAATAAAAATAAGTGGTTATAAGATGTAACCACACAATTAGGCTCAAAACTCACATGCTTGTGTTTTTAGCTCAAAAATATGTTCCATAATATATATAATTCAAGCAAGTTCTAAAAAAAATATTTTTTTTTACTCAAATCAATTGGGGTGCCCTATAGATAAGATCCTTGGAAAATTTCATTATTTTGACTAAAAGACCTAAAAATAAAATGCAAAAGTGTTAGGATTAGAAAATTGTCACCCAAAAACGCCGATTGGTCGGACGACCTCCCCACGCTTAAAAGTTTGCACTGTCCTCGGTGCATTCAGAGATGAGCAAGGGGGTACGGTGACTTTCCGGATTGCCACCTTCAGCTGGTGGATCAACCGGCTGCTACGTGTTCTTTTTTTCGCTTTCATCTTTGCTTTTGACAAATTATCCTGAGCAATAGAAAACAAGGAAGCGTAAATTTTTGGAATGAGGTTAATTACCAGAATAAAGCGAGTGAATTAGTGTGACGTTAATGAAACAAGTGTGTGAATTCTAAGTTTCATGCGGTTTAAAACATACACACTGATGTTAAAAGTTATGTTACAAGTACACAAAAGAAGCATGCACTTCACTCATTCTGGTGTGCTTGAAATACTTCAAAGTAACTTGTAAGTTAAGATAAGCAAACAAGTGATAAAGAAGCATGAAAGCACTCAAGCAAATAATCAAGCAATTATGAATTGGATAATGGATGGACATTGATTGATGTGTAAGTAAACTTAGTGAACCAATTGAAATGTAAAGCTCACACATCAAAAAATGACACATATTGAAGTTGTTGCAACACTTAGTGACATAGAGGTGGAACACATGGGTGCTATGGAACTTAGGACAAAGAAGATAGAAGTGAAAATCAATCACATAGCAAGCATGGTCCACAAAGCATAGAAAGGTAAAAAATATATCACTAGGTAAGCTTTCGATCCAATTCCACAATTCCAAAGTCTCAATGCATGAAATAGGTAATGTGAATAAGGGTAACAAGCATCACTTAACAAAAAATGCATTGATAATACACTATTGCCTAACAATGGATGATGAATACATGGTGGCCAAAATATGCAATTCAAAAGAATTAGAAAGCTTGAAGGCAATGTAACATGTACTTGGTATTCACAAATGTTAAACATGAAAAACTAAAAACCAAGTAACAAGATATAACCTCAACAAAGGAATCCAACAATGAAAATTAACAAAAACAATTATGCTAGAAGAGCATCAAGTTAATAATAAGCAGCAACAAATAGCAACCAAAATCAATAATCTAACACCTATAATTAAAAACAAAAAATTAAACACAAATCAAACAAACTAAATAACTAACTGACTAACTAAATAAAGGAAATGGTGATAGATGGTGATTGGTAGTGTTGGATGATGATTGAAGAAGGAAAAGAAAAGCAGAGAAGAGAGAAGAAGGAAAAAAATGGAATGAAGAGAAGAAAAGATGAGTGGTGAAACAGGGCAGGGTCACGCGTACGCGTGAGTTTTAGAAATGGCATACAATGCGTACGCATTGGCAACGCGCACGCGTGAGTGGAGAGAGATCTAGGTGACGCGTACCCGTGGGGTGATGCGTACGCGTGGATGAAAATTGTGCCAGAGGCAAAATTCCAATGCACTCCACGCGCAACTCTCTGGTTTTTGTACTGGCCCTGAAAAATTTTGATGTCACGCGTGATGCACGGAAACTTGTCCTTTAACAAATCTCCCTCGGCAAGTATACCGAATTGTCATCAAGTAAAAACTCACAATAGAGTGAGGTCGAATCCCACAGGGATTGATTGGTCAAGCAACTTTAATTGGAAGAATGTTCTAGTTGAGCTAAGCAGAAATTGGGTTGAAAATTTCAGGAAAGTAAATTGCAGAAAATAAATGACGGAAGGTAAATTGCAGAATCTTAAATGGGGAAGGGGAGTTTAGCATGAAAGTAAATAGAAGAAAGTAAAGAGAATGGGTAAGATCAGAAATGGGGAGTTCATTGGGCTTAGGAGATGTTGTATTCTCCGGATCAAGTTCATTTTCATCTCTTCCTCAATCAATGTATTCATTGATCTCCTTAACAATCTTAAGTGATTGAATTCCAATTCCTTGGTAATTCAATCTCTCAAATAAGATCAATAGCCAATTCCTTGGTCCAATTGCTCATGAGAAGAGATGAAGTGTGGTCACTGATTATACCACATGTATTTCCAAATCAAAGTATTGGGAGAATTATATGTCACCATATCCGCCCAAACCCCAATTTGGTCCAACATGAGAAAGCAATTCTAGCATAATCTCTTTATTCCTCTTCAAGGTTCATAAGAGATCCAAGTATGAATAGCTTCTTTTCCAAGATAACTACTCAATTGGATGAAGATTGAAAGCTTTCTAGTAAAATCAAGAGAAAAGAGAAAAGAAGGATAATGAAAACTATTATTGATCCATCAAATTACAACAGAGCTCCCTAACCCAATGAAAGGGGTTTAGTTGTTCATAACTCTGGGAATGAAAAGCATAGATGGAGAGTACATTCTGAGAATTTAACTAAAAGTTGCAGAGAAAGTAAAATACAGAGAGTAATTCTAATAATGCCAAAAGCTCTCCTTCTTCTAGTTCAAAGTTCTCTCTATTTATACTATTCTTCTGATCTTCTAGTTAGCTCTTCAAGTCTTGGGTATGGGCCTTTGGATCTTGAGTTGAAGCAGTTATCTTCTTCAGTGGGCTTAGCTTTACTTGCAGAGAGAAAGTGTGAAGTAGGCAGGGATTCTAGCTTAGGACATTAGTGGCGTTAACGTTAAGTGAAAGTGTGGGTTCGAGAACGTTAGTGACAATCACCTTTTTCACTAACGTTCCTAACCCAAGGATGCTCCACGTTAACTTCAATGTTAGTGGCATCAAGGTGACCACTAACGTTGCCTCTTGGTCCTTCGCACACGTTATTGGGACTTACTTTTTCCAATAACGTTGAGAATCCTCCTTTCTCCCTACGTTAGAGTTCACGTTAGTGTGGTTAACGTGACCTTTAACGTAGGCTTGCCATATCTTCGATAACTTTAGTGACACTTACCTTTGTCACTAACATTCCAAAATTCCCCTACTTCCCACATTAGAGTTCACGTTAACTAGGTTAATGTGGCTTCTAATGTGGTATTGCTAGCCATCTCCAACGTTAGTGACAAAGGTGAGTGTCACTGACGTTGGCTCATCATCCCTTTTACTCACGTTAGCTTCCATGTTAATATAGTTAACGTGGGAGTTAACGTGGCTCATAGTGGCTCATCCCAACGTTAGTGACAAAGGTGAGTGTCACTAACGTTAGTGATTCTTTGCTCCCTCCACGTTAGAGTCCACGTTAACTGAGTTAACGTGGCAACTAACGTGGCTCAAAGTGGCTTAGCTCAACGTTAGTGACAAAGGTGAGTGTCACTAACGTTGGTCATTCTTTTGTTTCCCCACGTTAGAGTCCACGTTAACTGAGTTAACGTGGCTCTTAACGTGGCCAATATGAGCTTGATTCAACGTTAGTGACAAAGGTGAGTGTCACTAACGTTGGCTTCATTTTTTTCTTCCACGTTAACTACCACGTTAATGTAGTTAACGTGGCAATTAACGTGGGCTATGATGGCTTCGAGGACGTTATTGGTGACTACTTTTCTCATTAACGTTGTAAGCTAGCTCCCCTTCCACGTTAGAGGTCACGTTAGTTAGACTAACGTGGCTGCTAACGTGGTTCTTCATTGCTTCCTTTGTCCTGAAATCAAGCAATAAAGTGCATCAAAGTTCTAGTCCAAGTTATGAGACATGCATCATCCAATTTGTCATTCAATTCATGCATAATTCTCATGAATTTATATAAAAATCACAATGTTAGCTTGAATCAAGATGAAAGTGAAATTCTACCCAAAACTTGCTTATTTCCAAAGAAAGTGCATGAAACTACCCTAAAACCATAAAGAAAAGGTCAGTGAAACTGGCCAAAATGCCCTGGCATCACAACACCAAACTTAAAGCTTGCTTGTCCCTAAGCAAGTACTGGAAGAAGAGAATGATGAATGAAATGACAAAATGAATGAATCATTATTGTGGAAGTCATGTTCTTGGTTTTATTGGGTTTCATGCATAGCAACTTAGGTTCATTCCTTTACTGGTTTTCAGACCTTTATCATGCCTTGGAATACTCACTTGATTGCACCCTTTGAGACTATTATTCATTGATCCCTTTGTCTTTCCAAGGTCTATTGCATCCTTAGGCTAAGTGCTCTGTGAGGGGGCGACTCTTTAAAATAAGCTTTCAGCCAACACTCCCAAACCAGTTGGTTCGAGGTGCTAGGTGTTGAAGCACCCCTAAGGAATTACTCCCTCAAGTCTCTCTCCCCCATACATGCACACTACAGGCACATGGTTTGTTATTTTCTTCCCTTGAGGTCTTGGTGTCCAGCACCTCTTTGGGTGACTAAATGTTCTGTAGCAAGGTTGCTCTTGATAGTGGATTTTCAGTTGATAATCCCGGGTTAGTTAACCCAAGTTACCAAGTGATGAAGCACTCCTAAGAACTTATTCATCCAAGTAGATCCTTGGTACAAGAGCACCACAGACACATCCCTCAAGATTCAAGCCCTTGGTGCCTAGCCTTATTCTTTATTAACTTTTCTTTCTTTTTCAACTCTTATTGTTCTTTTCCTTTTTGTTATTAGGATCTTATTATTTAGCTAGTCTCATGGGGTGTGTTTCAAGCATATGATTTACGACAGATAGTTGCCTTCCCACCTTGTTGGTGAACTAACTTACCTAAGTGATTACTACACCACAAATCTAATAACTTACTCCACAAATTGAACATCACTCTGGTCTTTCATAACATCTCTTTTTATTGGACTTAAAAAGGACAAGCATACAATAAGTAAGATGGAATTGAAAACAGGCAATTTGACTAGCAATCATAGACCTATGCAAGGAGAATACTAAAAACAGAATTGAAAATTCTAAACTACCATGGAAGCATGTTCTATTTCATACATGATTTTCCTTATTTAAAACTTGAAAAAGATAGGACAATGAGGGAACTCCACCACCTTTTACTCTTGGGGGTGCTCATGCTCTCCTTCCTGTTTGTCCTCCTTGTGTTTTTCTTGAGTGCTTGCACTCCCACTTCCCTTGCTTTTTCCAATCAACTTCTTCTAGAAGCCAGCATCTTCCATCTTCTTTTTCAATGTTTCCTTCTGCTGTTTCACCTTCCTTTCCTCTTGTTCTGTGAGATCTTTTTGGATCTCATCATACCTAGGGATTGCAGAGTGTAGATTATGCATATGACTAGACATATAGTTCAACTTAGCTTGAGTGTTTATGTTAAACTCCTCCCTATGTAGTTGCCGTCCTTCATTCAGTACGCTGAACTCATTGAATGCCTTCGTCTGAGCTAGCTGTCGTTGATTGAGTTCTTGAAGGCGTTTGTTTTGACGCTCTTGCCTTTCAGTCACTTGATTGATGGCTTGAGTGAGGTGGGAGTAGTGTTCCATTTGCTGTTTCTGCCACTCCCCTTGTTGATTCATCCAATTAGAAAACAGTTCTTCTTGACGATCCATCCTTTGGGCTTGAATGTGCAGTTGTTGTTCTTGTCCCTCCATATAACTCCTCGCTAGCTCCTCAATGGCTCCGTGAATGTGATTCAAGTTGATGTTAGTTGGATCATAGTACTCTTCTTGCTGATATTCTTCCCGTTGAGGTTCTTCTTAGTGAGGTTCTTTTGGTGGTGTTCTTCTCCCTATTTGAGGCCTTCTTTGTTGTTGGGCGGGTGTCACATGCGTTATATGCTGGAGTGTAACCATCCTTCCAATGTTGCATGGCAACAATTTCCAATGCAATCCCCCTGGAGACACGTGTACAATCCTCTCTTTTTGTGGTAGCCGAACCCTTCAATTGTCCCATTAATCCTCCTACAAAATAAAAGAAAAAATAAAATTGTGGGAAGTGGTAGTAAACTTAAAAAGAATAACTACTTTTTAAAGTTTTTGTTTCTAACTACTAAGTGCTGTTCATGAGTGCACACCAACTGACTAACTCAACATCCGTGTATACAACATTGGCAACACCAAACTTAGTTTGGTGCCATGTGGTGTAAAAGATTTGTTCAAGGCCCCTAAGAGTGACATGATATGGGTTACATTTATGTTCTCATAGTGTGCCTTGAACACCAAACTTGTTCCTCACTATATGTTGCAAAAAAGGATTCATTCAAGTGCATGTCAAGTTGAGTTGAAATCCCTGAACCTTGCTTTATTAACTAATTTTAAAAGCATGTAAAACATGGGTTGCCTCCCATGACGCACTTCTTTAGCGTCACTAGCTTGACGTTCTGCCTTTGTCATGGTGGTTGGTAATGCTTTAGATCTTCCCCTCTTGCAGTAAACCTATATCCATTGGCTTCATCAATGATCTCCACATATTCTAGGGAGAGAACTTTGTTGATGGTGAAAACCTTAGGTAACTGAGATGGGATGGTAGGGAGATGAAGTGGGATATCTAGGAAGTAAGCTGAGATCACTTTATCCCCTGGAGAGAAATCTTCTGTAGGGATCTTTTTATTCCTCCATCTCCTTGGTACTTTCTTCTTTGTTTCTTTTGCTGTTATCCTGCTCTTTGTGGTCTCTTTCCCCAGGGAGATTTTGTTGCTGGTCTCATATGATTCTGGTGGTTTTGGCTCCACTTGAGTTTCCTTTAGCTGTAACAGCTGCTGATTCTCTTGTTCATCACCCAAAGG
>NC_029793.2:83378168-83412805 GCF_000816755.2 Arachis ipaensis | reverse complement strand
GTACTTTCTTCTTTGTTTCTTTTGCTGTTATCCTGCTCTTTGTGGTCTCTTTTCCTAGGGGGATTTTGTTGCTGGTCCCATATGATTCTGGTGGTTTTGGCTCCACTTGAGTTTCCTTTAGCTGTGACAGCTGCTGATTCTCTTGTTCATCACCCAAAGGAATTCCAGGGTGTACAGCTTGTGCTTCAATGCTTTTTTCTCCCACCATTGCTCTGTCATGCTCTGCCCTTAGTTCCTTGCCTTCCTGACTTACTTCTTGTGAGGGTTTGAAGATGTTAAAGGTGAGTTGTTCGTCATGTATCCTCAGTATTAGCTCTCCTCGCTCCACATCTATGAGCGCTCTGGCTGTAGCTAAGAGTGGTCTTCCCAATATGATTGGGTGAAGGTGACTTTCTTCCATTTCCAGTATGACAAAGTCTGTGGGAAGGAAGTAGTTCCCAACCTTCACCAGCACGTTTTCAACCACTCCAATTGCTTGTTTTTGAGTTTTGTCCGCCAGTCTGATGACTACGTTTGTGGGCATCAGCTCATTGATTTGCAGCCTCTTCATAAGGGATAAAGGCATTAAGTTGATGCTTGCTCCCAGATCACAGAGTCCTTTGTCGAACATTGTTTCTCCTATGGAACATGGGATGTGAAAACTCCCTGGGTCCTTCTTTTTTATAGGCAGCTCTGGTTGAATGAGAGCATTGCACTCCTTGTTCATCACTATGGTTTGTCCTCCCTTGAGTGAGCTTTTCCTGGTCAGCAGCTCCTTCATATACTTGATGTATGAGGGCATTTGTTGGAGAGCCTTGATGAATGGTATGTTTACATGGAGGGATGCAAATATGTCAAGAAACCTTGAGTATATTCTCTTCTCTACACCACCATTTAGTAATTGGGGAAAGGGTGCAGCCTCTTGATGGTGTCTCCCTGATTCTTAATATTGGCTCGCACCTCCTCTTTGAACACCTTGTTATCTTGAATTTCCTTGCATATGCCTTCAAGTAGGGTTTCAATCCTGGAGAGTCTATCTTCAGATGATGGTGAGTTGAGATTGGAGGGGTGAGAAGGGCCATTTTTACTTTGGTATGGATGTTGAGGTGTGTTGTTAGGTGGGTGCTGATATGATCTCTGTGTGGAATGTTGGTGAGTTGCATTGTTGCTGGGGTTGTGGCGTCTCTGATCTTGACATTGATCCTGTTGATTTCCCCACCCATAGTTTGGGTGGTTCCTCCAACCAGGATTATATATTTTGGAGTATGGGTCATGGTGCTGCCTGGGTGAATTTCCAATGTAGTTGGCTTGTTCCTGATCACCCTCTGCCTCTGCATTCACTCCTTCTTGAGTTACTGCTGAAGTGGTGATTGATGCTACTTGATTCCTCTCCATCTTTTTGGTAAGGTCAGCTAATTGCTTGGTGATCATCTTGTTTTGAGCTAGCAATGCATCCACGTTGTTCAGCTCCATCACTCCTCTGGTGTTGTCTCTTTTAGAAGCATAGAAATAGTTATTCTCAGCTACAGTCTCAATGACATCTATGGCTTCTTCAATGGTCTTCTTCTTGTTCAGAGATCCCCCGGATGAGTGGTCCACTGCCTTCTTTGATTCATATGAAAGACCTTCATAGAAAATGTGCAACTGCACCCATTCATTGAACATATCTGGCGGGCATCTTCTTGTCAGGTCCTTAAACCTCTCCCATGCTTCATATAAAGTCTTACCATCTTGCTGCCTAAAGGTTTGTACCTCAGCTCTCAACCTATTGATCCGTTGAGGAGGATAGAATTTTGCCAAGAATTTATTCACCACATCTTCCCAGGTTGCTAAATTCTCCTTTGGAAAGGATTCCAGCCATTTAGATGCTTTGTCCTTGAGTGAGAAAGGGAACAGAAGTAGTCTATAAGTGTCAAGATGAACACCATTAGACTTCACAGTATCGCATATCCTCAGGAAGGTGGTTAGATGTTGATTGGGGTCTTCTTGGACACTTCATCCGAATGAACAATTGTTCTGAACAAGGGTGATGAACTGTGGCTTTAGTTCAAAGTTGTTGGCATGTATGGTTGGCCGTTGGATGCTACTTCCACAATTTCCTGGGTTTGGATTGATGTAAGAACCCAGAACTCTTCTCTCTTGCCCAGCCTGATGTGCTGGACCTTCTCGGCCATGGTTGTGAGCCTCTTCTTCATGATGGTTTTCCATATTCTCATCCATATCTGGTTCAAGGTACTCCTCCTCTTCCTCAGCACCAACTACTCTCTTTCCTCTTGCTTCCCTCAATCTAAGGAAGGTCCTCTCAGGTTCAGAATCAAAGGAAGTTGAAGCCCCGCTTCTTCTACCTGTCATACAACTAACAAGGCAAAAGCAAGAAAGATAGATGCAAATAGTAATTTCTACAGAAATGATGTTAGTGTGAGTGATGCAATATATCAAACAGTTAGAGGGTTGGTGACTGAATTGTAAATAACTAAGAGAAATGGGTAGGAGAAAGGGAAGAAAATAACTGAACAGAAAGTAAATTACTCAAATGAACTTAAATCAGACAAAATAAAAACAACTGCTCAATCTAGTTATCCACCAATTTAATCATTGTTGATATAAAATCAATCCCCGGCAACGGCGCCATAAACTTGATGCACGGAAACTTGTCCTTTAACAAATCTCCCTCGGGAAGTATACCGAATTGTCATCAAGTAAAAACTCACAATAGAGTGAGGTTGAATCCCACAGGGATTGATTGGTCAAGCAACTTTAATTGGAAGAATGTTCTAGTTGAGCTAAGCAGAAATTGGGTTGAGAATTGCAGGAAATTAAATGGCGGGAAAGTAAATTACAGAAAATAAATGACAGAAGGTAAATTGCAGAATCTTAAATGGGGAAGCGGAGTTTAGCATGAAAGTAAATAGCAGAAAGTAAAGAGAATGGGTAAGATCAGAAATGGGGAGTTCATTGGGCTTAGGAGATGTTGTATTCTCCGGATCAAGTTCATTTTCATCTCTTCTTCAATTAATGCATTCATTGATCTCCTTGGCAATCTTAAGTGATTGAATTCCAATTCCTTGGTAATTCAATCTCTCAAATTAGATCAATAGCCAATTCCTTGGTCTAATTGCTCATGAGAAGAGATGAAGTGTGGTCACTGATTATACCAAATGTATTTCCAAATCAAAGTATTGGGAGAATTATATCTCACCATATCTGCCCAAACCGCAATTTGGTCCAACATGAGAAAGCAATTCTAGCATCATCTCTTCATTCCTCTTCTAAGGTTCAGAAGAGATCCAAGTATGAATAGCTTCTTTTCCAAGATAACTACTCAATTGGATGAAGATTGAAAGCTTTCTAGTAAAATCAAGAGAAAAGAGAGAAGAAGGATAATGAAAACTATTATTGATCCATCAAATTACAACAGAGCTCCCTAACCCAATGAAAGGGGTTTAGTTGTTCATAGCTCTGGGAATGAAAAGCATAGATGGAGAGTACATTCTGAGAATTTAACTAAAAGTTGCAGAGAAAGTAAAATACAGAGAGTAATTCTAATAATGCCAAAAGCTCTCCTTCTTCTAGTTCAAAGTTCTCCCTATTTATACTATTCTTCTGATTTTCTAGTTGGCTCTTCAAGTCTTGGGTATGGGCCTTTGGATCTTGAGTTGAAGCAGTTATCTTCTTGATGCCAGGGCATTTTGGCCAGTTTCACTGACCTTTTCTTTACTGTTTTTAGGTTAGTTTCATGCATTTCCTTAGGAAATAAGCTAGTTTTGGGTAGATATTCACTTACACCTTGATTCAAGCATACATTGTGCATTTTACACTATTTCATGAGGATTTTGCATGAGTTTAGTGACAAATTCTATGTTGCATTACCCATGACTTGGACTAGAACATTGATGCACTCTATTGCTTGATTTCAGGACCAAAGGAAGCAAGGAATGGGAGGTAACTTGCAAAGTTGATGAGAAAAGTGATTGCCAATAACGCTCTCGAAGCCATCATTGACCACGTTAAGAGTCACGTTAACTAAGTTAACGTGAACTCTAACGTGGAGAGGGGAAGTTGAGCTAACATTAGTGACACTTAACATTGTCACTAACGTTGGCAATTGCTCATAAGTGGCCACGTTAGAGTCCACGTTAACTTAGTTAACGTGGCCTCTAACGTTAGAAAGGGGGAGAAATGCCAACGTTAGTGACATTCACCATTGTCACTAACGTTGGCATTGGGAATGTTAAGTCTCAATAACGTGTGCAAAGGATTTAGAGGCAACGTTAGTGGCAACGTTTATGCCACTAACGTTGAGGTTAACGTGGCTTTTACTTAGTAACGTTAGTGAGAAAGTTGATTGTCACTAACGTTCTCGAACTTATATTTTCACTAAACGTTAACACCCCTAACATCCTGAGCTAAAGTCTCTGCCCACTTCACATTTTCTCTCTGCAAGTAAAGCCAAGCCCAAATGAAGAAGAGAACTGCTTCAAACTCAAGATCCAAAGGCCCAAGACTTGAAGAGCCAACGAGAAGCTGAGAGAAGTAGTATATATAGGAGTAGCTTTGAATTGTTAAGGGAGTTCTGGAAGTTGGAGAACGATAACTACTCTCTGTATTTTACCTTCTTTGCAATTTCTAGTTTTATGATGTATTCTCCATCTTTGTTTTCATTTTCTAGAGCTATGAACAACTAAACCCCTTTCATTGGGTTAGGGAGCTCTGTTGTAATTTGATGGATCAATACTAATTTTCATTATTCTTCTTCTATCTTTTCTCTTGATTTTACTTGAAAGCTTTCGATCTTAATCCAATTGAGTAGTTATCTTGGAAAAGAAGCTATTCAAACTTGGATCTGTTCTGAACCTTGAAAGAGGAATGAAGAGATCAAGCTAGAAATGCTTTCTCATGCTGGACCAAATTGGGTTTGGATGGGTATGTGACTATAACCCTCTCAATACTTGATTTGGGAAATGCATGTGGTATAATCAGTGACCATACTTCATCTCTTCTCATGAGCAATTGACCAAGAAATTGGCTATTGATCAAGATTTGAGAGATTGAATTGCAAGAAATTGTAATTCAATCAATTAAGATTGCCAAGGAGATCAATGAGTGCATTGATTGAGGAAGAGATGAAAATGAACTTGATCCGGAGAATTGCAACATCTCCTAAGCCCAATGAACTCCCCATCTCTGATCTTACCCATTCTCTTTAATTTCTGTCATTTACTTTTATGAGCAAATTCTCCATTCCCATTTACAATTCTCTAATTTATTTTCAGTCATTTACTTCCAGTCCTTTGATTCTAGCAATTACTTTTCTGTTATTTACATTCCCGCCATTTTATTTCTGCAACTCTCAACCCAAATTCTGGATTCGCTCAACTAGAACATTCTTCTAATTAAAGTTGCTTGATCAATCAATCCCTGTGGGATTCGACCTCACTTTATTGTGAGTTTTTACTTGACGACAAATTCGGTACACTTGCCGAAGGGAGATTTGTTGAGAGACAAGTTCTCTGTGCATCAAGTTTATGGCGCCGTTGCCGGGGATTGATTGTGCATCAACAATGATTAAATTGGGAGATCACTAGATTGAGCATTTTTACTTTGTGAATTTCATTTTCTGTTTGAGTGATTTACTTTCTGTTTTAGTTAAACTTCTTCCCTTCCCCCTCTACTCTTTTGTTTTTCTTTGTTATTTTCAATTCTATTTGCTAACCCACTAACTGTTTGATATATTGCATCACCCACAACTAACAGTAATTCTGACACAAATACTTTCTGCACCTATCTTTTCTTGCTTGCACTTGATGGTTGTATGATAGGGAGAAAAAGCGGGGCTTCAACTTCCTTCGATTCTGAACCTGAGAGGACCTTCCTTAGATTAAGGAGGGAGGCAAGAGGAAAGAAAGTGGTTGGTGCTGAGGAAGAAGAGGAATTCTTTGAACCAAACATGGAAGACAACATGGAAAACCATCATGAAGAAGAGGATCACAACCATGGGGGAGGAGGTAGAGCGAATCATGCTGGGGAGGATAGAAGAGTTTTGGGCTCTTACATCAATCTAAACCCAGGCAATTGTGGAAGTAGCATCCAAAAGCCAACAATCCATGCCAACAACTATGAACTTAAACCACAGCTCATCACCCTTGTTCAGAACAACTGTTCGTTTGGAGGAGGTTTTCAAGAAGACCCCAATCAACATTTGACCACATTCCTGAGAATATGTGACACAGTGAAGTCTAATGGTGTTCATCCTAACACCTATAGACTGCTCTTGTTTCCATTCTCACTTAGGGACAAGGCAGCCAAGTGGCTGGAATCTTTCCCAAGGGAAAGCTTGACAACTTGGGAAGACGTGGTGAACGAATTTTTAGCAAGATTTTACCCTCCTCAACAAATCAATAGGCTGAGAGCGGAGGTCCAAACTTTCAGGCAACAAGATGGTGAGACTCTATATGAAGCATGGGAGAGGTTTAAAGACCTAACAAGGAGGTGTCCACCAGAGATGTTCAACGAATGGGTGCAGCTGCACATTTTCTATGAAGGGCTCTCTTATGAGTCAAAGAAGGCAGTAGACCATTCATCCGGAGGATCTTTAAACAAGAAGAAGACTATTGAGGAGGCCATAGATGTTATTGAAACAGTAGCAGAGAACGACTACTTCTATGCTTCCGAAAGAGGGAACACAAGAGGAGTAATGGAGCTAAACAATGTAGATGCTCTATTGGCCCAAAACAAGCTCATTACCCAGCAGCTAGCTGACCTCACCAAGAAGATGGAGATGAACCAAGTAGCAGCAATCTCAACTTCATCAACAACCCAAGAAGGAGTGAATGAAGAAGCAGAGGGTATTCAGGAGCAAGCCAACTACATTGGGAATTCACCAAGGAAAAACTATGATCCATACTCCAAGACCTACAACCCTGGGTGGAGAAACCACCCAATCTTTGGGTGGGAAAGTGAGCAAGATCAAAACCAAGACCAGAGACGTTACAACTCCAACAACAATGCAGCTCACCAGCAATTCACACAGAGGACATCTCAACACCCCCACAACAACACTTCTCCACACGCTTATCAAAACCAAAACATCACATCTGCTCTGAATCACCCATCAATTGATGACAAGCTCTCGAAGATTGAAGCCTTACTTGAAGGAATATGCCAAGAGATTCAAGAAAATAAGGTGTTCAAAGAGGAGGTGCGAGCCAATATTAAGAACCAGGGAGAGACCATCAGGAAGCTGGAATTCCAGATGGGATATTTAGCTGAGAAGATTCCCAAACCTACTGATAGCTTCCCAAGTGACACGGAGAAAAACCCCAAAGGAGAAGCAAAGAAAGTAAGATGGGAAGATTGCAAAATGGTCACTACAAGTGATCAAGAGACTGAAGACAAGCAAGGCAAAATTTTCGAACAACCTGAAGACAACTCAACAAAGGAGGAGGATAGATATCACCAAGAACCAGAAATCTCACAACAAGAGCTGCTGAAGCTCTATGCACCCTCCCTCAACTGCTCAATGGTGCTGTGGGAAAGAGAATATACTCAAGGTTCCTAGACTTGTTTGTATCTCTACATGTAAACATACTATTCATCAAGGTAATTCAACAAATGCCTGCATTCATCAAGTATATGAAGGAGCTTCTTCCCAGGAAAAGCTCACTCAAAGGAGGCCAGACTATAGTGATGAACAAGGAATGTAGTGCCCTTATTCAACCTAAGTTGCCTACAAAAAGAAGAGACCCAGGGAGTTTTCACATCCCTTGTGCCATAGGTGAAACTATGTTCGATAGAGCACTATGTGATTTGGGGGCCAGCATCAACTTACTGCCATTATCCCTGGTGAAGAGGCTGCAGATCAATGAGATAATACCCATAGATGTAATCATCAGACTGGCTGACAAAACTCAAAAGCAAGCAATAGAAGTGGTGGAAAATGTGTTGCTAAAGGTTGGGAAATACTTCCTCCCAACAGACTTTGTCATCCTAGACATGGAAGAGAGTCACACTCACCCAATCATATTGGGAAGACCATTCCTAGCTACGGCCAGAGCACTTATCGATGTAGAGAAAGGGAAGCTAATATTGAGAATCCATGATGAACGACTCATTGGTGTTTAAAGCAAACCAAGATGCATGCTAGTCTTGGGAGCTTTGAACAAAACTTTTCATCACATTGCTTCAAACTAAGTTTGGTGTCACCCCATGGTGCCACCAAAATGCATAAGGATACACAAGTAGTTAGTTAGTTGAAATTCATAAATAAACAAACTCTTTTTCTTCTCTTTATTATTCTAGCCGTAGAGTTTGATTTTTATGATATTAATTTCCTTATTTTAAATTTTTATAGGAAAAGAAAAGAAGCATAAAAAGGGATGGATTGGACAACTAAACAAAGAAGGATCGGACACCACAAAAGGAAGGGCTACACACTTGTTCTAAAAAGGGAATACATTGGAAAATGTTGCCATGCAACATTGGAAAAATGGAACCCCTAAAAGACCGAGCAATCTCCTTCATAAAGTGATGATCCTTGTCTTTTATCCATGCATCACCCCAACCGTCCACCAAGTAACCACTCAATCAATCCACACCCTCCACTCTCTCACAACTTCTCTATATAAATGAACCTTGTTCCGTGCCCACCTTCATTGTCATTACCCAATCTTCACCACTCTCCATTTCGGTACAAGACACTGCCTACCCCATTAAAAACCTTTTTCCCACCTCACTCTCTTCATCGCAATAAAACCTTAAACAACTAAAAATCTCCACAACTTTGCCACCTTCACATATTAACTATCATTCATGGCGTCTTCGGGTTCTAAAAGAAGTAAGGGAAAGGAACTCATGGAAGAACACCCATATGATGAAAAGAGATTTAGAAGCTTGCATCATGCATTGCAATACAGGTGGATGGTTGATAAGGAAATCATTTATGAGCTGGGATTTCATGTTAAAAAGACTGAGTGCCCCGAAATCACAGAGAAGATAGAAAGGAGAAGATGGGAGCTCCTCACTGACCCGGTCATTAAGGTGAATGCAAACCTCATAAGAGAATTTTATGCAAATGCGGTTCGATATGATAAGAAAGATGAGTCTTACGCAAGCTTTGTGAGAGGAAAGATGGTGGATTTTGGTCCCATGAATGTCATGAGGGCATTGAAGCTACGGTCTATACAGTTTGAAGAAGAAAGCTATCACTCAAGATTGGACAACCCCAATTATGACCAGATTCTACAAGATATTTGTGTACCAGGAGATGACTGGGAAAGGGGTGCGAGAAATAAACCAAAGTTCATCAAGAGAACAGATCTCACTCCTGAAGCCAAGGGGTGGTTTGAACTAGTGAGAAGGTCTATTCTCCCAGCTGCAAACAACTCGGAGGTGAATGTCAAGAGAGCCACAATGCTGCACTGTATACTGAAGGGAGGAGAAATCAAGGTTCATGAACTCATAGCTGAAGGTATTAGAAAGATGGCAGAAAAAAGTGACTCAAGAGGAACGTTAGGTTACCCCAGCACTATTTACCGAATATGCAAGAAAGCTGGGGTGGTTTTTGAAGATGAGAACCCCATGTGGATAAAGGAAGGCATCCTAATAACTGTACGAAGGATGAATGCTGCAGCATCCCCGTTGCCTCAGCGGAAGCAAAGGAAGAAGACAACCCCTCAAGTAGTGGAAGGACAAGTCTTAGAGGGTCAAACACAACAGACCTTGGACATGCACCAATTGCAGGAGGCCATTGATTGCTTGTCTAGACAATATTTGGAAAGCCACGGAGCACAGAAAGAGCTTCAACTATAGATGATGGGGCAGCAAGAGGAAAAACTCTCAAGATGGATGACTCAGCAAGGTGAATGGCAAAGGCAAATGATGGAACAGCAACTAAGTCAAGGATAACAATGGGGAGAAACATTAAACAGGATGGAAGGAAGGCAAAACGAGCAACAAGAATCCATCCAGAGACTAATCAATATCCAAGCACATCAAGGGGCTCACATACATGAGATGCATCGAAGACAAATAGAATAGGCAGAACTATTGGACGAGCAAAGGGCATTCGCAGAAGGAGTTTATATGAGCGAAACAGGACATCACATAAACACTCAAGCCAAGCTCGGCTACTTAGTGGGACAGCTGCCAATATTACATCTAGGAATAGCCAGGTATGAAGAAATGAAGGATGAATTATCACGAGAGGAAAGACAAAGGGTGGAAGAGAGTCATGAGTCAGTGAGGAAGGCACTTGAGGATTGGAAGCAAGCAAGATTGGCACGGATGCGAGAAAATGCAAGAGGAAACAAGGAGGACAAGCAAGGAAAAGAGCATGGACATCCACAACAGTAAAAGGTGGTGGAGTTCCTTCTTTATTCCACCTTTTTCTATGCTTTAAATAAGGAAGATCTTGTATGAAATAGAACTTACTTCCATGTTATTTTTAAACATTCTTCAATTATGTCTTTTAAGTTTTTGGTATTGAAGAAAGTCTCTGTGTGCTAGTCTTTATGTCACTGCATCCTTACTTTACTTACTTGTATGCTTGTCCCTTTTTAATCAAATGAAGAGAGAATGTTTATGTTTCAAAAGACCAGAGTGGAGTTATACTCATGAGACTAGGTATATGACAAGATCCTAATAAGAGAAAGAGAAAAGAATAATGAAAGTGGAAAAACAAAAGAAAAAGAGTAAGCAATAAGGCTAGGCACCAATGGTTTTGATCTTAAGATATGTGTCTGTGGTGTTCCTGTGTGAGGGATCTACTTGGATGAATAAGCTCTCAGGGGTGCTTTATCACTTAGTAACTTAGGTTAACTAACCCGGGATTATCAGCTGAAAGTCCATTATCAAGAGTAACCCTCACCACAGAGCATTTAGTAACTCAAAGAGGTGCTGGACACCAAGGTCTCAAGAAGGAAAATAAATGAACTATATGCCTGTGGTGTGTATGTATGGGGGAGAGACTTGAGGGAGTAAGTCCTTAGGGGTGCTTCAACACCTAGCACCTTGAACTAACTGGTTCGGGAGTGTTGGCTAAAAGCTTATCTTAAAAAGTTGCCCCCTTACAGAGCACTTAGCCTAAGAACACCAATAAGCTCTAAAATGACAATAAAGGGATCAATGAATAAAAGTCTCATGGGATGTATGCAAAGTGAGTGTTTTAAGACATGATAAAGGTCTGAAAGCCAGGAATGAACCTAAGTTGCTATGCATGAAACCACCATAAAATCAGTGATATGACTTCCACAAGAATGACTTATTGCTCTTGGCATTCCATTCATCATTCTCTTGTTCCAGTACTTGCTTAGGGACAAGCAAGCTTTAAGTTTGGTGTTGTGATGCTAGGGCATCTTCGCCAGTTTCACTGACCTTTTCTTTACTGTTTTTAGGTTAGTTTCATGCATTTGCTTAGGAAATAAGCTAGTTTTGGGTAGATATTCACTTACACCTTGATTCAAGCATACATTGTGCATTTTACATTATTTCATGAGGATTTTGCATGAGTTTAGTGACAAATTGTATGTTGCATTACCCATGACTTGGACTAGAACTTTGATGCACTCTATTGCATGATTTCAGGACCAAAGGAAGCAAGGAATGGGAGGTAACTTGCAAAGTTAATGAGAAAAGTGATTGCCAATAACACTCTCGAAGCTATCATTGACCACGTTAAGAGTCACGTTAACTAAGTTAACGTGAACTCTAACGTGGAGAGGGGAAGTTGAGCCAACGTTAGTGACACTTAACATTGTCATTACTTTTCTCATTAACGTTGCAAGCTAGCTCCCCTTCCACGTTAGAGGTCACGTTAGTTAGACTAACGTGGCTGCTAACGTGGTTCTTCCTTGCTTCCTTTGTCCTGAAATCAAGCAATAAAGTGCATCAAAGTTCTAGTCCAAGTTATGAGAAATGCATCATCCAATTTGTCATTCAATTCATGCATAATTCTCATGAATTTATATATGAATCACAATGTTAGCTTGAATCAAGATGTAAGTGAAATTCTACCAAAAACTTGCTTATTTCCTAAGAAAGTGCATGAAACTACCCTAAAACCATAAAGAAAAGGTCAGTGAAACTGGCCAAAATGCCCTGGCATCAATGCGTATGCGTGGGGTGTTGAAAAACTTGGGGTCACGCATACGCGTGGCATGGTGTTCTATTTTTCAGAATTTTTCATGTTCTTGCACCAAACCAAGCATTCCAAACCTCCAAACAGCTACCAAAATACCATAAAACCTTATTTAACATACTAGACTCCATAATGAACTCAACTAACCAAACAAAACATGAAATTAAACTTATTTTACCAATATATACTAAAGAGAAAAATAAAAAGATGTTACCATAGTGGGGTGTCTCCCACCTAGCACTTTTTTTATTGTCCTTAAGTTTGACTTATGAGGAGCTCTTCATCAAGGTGGCTTGTGCTTGAATCCAACCTTGAACATCCACCAATGCTTGAATCCCCAATAAGCTCCGTCATTCAAAATTAATAGCTCCAAGCTTTGATGGAGTTCTTCACAAACCATGAGCTCCCAAAGTTGATCCTCTTCTTGTAATCCGGGATCCCACACTTTGTTTTCACACCCGTCTTTGAGTTGATCATGGTAATTTCTTTGAGTTGATCATGGTAATTCGCTCGAATTCTCACTAAGGCACCAAACTACCCTCCTAGACCCATCCAATTGACCATTAATTCAACCTTTGCTCCTCATTTTGAGCCTCCAACCATAATGAGCCTAGACTTACAACGCCAACCACTAAATATCCTCCTCTTACGCTTCATTCCACAAAGCGCCCTAAGTTGGCCATCCGTTTCAAGCAAACCAAATTCAAGTGGAATAATAAAGGTAAGAGTAATGTGTTTTACCCACTCAAATTAAGGATTGGATGGCGACTTAGGTGGAGGAGTCCCCAATGATCTTGATAAGGCACGTTCCACTCCCGTCCATCCTCTTCTAGGGGCTTCCACCACTTGACAAGATACTTCATGCTCTACCCCTTGCCAAGCTTCCTCAAGTTCAAATTCTTCTTCACCAATGTCTTCTAGCTCTTCCCCATCACTCAAATCATAAATCGGATGTTGAGTGAAGTCTACCTCATTGTCAATTCCAAGTTCAATGGGAAAGGATTCATCAAAATCAAAAGGATCATATGTTGATGTGGAATCATCATAGATAGGAGGATTTGTTGCTTGCTCCACTTCTTCCATTTCTTCAATCACATTATGCCTTGGAGGTTGTGCACTATCCTCCTTAACATCAATTTCAAACTCCATGGAAGAAGGCTCTTCAACTTGAGATTCCTCTTTGCACTCAACATCTCCTAAATCCCCAACCACTCCTTCCTCTTGTTTAACAATCTCGGCTTCCTCCTGTTGTTGCACCTCTTGATTTAACTCCTCTTCTTCTCCTTGAAGCTCAAAATTCTCCTTCTCATTGTGCTCCTCAATTAATCTTCCATATTCAACAATGAAAGTGTCTTAGATATTTGAGCACAATGATACCATATGATTCATTACTTTGGTCAAGCTAGCCATAAGTTCCCCTAGCATCTTTTGCTCTTCTTCTTACTTTTGACACCTAGCTAGAAGCTCTTGTTGTTCTTGCATAAGGGGTTGGAGATATTCATCCAATGAAGGTGGTGGTGGAAGAAAGGGTTCATTGTTTGAGTGAAAGGTATTATAGTTGGAAAGTGGTTCATATTGGTGAAAGTTGATGCGCATAAACGTGTTATGCTACGATTTAGGAAATTGCACGATAGGCAAAATTCCTTCCGGCAAGTGCACCGGTTATCGTCGTCAAGTAAAAACTCACAATAGAGTGAGGTCGAATCCCACAAGGATTGGTTGAGTGAGCAATTCGGATTAGAAGTGTGTTCTAGTTGAGCGGAATCAAGATTTGAGATGAGAATTGCGGAATGTAAAATTGGCGGGAAAAGTAAATGACAAGAAAATTAAATGGTTGAATCTTAAATTGCATGAATTAAAGAGTAGAATGTAAATTGCTGAAATTAAAAGGGAATGGGGATGATTGCAAGAATTGAATTGCAGAATGTAAAGAGAAAGTGGAACTGGAGGTGTCGAACACGTTTAACCTCCAGTTTGAGGTCAAACTGGAGGTTAAACGTGGAGATGGAGAGAGCAACCCTGGAGTGGAAAAGCTATCGAACACGTTTAAGCTCCAGTTTGAGTCAAACTGGAGCTTAAACGTGGAATGGCTCCCTGGTACTCTTCCTGGTTCTGGCGTTTAACCTCCAGTTTGAGGTCAAACTGGAGGTTAAACGTGGAACTCCTCCCTGGGTGGCATACTCATTCTGGCGTTTAACCTCCAGTTTGAGGTCAAACAGGAGGTTAAACTTCAATCCCAGCATTTCTTATCCTTCATGATTTTGGCGTTTAAGCTCCAGTTTAGGCTTCAACTGGAACTTAAACTCCACATGTGATATTCAAGCTTCCTTTATTTATTTTGTTGCTTCCTTGCTTAGCCTCTTCTTCCCTGAAATCATCCAAACAATTGCATCAAAGTCTTGCAAAATTTCATGAGAAATCTTTCATTCATAGCATTTAAGTAATATAACTAAAACTCATGGAATTTGCATCAAAATCATATTGTTTGGATGGTTCATTACTTTGTTCTTCATTTAACCATTTTTGGTTACTTTAAGCTCAAGAAAATGCATAAAACAACTAAAACTAACAGAAAAATGCTAGTGAAACTAGCCTATGATGCCTTGGCATCAGAAGCTAACGTGGAGGGAGCAAGAATCGCCAATGTTAGTGACACTCACCTTTGTCACTAACGTTGGAATGAGCCACTATGAGCAACGTTAACTCCCACGTTAACTTAGTTAATGTGGAAGCTAACGTGGATGAAAGAATGATGAGCCAACGTTAGTGACACTCACCTTTGTCACTAACATTGGAGATGGCTATCACCACCACGTTAGAAGCCACATTAACCTAGTTAACGTGAGCTCTAACGTGGGAAGTAGGGGCGTTTTGAAACGTTAGTGACAAAGGTAAGTGTCACTAACGTTTGAAGTTCCCACAGTCTTTTCCAGGATCCTTTTGAGTTCTCTGTTAGATATTTCGGCTTGCCCACTTGTCTGTGGATGGTATGGTGTGGCTACCCTGTGTTTGACTCCATATTTTAGGAGCAATGCCTCTAATGGTTTGTTGCAAAAGTGGCTTCCTCCATCACTGATGATTGCTCTTGGAACCCCAAAACGGCAAAAAATGTGTTTTCTGAGGAAGTTCATGACTACCTTATTATCATTGGTTGGAGTTGCTATTGCTTCAACCCATTTGGAGACATAGTCTACTGCCACAAGAATGTAATTATTTGAGTATGAGGAGGGAAAGGGTCCCATGAAATCTATCCCCCATACATCAAACAATTCAAGTTCCAGAATGAATTGTTGTGGCATTTCATTTCTTCTTGGCAGGTTCCCAGCTTTCTGGCATTCATGGCAGTGCTTCACTAATTCTTTTGCATCTTTGAAGATAGTAGGCCAATAAAAACCACACTGTAACACCTTAGCTGCTGTTCTTTCCCCTGCAAAGTGCCCTCCATAAGTGGAGCCATGGCAGTCCCATAAGACTTCCCTTCCTTCTTCCTCGGATATACATCTTCTGTGTATGCCATCGGAACATTTTTTGAACAAGTATGGTTCGTCCCAGATGAAGTATTTGGCATCATTTACCAATTTCTTCCTTTGATGCTTGTTAAATTCCAACGGCAAACTCCCAATGGCCTTGAAGTTTGCTATGTCTGCAAACCAGGGTGCTTTGTGAATTACCATGAGTTGTTCATCAGGAAAGCACTCATTTATATGTGTGCTTTGTGCTCTTCCTTCTTCACATGGTATCCTTGATAAATGGTCTGCCTTAAGCTCAAGAAAATGCATAAAACAACTAAAACTAACAGAAAAATGCTAGTGAAACTAGCCTATGATGCCTTGGCATCAAAAGTCTTGAGGTGGTGTATATGAAAATTGTGGTACTTGGGAGTATTGGTGTTGGAATGGTGGTGGCTCTATGTATGGTTCATATAGTGGTTGGTATGGTGGATATGCGTTAGGGTCATATAGGGGTTGGTGCATGAAATTGTGATCTCAATGGCGCCAAAAACTTGGTACGCACTATCATAATCTCAATTCTTCTTCACAACTTCGCACAACTAACCAGCAAGTGCACTGGGTCGTCCAAGTAATAAACCTTACGTGAGTAAGGGTCGATCCCACAGAGATTGTCGGCTTGAAGCAAGCTACGGTCATCCTTGTAAATCTCAGTCAGGCGGATTCAAATGGTTATGGGATTTTGATAATTAAAATATAAATAAAATATAAAATAAGATAGAGATACTTATGCAATTCATTGGTAAGAATTTTAGATAAGCGTATGGAGATGCTTTGTTCCTTCTGAATCTCTGCTTTCCTACTGCCTTCATCCAATCATTCATACTCCTTTCCATGGCAAGTTGTATGTTGGGCATCACCGTCGTCAATGGCTACCTCCCGTCCTCTTAGTGAAAATGGTCCAAATGCGCTGTCACCGCACGGCGAATCATCTGTCGGTTCTCACTCATGTTAGAATAGGATCCGTTGATCCTTTTGCGTCTGTCACTACGCCCAGCACCCGTGAGTTTGAAGCTCATCACAGTCATCCCATCCCGGATCCTACTCGAAATACCACAGACAAGGTTTAGACTTTCTGGATCTCAAGAATGGCTGCCAATAATTCTAGCTTATACCACGAAGACTCTAATCTGAACCAGGAGCCCAAGAGATAAACTCTCAAGCTATTGTAGATAGAATGGAAGTGGTTGTCAGGCACGCGTTCATAGGCGAGAATGATGATGAGTGTCACAGATCATCACATTCATCAGGTTGAAGTACGAGTGAATATCTTGGAATAAGAATAATCTTGAATTGAATAGAAAAATAATAGTACTTTGCATTAATTCATGAGGAACAGCAGAGCTCCACACCATAATCTATGGTGTAGAAACTCCACCATTGAAAATACATAAGTGATAATAGTGTTCATTGGCTTCGGCCCCAGAGAGGGAACCAGAATGACCAAGACCTCGAATACAATAGTAAAAACTCCTATTTATACTAAACTAGTAACTAGGGTTACAGAAAATAAGTAAATGATGCAGAAATCCACTTCTGGGGCCCATTAATGTATGAAAACTTGTCTCTCAACAAATTTTCCTTCGGCAAGTATACCAAATTGTCGTCAAGTAAAAACTCACAATAGAGTGAGGTCGAATCCCACAGGGATTGATTGGTCAAGCAACTTTAATCAAAGGAATGTTCTAGTTGAGCTAAGCAGAAATTGAGTTGAGATTTGCAGAAAAGTAAATAGCAGGAAACTAAATAACAGAAAATGTAATTGCTGGAAGTAAATGGCATAATGTAAATGACGGAAAGTAAGTTGCAGAATCTTAAACGGGGGTTTGGGAAAATGAACATAAAAGTAAATAGCAGAAAGTAAAGATAATGGGTAAGATTAGAAATGGGGGATTCATTGGGCTCAGGAGATGTTGTATTCTCCGGATCAAGTTCATTCTCATCTCTTCCTCAATCAATGCATTCATTGATCTCCTTGGCAATCTTAAGTGATTGGATTCCAATTCCTTGGTAATTCAATCTCTCAAATCTTGATCATTAGCCAATTTCTTGGTCTAATTGCTCATGAAAAGAGATGAAGTATGGTCACTGATTATACCACATGTATTCCCAAATAAAAGTGTTGGTAGGATTATATGTCACTATATCCATCCAAACCCCAATTTGGTCCAACATGAGAAAGTATTTCTAGCATGATCTCTTCATTCCTCTTCCAAGGTTCCGAAGAGATCCAAGTATGAATAGCTTCTTTTCCAAGACAACTACCCAATTGGATGAAGATTAAAAGCCTTCTAGTAAAATCAAGAGAAAAGAAAGAAGAAGAATAATGAAAACTATTATTGATCCATCAAATTACAACAGAGCTCCCTAGCCCAATGAAAAGGGGTTTAGTTGTTCATAGCTCGGGAAATGGAAGAAGATAAAGAAGAATGCATTCTCAAATTAACTAGAAATTACAGAGAAAGTAAAATATACAGAGTGTAGTTCTCCAAAATTCCCAGGCTCTTTTACTAGTTCCAAACTACTCCTATATATACTACTCTTCTTATCTTCTAGTTGGCTCTTCAAGTCTTGGATATGGGCCTTTGATCTTAAGTTGAAGCAGTTACAATTATTAGTGGGCTCAGCTTTGCTTGCAGAAAAAGTGTGAGTTAGGCATGGACGTTAGTTAGGATGTTAGTGGTGTTAACGTTTAGTGAAAATGTGGGTTCGAGAATGTTAGTAACGATCACCTTTTTCACTAACGTTCCAAACCAACAACGATCCACATTAACTTCAACATTAGTGGCACTAACGTGATCACTAACGTTGCCTCTTGGTCCTTTGCAAACGTTATTGGCATTCACCTTTTCCAATAACGTTGCTAATTGCCTCTTTTCCCCGCGTTAGAGTTCACGTTAATTAGATTAATGTGGCCACTAACGTTGTGGTAATTGCCATCTCCAACGTTAGTGACAAAGGTGAGTGTCACTAGCGTTGGCCTATCACTCCTTGCTCCACGTTACCCTTCACGTTAGTGGTCTTAACGTGACCACTAACGTGGGCAATGTGGGCCTAGTCCAACGTTACTGACAAAGGTGAGTGTCACTAACGTTGGAAATTTCTTCCTCCTCCCACGTTAGAGTTCACGTTAATTAGATTAACGTGGCTCTTAACGTGGCTTATGTATGGCCTTTTGGAATGTTAGTGGTGTTCACTTTTACCACTAACGTTGGAGCTCCTCTTTTCTTTCCACGTTAGCACCCATGTTAATGTAACTAAGGTGGCAACTAATGTAGGCTATGATGGCTTTTGTAGGCGTTATTGGCGATCACTTTTCTCATTAACGCCACAAGCTTATGCCCATTCCACGTTAGTGGTCACGTTAATTAGACCAACGTGGCTACTAACGTGGCTCTTCCTTGCTTCCTTTGTCCTGAAATAATGCAAATAAAGTGCATCAAAGCTCTATTCCAAGTCATGAGATCATGAATTATCGAGTTTGTCATTCAATTCATGCATAATTCTCATGAAATCATGTAAAGTTCACAATGTTTGCTTGAATCAAGATGTAAGTGTATTTCTACCCAAAACTTGCTTATTTACTAAGAAAATGCATCAAACTACCCTAAAACAGTAAAGAAAAGGTCAGTAAAACTGGCCAAAATGCCCTGGCATCACAACACCAAACTTAAAGCTTGCTTGTCCCTAAGCAAGTACTGAAACATCAGAATGATTAATGAAAGAACGAGAGAAACAAGTTCTTGTTATAGAAGTAAAGCTCTTGGTTTATGGGGTTTCATGCATAGCAACTTAGGTTCATTCCTTTACTGGTTTCCAGGTCCTTATCATGCTCTTGAATACTTGCTTGATTGCATCCTATGAGATCCTTATTCTTTGATCCTCCCTTTTTTTTCTCAGGGTTTATTGCATCCTTAGGCTAAGTGCTCTGTGAGGGGGCAACTCTTTAAAGTAAGCTTTCAGCCAACACTCCTAAACCAGTTGGTTCAAGGTGCTAGGTGTTGAAACACCCCTAAGGATTTACTCCCTCAAGTCTCTCTCCGCCATACATGCTCACTACAGGCACATGGTTTGTTATTTTCTTTCTTTGAGGCCTTGGTGTCCAGCACCTCTTTGGGTTACTAAATGTTCTGTAGCAAAAGTTGCTCTTGATAGTGTACTTTCAGCTGACAATCCCGGGTTAGTTAACCCAAGTTACCAAGTGATGAGGTGATGAGCGGATATTTTATACACTTTTTGGGGTTAATTTCATGTAGTTTTTAGTATGTTTTAGTTAGTTTTTAGTATATTTTTATTAGTTTCTAGGCAAAATTCATATTTCTGAACTTTACTATGAGTTTGTGTATTTTTCTGTGATTTCAGGTATATTCTGGCTGAAATTGAGGGAGCTGAGCAAAAATCTGATTCAGGCTAAAAAAGGACTACAGATGCTGTTGGATTCTGACCTCCCTGCACTCGAAATGGATTTTCTGGAGCTACAAGAGTCCAAATGGCGCGCTCTCAATTGCGTTGGAAAGTATACATCCAGGGCTTTCCAGCAATATATAATAGTCCATACTTTGCTCAAGGATAAATGACGTAAACTGGCGTTCAACTCCAGTTCCATATTGCATTCTGGCGTTAAAAGCCAGAAACAGGTTACAAGTTGGAGTTAAATGCCTAAAACAGGTTAAAACCTGGCGTTTAACTCCAAATACAGCCTAGGCACGTGTAAAGCTCAAGTCTCAGCCCCAGCACACAACAAGTGGGCCCCTGAAGTGGATTTCTGCACTATCTATCATTGCTTATTCATTTTCTGTAAACCTAGGTTACTAGTTTAGTATTTAAACAACTATTAGAGATTTATTTTGTACCTCGTGACATTTTAGATCCGAACTTTGTACTCTTTGACGGCGTGAGTCCCTAAACTCCATTGTTGGGTGTGAGGAGCTCTGCTGTGTCTCGATAACTTAATGCAATTATTTCTATTTTCTATTTAAACACACTTGTTTCTATCTAAGATGTTCATTCGCACTATATTATGATGGATGTGATGACCCATGACATTCATCTCTCAACCTATGAACACGTGACTGACAACCACCTCCATTCTACCTTCGATTGAATGAGTATCTCTTGGATTCCTTAATCAGAATCTTCGTGGTATAAGCTAGAATCCATTGGCAGCATTCTTATGAATCCAGAATGTCTAAACCTTGTCTGTGGTATTCCGAGTAGGATTCAGGGATTGAATGACTGTGACGAGCTTCAAACTCATAAGGGTTGGGCGTAGTGACAGACGCAAAAGGATCAATGGATCCTATTCCAACATGAGTGAGAACCGACAGATGATTAGCTGTGCGGTGACAGCGCACCTGGACCATTTTCATTGAGAGGACGAATGGTAGCCATTAACAACGGTGATCCACCAATACACAGCTTGCCATAGGAGGAACCTTGCGTGCGTGAAGAAGAAGACAGGGGGAAGCAGACATTCAGAAGATAAAGCATCTCCAAAACTCCAACATATTCTCCATTACTGCATAACAAGTATTTATTTCATGCTCTTTTATTTTTCGCACCTCAGACTGATAATCATAATTAATCTCTTGACTAAGATTTACAAGATAACCATAGATTGCTTCAAGCCAACAATCTCCGTGGGATCGACCCTTACTCACGTAAGGTATTACTTGGACGACCCAGTGCACTTGCTGGTTAGTGGTACGGAGTTGTGAAAAGTGTGAATCACAATTTCGTGCACCAAGTTTTTGGCTCCGTTGCCGGGGATTGTTCGAGTTTGGACAACTGACGTTTTATTTTGTTGCTTAGATTAGGAAAATTTTTCTTTTTGGTTTAGAGTCTTCTATTGTTGTTTTTGGTTGAAAATTTTTTTTATCCTTATTTTCTCTTTTTAAATTTTTAAAAAATTTTATAAACTGATAATTGAGTTTTTCTATTTGAGTTTAGTTTCATATTTTAAGTTTGGTTTCAATTGCATGTTTTTTTTTATTTTGTTTAAATTTTCGAATTTGTGTTCATTGTTCTTTCTTAATCTTCAAGTTGTTCTTATTTATTTCCCCTGTTTGATCTTTAGTTTTCCTTGTTTTGTGATTTTTCTTGTTTTTCTTGTGCATTTTCGAATTATTAGTATCTAAAAAAAATATATTTATTTATTAAATACCTTATTAAAACACGTTAAATTTATAGCTCAATTGGCTATAGCGTTGTGCTTATATTCTTGGTAATTGGCTATCTTCTTTTTAAAACTTTTTCAAAAATAATTTTTTTTTGAATAAATCTTGTGCCAAACTTTAAGTTTGGTGTTCTCCTGTTAACTTTTCTTTAGTTTTCAAAAATTTTATTTTGGTTTTCTAAAAATTTTAAGTTTGGTGTTCTTTCTTCATGTTCTTGTTGTTCTTGTGAGTCTTCAAAGTGTTCTTGAGTCTTCCTTGTGTTTTGATCTTAAAATTTTTAAGTTTGGTGTTCCTTGGTGTTTTCCCTCCAAAATTTTCAAAAATAAGGAGCATTAGATCTAAAAACTTTAAGTCCTGTGTCATTTTATTGTTTTTCTCTTTCCTCATTAAATTCAAAAATATCTTTTCTCTTTATTTTAAATTTAATTTTCGAAAATTACTTTAAAAAATTCAGATTTTTATTTTAAAATCAAATCCTTTCAAAATTCAAAATCTTTTTTAAGAATCATATACAGAGTTTTTCAAATCTTCTCAATTAAGCAATTATTCTCATTTTCAAATTTATTTTTCCCTTGGTTTTCGAAATTTACATTTTAAATTTCTAATTATTTTATTTTATTTTATCTTATTAATTTTATTTATCTTAATAATTTGGTTTGTTCTACTTCAATAAAATAAAAACAAAAATATATCTTCTTTACAATTCACATCAATTTCATTTTATCCATAATGGATCTAAGTTGAAATGAACAGTCCAGAAGTACTCTGAGATCATATGCTAATCCCACTACTGCTGCATATGGGAGTAGTATCTTTATACCCCCCATCAAGGTAGGCAGTTTTGAGCTAAATCCTTAGCTCATTGTCACGGTGAAGCAAAACTGCCAGTATTTCGGTCTTCCACAGGAAGAACCTACTGAGTTTCTGGCACAATTCTTGCAAATTGTTGACACAGTACATGACAAGGAGGTAGATTAGGATGTATACAGACTGTTACTGTTTTCGTTTGCTGTAAAAGTTCAAGCTAAAAGGTGGTTAAATAACCAACCCACAGCAAGCATAAGGACATGGAAATAGTTATCAGACAAATTCCTGAATCAATATTTCCCTCCAAAAAGGATGACACAGCTAAGGCTGGACATCCAAGGCTTTAAACAAGAGGATGACAAATCCCTTTATAATGCTTGGGAGAGGTAGAGAGGGATGCTAAGGAAATGCCCCTCTGAAATATTTTCAAAGTGGGTGCAATTAGACATCTTCTACTATGGGCTTACAGAAGGAGCTCAGATGTCCTTAGACCACTCAGCTGGTGGATCTATACACATGACGAAAACAATTGAAGAGGCTCAAGAGCTTATTGATATAGTTGCCAGAAATCAGCATCTGTACATAAGCAGTGAGTCCTCCATAAAAGAAGAAGTCAAAGCAGTGTCTACTGAACTTGGTCCTCCAGAACAAGTTGCCGAACTCAATCAACAATTGTGTTTTCTAACAAAACAGCTAGCAAAATTCAAGGAGATGCTACAAGACACTAAAAATGCTAATAAAAATATGGAGGCACAATTGAATCAGATAAAACAGCAATTATCAAAGCAGATAACAGAGGAGTGCCAGGCAGTTCAATTAAGAAGTGGGAAAACATTAAATACCCCACTTCAGAGCAGCAGAAAGCCAAGAAAAGAACAACTGACAGAGGATGAGCAAAAAATTATCCAAAATCCCTCTGAGGACAGTAAGGGCCCAGAGAGGAACAACTCTGGCGTTCAAACGCCAGAAAAGGATGCAAGGTTGGCGTTAAACGCCCAACCCACGCACAGTTCTGGCGTTCAAACGCCAGGAACAGACAAGGAGCTGGCGTTAAACGCCAAATGGAAGCTCAATTATGGCGTTCAAACGCCAGAAACAGGTAGGAAGTTGGCGTCCAACGCCAATCAAACTTCCAACCCTGGCATTCAAACGCCAGTGAGGGATCAGACACACACAAGTGCTGATAGTAACCCCTCTAAAAAGGCTTCTCCAACCACTTCTATAGGAAATAAACCTGCAGCAACCAAGGTTGAGGAATACAAAGCCAAGATGCCTTATCTTCAAAAACTCTGCCAAAAGGAGCAGGATAAGCAATTTGCTCGCTTTGCAGACTACCTCAGGACTCTTGAAATAAAGATTTCGTTTGCAGAGACACTTGAGCAAATACCCTCTTATGCCAAGTTCATGAAAGAGATCTTGAGTCATAAGAAGGATTGGAGAGAAATTGAAAGAGTTCTCCTCACTGAGGAATGCAGTGCAGTCATTCTGAAGAGCTTCCCAAAAAAGCTTAAAGATCCCGGGAGCTTTATGATACCATGCATATTAGAGGGTGATTGCACCAAGACAGCTTTATGTGATCTTGGGGCAAGCATCAACCTAATACCTACATCCACTATCAGAAAGCTTGGTTTAACTAAAGAAGTCAAACCAACTCGGATATGTCTCCAACTTGCTGATGGCTCCATTAAATACCCATCAGGCGTGATTGAAGACATGATTGTTAGGGTTGGGCCATTCGCCTTTCCCACTGACTTTGTAGTGCTGGAAATAGAGGAGCACAGGAGTGCTACTCTCATTCTAGAAAGACCTTTCCTAGCAACTGGATGAACTCTCATTGATGTTCAAAAGGGGGAAGTAACCCTGAGAGTCAATGAGGATGAGTTTAAGTTGAATGCTGTCAAAGCCATGCAGCATCCATACACACCAAAAGACTGCATGAAAGTTGATCTTATTGACTCTTTGGTAGAGGAGATCAACCATGGCTGAGAGTCTCGAATCAGAGCTGGAAGACATCTTTAAAGATGTTCAGCCTGATCTGGAGGATTCAGAGGAATTGAAAGAGCCTTTGGAAATTCCTCAGGAAGAGGAAAAACCTCCTAATCCCGAGCTCAAACCATTACCACCATCCCTGAAATATGCATTTCTGGGAGAAGGTGACACTTTTCCAGTGATCATAAGCTCTGCTTTAAATTCACAGGAAGAGGAAGCACTACTTCAAGTGCTAAGGACACACAAGACAGCTCTTAGGTGGTCCATAAGTGACCTTAAGGGCATACGCCCAGCTAGATGCATGCACAAGATCCTATTGGAGGATGATGCTAAGCCAGTGGTTCAACCACAGAGGCGGTTAAATCCAGCCATGAAGGAAGTGGTGCAGAAAGAGGTCACCAAGTTATTGGAGGCTGGGATTATTTATCCTATTTTTGATAGCCCCTGGGTGAGCCCTGTCCAAGTTGTCCCCAAAAAGGGAGGCATGACAGTGGTTCATAATGAAAAAAATGAACTGGTTCCTACAAGAATAGTTACAGGGTCGCACATGTGTGTTGACTATAGAAGGCTCAATACAGCCACCAGAAAGGATCATTTTCCTTTACCATTCATAGACTAGATGCTAGAAAGACTAGCAGGTCATGATTATTACTGCTTTTTGGATGGCTATTCAGGCTACAACCAAATTGCAGTAGATCCCCAAGATCAAGAAAAAACAGCATTCACATGTCCATCTGGAGTATTTGCCTACAGAAGGATGCCATTTAGGCTGTGTAATGCACCTGCAACCTTTCAGAGATGCATGCTCTCTATTTCCTCTGATATGGTGGAAAAATTTCTGGAAGTCTTCATGGATGACTTCTCAGTATATGGAGACTCATTCAGCTCCTGTCTTGATCACCTGACACTGGTTCTGAAAAGATACCAAGAGACTAACCTGGTTTTAAACTGGGAAAAATGTCACTTTATGGTGACTGAAGGGATTGTCCTTGGGCACAATATTTCGAACAAGGGAATAGAGGTGGATCAAGCTAAGGTATAGGTAATTGAAAAATTACCACCACCTGCCAATGTTAAGGCAATCAGAAGCTTTCTAGGGCATGCAGGATTATATAGGAGGTTTATAAAGGATTTTTCAAAAATTGCAAAACCTCTAAGCAACCTGCTAGCTGCTGACACGCCCTTTGTGTTTGACACAGAGTGTCAGCAGGTGTTTGAAACTCTGAAAGCTAAGCTGGTCACAGCACCAGTCATTTCTGCACCAGACTGGACATTACATTTTGAACTAATGTGTGATGCCAGTGACCATGCCATTGGTGCAGTATTGGGGCAAAGGCATGACAAGCTTCTGCATGTCATTTATTATACTAGCCATGTTTTAAATGATGCCCAGAAAAATTACACAACCACAGAGAAAGAATTACTTGTAGTGGTTTATGCCATTGACAACTTTAGATCATACTTGGTAGGATCAAAAGTGATTGTGTACACTGACCATGCTGCTCTTAAATATCTACTTACAAAGCAAGATTCAAAACCCAGGCTCATAAGATGGTTATTGCTTCTGCAAGAGTTTGATATAGAAATAAGAGACAGAAAAGGGACAGAAAACTAAGTGGCTGATCATCTGTCCCGAATAGAGCCAATAGAAGGGGCGTCCTTTCCCTCTATTGAGATCTCTAAAACCTTTCTGGATGAGCATTTGTTCGCCATTCAGGAAACACAGATATTGCAAACTATAAAGCTGCAAGGTTCATACCCAAGGAGTACAGCAGGCAACAAAAGAAAAAATTAATTACTGATGCAAAGTACTACTTGTGGGATGAACCCTATCTCTTTAAGAGATGTGCAGACGGAATAATCTGAAGGTGTGTGCCTAGAGAAGAAGCACAGAAGATCTTATGGCATTGCCATGGGTCACAATATGGAGGCCACTTCGGAGGTGAGCGAACAGCCACCAAGGTCCTCCAATGTGGCTTCTACTGGCCTACCCTTTATAGAGATTCCCAAGAGTTTGTACGTAACTGTGATAGTTGCCAGAGAGCTAGTAATCTGCCTCATGGTTATGCCATGCCTCAACAAGGAATCTTGGAGATTGAGTTGTTTGATGTATGGGGTATTGACTTCATGGGGCCTTTCCCACCATCATACTCAAACACTTATATTCTGGTTGCAGTGGACTATGTATCCAAATGGGTAGAGGCCATTGCCACACCCACTAATAATACTAAGACAGTGCTGAAGTTCCTCCAGAAACATATCTTCAGCAGGTTTGGTGTCCCTATAGTACTAATCAGTGATGGGGGCACCCACTGCTGCAACAAACAGCTTTACTCTGCCATGGTACGGTATGGAATTAACCACAAGGTGGCAACTCCATATCATCCACATACAAATGGGCAAGCTGAAGTCTCTAACAGAGAACTAAAAAGAATCCTGGAACGGACTGTAAGTACCCGTAGAAAGGATTGGGCAAGAAGCTTGGATGATGCTCTGTGGGCCTACAGAACAGCATTCAAGACTCCTATAGGGACCTCTCCATACCAGCTTGTGTATGGTAAGGCCTGTCATCTGCCCGTGGAATTGGAGCACAAAGCCTACTGGGCAACCAGATTCTTGAACTTTGATGCCAAATTAGCTGGAGAAAAAAGATTGCTCCAGCTGAATGAGCTAGAGGAATTCAGACTCACTAATTTCGAAAATGCCAAGCTTTACAAAGAGAAAGCAAAAAGGTGGCATGACAGAAAGCTGTCATCTAGGGTCTTTAAACAAGGACAGAAGGTTCTGCTGTTTAACTCTAGACTCCGGCTATTCCCCGGGAAACTGAAATCCCGGTGGAGGGGACCATATGTGATTACAAGTGTATCACCATATGGCTATATGGAGCTTTAAGACATTGATTCTAATAAGAAGTTCATTGTTAATAGACAGCGAATCAAGCATTATCTTGAAGGCAATGTTGAGCAAGAGTGCTCAAGGCTGAAGCTAGATTAAAAGCTCAGCAAGGTTCAGCTAAAGACAATAAAGAAGCGCTTGCTGGGAGGCAACCCAGCCATTAGCAAAACTCTTTCTATTATTTTATTTTATTTTATTCTATTTTTTGTTTTATTTATTTTTAAATTAAGTAAGTTCAATATTAATAATCTTCAAGGTAAAGAATCAATTGCATAAGTTCACAGGGTTACAGAAGGATTCAGAGCACAAAACAGTAAAAAGAAGCTCACTGGTGCAAAAAAGCCAGTAAGAGCTATTTTGGGCGTTAAACGCCTAAAAGGAGCATATACTGGGCGTTTAACGCCAGTAGAGATAGCCATCTGGGTGTTAAACGCTAGAAAGAAGCAGCTTCTGGGCGTTTAACGTCAGATTTACAGCATCCTGGGCGTTCAGAAAAACGCCCAGTGACAAAGGAGTTTCTGCCGTTTAACGCCAGCTAGAAGCAACAGCTGGGCATTAAACGCCCAGACCAAGCACCAGTTGGGCGTTAGACGCCCAAAACATGCAGCAGTTGGGCGTTTAACGCCAAGATTGTGGGGAGTAGGTAATTTCGTTTTCAATTCAAATTTTTTCCATTTTTCATGTTTCAATTCATGATTTCTTGCATAAACATGTTACAAATCCTAATTTTTCAAATCTTTTTTCAAAAAGATATCAAATGTATCTTAATTCTAAACATAAACTTTTTTTAATCCTCTTCAACTTCTTTTCAAATCTTTTTCAAAACAAATCTATCTCTCTTCTTCAAAAATCTTTTCAACTCATCAATATCTTGTTCAAATCTTCACAATATCTTTTTCAAAACAAAGCTATCTTTTTCAATTATCTTTCATATTATTCATATCTTTTAAATTTTAAAGTGCATCCTTTTCCTATCATACTTATCTTTTACAAATCATATCTTTTATTATATCTTCTTCAAAATTTTTGAAAACCCACCCCCCTTCCCTTTAAATCCTAGTTCGGCCTCCCCCCTCCTTCATAGTTCGGACTTGGCTCTCCTCATATCCTACTTCTTTCCTTTCTTTTGGTTGAGGACAAGGAAACCTCTAAGTTTGGTGTGTCTATCCGTGATCACTAAGCCAATACCCACTAAGATCATGGCTCCTAAGGGAAAACAAACCAACTCAAAAGAGGAGATCTCAAACCAGTCTCCAGAGGCTGGCTGGACTTCATTGGGCGCTCTATACTGCCCACTAGCAACTGCTCTGAGGTCACCATCAGAAGAGCAGTGATGATTCATTTCATTATGCTGGAAAAAGAAGTGGAAGTTCATCAGCTAATTGCTTGTGAGCTCTACAAAATTGCAAACAAGAACTCTAAAGATGCCAGATTGGCTTATCCAAGCTTGGTCTCTCTGTTATGTAAAGATGCTGGGGTAAAAATGGGAGTAGATGAGTATATCTCAGTTGAGCAACCAATCACCAAAAATTCTATAGAAGGACAACAAGTGCAGGATGACCCCATCAAGAGGAGAGCACAGGAGTTCCTCCTAGAAATCCCTCAAATTGAATACTAGGAGCGCCTAAAAGCATCAGTCACCAAGTTGCAAGAAGCTGTGGATTAACTGAAAGAAGAACAGCAAAATCAAAACAGCATGCTCTGCAAACTGCTTAGAGAATAAGAAGAGCAAGGGTGTGAACTGAAGGAACTGAAGCGCCAGAAGCTATCTTTTGAAGGGCCAAGCACTCCACAGACTAAAGAGGCATCCACATCCCAAATTCAAGGTTGTTGAGTTCTAATCTTAGCCTTAACTCTGTGATAATTATTCTTATTAGAAATTTACCTTAGAAGTCATATATGAGTAGTAGTAATCAGTATATCTATTTTAATTTTATCTCCAATTAAGCTATAATTTATTTTTCTCATCATCATCAAACATGAATAAAATAGTAGATTTTTAGAATAAGGAGGCAATTTTTTCGAGTTCTTAATAAGGAAAATTCTAATTATCTATATGTGGTGGCAATGCTTTTTGTCTTTTGAATGAATGCATGAACAGTGCATGTTTTTGATATTGAATTTTATGAATGTTAAAATTGTTGGCTCTTGAAATAATGATGAACAACAGAAATATTATTGATAATTTGAAAAATCATAAAATTGATTCTTGAAGCAAGAAAAAGCAGTGAATACAAATGCTTGCAAAAAAAAAAAGCAAGGGTTAATTAGATTAACGTTGGCCACTAACGTGGTGGTAATTGCCATTTCCAACGTTAGTGACAAAGGTGAGTGTCACTAACGTTGGCCTATCGCTCCTTGCTCCACGTTACCCTTCACGTTAGTGGTCTTAACGTGGGCAATGTTGGCCTAGTCCAACGTTAGTGACAAAGGTGAGTGTCACTAACGTTGGCAATTTCTTCCTCCTCCCACGTTAGAGTTCACGTTAATTAGATTAACGTGGCTCTTAACGTGGCTTATGTATGGCCTTTTGGAACGTTAGTGGTGTTTACTTTTACCACTAACGTTGGAGCTCCTCTTTTTATTTCACGTTAGCTCCCACGTTAATGTAACTAATGTGGGCTATGATGGCTTTCGAAGGCATTATTGGCGATTACTTTTCTCATTAACGCCACAAGCTTATGCCCATTCCACATTAGTGGTCACGTTAATTAGACTAACGTGGCTACTAACGTGGCTCTTACTTGCTTCCTTTGTCCTGAAATCAAGCAAATAAAGTGCATCAAAGCTCTATTCCAAGTCATGAGATCATGCATTATCCAGTTTGTCATTCAATTCATGCATAATTCTCATGAAAACATGTAAAGTTCACAATGCTTGCTTGAATCAAGATGTAAGTATATTTCTACCCAAAACTTGCTTATTTACTAAGAAAATGCATGAAACTACCCTAAAACAGTAAAGAAAAGGTCAGTAAAATTGGCCAAAATACCCTGGCATCACAACACCAAACTTAAAGCTTGCTTGTCCCTAACCAAGTACTGAAACATCAGAATGATGAATGAAAGAACGAGAGAAACAAGTTCTTATTATAGAAGTAAAGCTCTTGGTTTATGGGGTTTCATGCATAGCAACTTAGGTTCATTCCTTTACTGGTTTCCAGGTCCTTATCATGCTCTTGAATACTTGCTTGATTGCATCCTATGAGATCCTTATTCTTTGATCCTCCCTTTTTTTTTTCTCAGGGTTTATTGCATCCTTAGGCTAAGTGCTCTGTGAGGGGGCAACTCTTTAAAGTAAGCTTTCAGCCAACACTTCCGAACCAGTTGGTTCAAGGTGCTAGGTGTTGAAACACCCCTAAGGATTTACTCCTTCAAGTCTCTCTCCCCCATACATGCACACCACAGGCACATGGTTTGTTATTTTCTTTCTTTGAGGCCTTGGTGTACAGCACCTCTTTGGGTTACTAAATGTTCTGTAGCAAAAGTTGCTCTTGATAGTGGACTTTCAGCTGATAATCCCGGGTTAGTTAACCCAAGTTACCAAGTGATAAGGTGATGAGCGGATATTTTATACACTTTTTGGTGTTAAATTCATGTAGTTTTTAGTATGTTTTAGTTAGTTTTTAGTATATTTCTATTAGTTTCTAGGAAAAATTCATATTTCTAGACTTTACTATGAGTTTGTGTATTTTTCTGTGATTTCAGGTATTTTCTGGCTTAAATTAAGGGAGCTGAGCAAAAATCTGATTCAGGCTGAAAAAGGACAGCAGATGTTGTTGGATTCTGACCTCCCTGCACTCGAAATGGATTTTCTGGAGCTACAGAAGTCCAAATAGTGTGCTCTCAATTGCGTTGGAAAGTAGACATTCAGGGCTTTCCAGCAATATATAATAGTTCATACTTTGCTCAAGGATAAACGATGTAAACTGGCGTTCAATGCCAGTTTCATGTTGTATTCTGGCGTTAAACGCCAGAAACAGGTTACAAGTTGGCGTTAAACGCCCAAAACAGGTTACAACCTGGCGTTTAACTCCAAAAACAGCCTAGGCACGTGTAAAGCTCAAGTCTCAGCCCCAGCACATACCAAGTGGGCCCCAGAAGTGGATTTCTGCATTATCTATCATAGCTTATTCATTTTCTGTAAACCTAGGTTACTAGTTTAGTATTTAAACAACTTTTAGAGATTTATTTTGTACCTCATGAAATTTTAGATCCGAACTTTGTACTCTTTGACGGCATGAGTCTCTAAAATCCATTGTTGGGGGTAAGAAGCTCTGCTGTGTCTCGATGACTTAATGCAATTATTTCTGTTTTCTATTCAAACACGCTTGTTTCTATTTAAGATGTTCATTCGCACTTCAATATGATGGATGTGATAACCCGTGACATTCATCACCATTCTCAACCTATGAACGCATGACTGACAACAACCTCCATTCTACCTTCGATTGAATGAGTATCTCTTGGATTCCTTAATCAGAATCTTCGTGGTATAAGCTAGAATCCATTGGCAGCATTCTTAAGAATCCAGAAAGTCTAAACCTTGTCTGTGGTATTCCGAGTAGGATTCAGGGTTTGAATGACTTTGACGAGCTTCAAACTCACAAGGGTTAGGCGTAGTGACAGACGCAAAAGGATCAATGGATCCTATTCCAGCATGAGTGAGAACCGACAGATGATTAGCCGTGCGGTGACAGCGCACCTGGACCATTTTCATTGAGAGGACGGATGGTAGCCGTTGACAACGGTGATCCACCAACACACAGCTTGCCATAGGAGGAACCTTGCGTGCGTGAAGAAGAAGACAGGGGGAAAGCAGACATTCAGAAGACAAAGCATCTCCAAAACTCCAACATATTTTCCATTACTGCATAACAAGTATTTATTTCATGCTCTTTTATTTTTCACAATTCAGACTGACAATCATAATTAATCTCTTGACTAAGATTTACAAGATAACCATAGATTGTTTCAAGCCAACAATCTCCGTGGGATCGACCCTTACTCACGTAAGGTATTACTTGGACTACCCAGTGCACTTGCTGGTTAGTGGTACGGAGTTGTGAAAAGTGTGAATCACAATTTCGTGCACCATAAGGCACCCCTGAGAGCTTAGTCATCCAAGCATATCCTTTGCACAGGAGCACCACAGACATATGCCTCATTATTCAAACCCTTGGTGACTAGCCTTATTTCTTATTATTTTTCTTTCTTTTCAAACTCTTATTGTTCTTTCTCTTTTTCTTATTAGGATCTTGTTGTTTGGCTAATCTCATAGGATGTGTTTCAAGCATGTAATTCAATACACATGAGTGCCCTCATACCTTATAGGTGATCCAACTTAGTTAATCTATTATCCTACCACAAACCTTTAGGACTTAATTCACTATATGAACCCTACTCTAGTTTCTTTCATAACATTCTCTTTCATTGAATTCAAGGGGCAAGCATACAAATAACTAGGATGAAAATGAAAATAGCTAACTTGGACCAGCACACATAGACTTAATAACTGAAAATGCTAAAGACAGAATTGAAAATTCCTAAGCTACTATGGAAGCATGTCCTATTTCATACATGATTTTCCTTATTTAGACTTGAAAAAGATAAAACAAAGAGGGAACTCCACCACCTTTTACTCATGGGTATGCCCATGCTCTCTCTCTTGTTTGTCCTCTTTGTGTCCACTTGTGTTTCCTTGTATCCGTGTCATTCTGGCTCTTTTTCAATCCTCAAGTGCTTTCCTTACTGATTCATGACTCCTTTTGACGCTTTCTCTTTCTTCTCGTGCTAATTCATCCTTCACCTCTTCATATCTTGTGATTCCCGGATGTAATATAGGCAGTTGTCCGACTAAGTATTCGAGCCTGGCTTGAGTGTTCACATGATGTCCAGTCTCACTCATGTAAACTCCTTCTGAGAATGCCCTGTGTTCGTCGAAGAGTTCTGCCTGTTCTCTTTGTTTCCGATACATCTCATGTATGTGTTCACCTTGATGTGCTTGGATGTAGATTAGCTTTTGGATGGCTTCTTGTTGTTGATCTTCCTTTTGATTCATCCTTTGTAAAGATTCATCCCATTGTCTCCCTTGTTCCAATTGCTACTCCATCAATTGCTTTTGCCACTCCTCGTGCTGATTCATCCATCTGGAGAATGATTCTTCCTAGAGGTCCATCATTTGTAGTTGAAGCTCTTTCTGTGCCCCTTGATTCTCCACGTATTTTCTAGATAATCCATCAATGGCTTCCCGTAATTGGTGCATGTCCAAAGTGGCTGGGACTTGCTCCTCTGGGTCTTGTCCTTCTACAACTTGATGGGCTGTCCTCTTTCTTAGCCTTCATTGAGGTAGGGGAGATGTAACAGCATGCATCCGTCGAACAGTAATTGGGATGCCAGCTTTTATCCATTCGGGGTTCTCATCTTCGAACACCACCCGAGCCCTGTCACACAGACGAAAAATAGTGCTGGGGTAGCCTAACCTTGATCTCTCCCCCTTTAAGTATACATTGCACCATTGTTGCTCTCTTAAGATTTACCTCTGAGTTGTTTCCGGCGAAGAGGATGGATCTCCTTATAATTTTGAACCACCCCTTTGCTTCCGGAGTGAGGTCCCCTCTCTTGATGAACTTAGGCTTCCTCTGGGAATCTCGTACCCAATCAGCTCCTTGTACGCAAATATCTTGCAAAATCTGGTCATAATTAGGACTGCTGTCTATTCTGGATTGATAGCTCTCTTCCGCGAATGGTATGGTTTGTAGCTTTAACACCATCATGACGCTCATGGGACTAAAGTCCACTGTTGCTCCTCTTACAAAGCTTATATAGGACTCATCTGCCCTATCATACCTGACTACGTTTGCATCAATTCTCTCACAGGAGTTGCATTTACTTTTGTGACCAGATCAGTGAGGAGCTCCCATCTTCTCTTTTCCACCTTTTCAGTTTTCTTGACTTGAAAGCCTAGCTCATATATGATCTCCTTATCAGCCATCCACCCGAATTGCAATGCATGGTAAAAGATTCTAAATTTCTTCTCATCGAAAGCGCGTTGCTCCATAGGCTCCTTCCCTTTTCTTCTTTTAGAGCTCGATGATGCCATGAGTGGCCTTTGATTTTGTATTTGTAAAAGTGTGGATGGTTGAAAGAG